>NC_084469.1:49369792-49669792 GCF_027409185.1 Cynocephalus volans
TTAGGTTAACGGTCAGAGTTAGGATTAGGGTTAGGGATAGGGATAGGGTTAAGGTTACGGTCAGGTTTAGGGTTAAGTTGAGGCTTAGGTTTAGCGTCACGGTTAGGGTTAGGTTTAGATTTAGGGTTAGGGTTAGGGTTAGGGTTATGGTTAGTGTTAGGGTTAGGTTTAGGGTTAGGGTTAGCCTCAGGTTCAGGGTTAGGGTTAGGATCAATGAAAGGGTCAGGGTTAGGGTTAGGGTCAGGGTCCGTGTCAGGGTTAGGTTCAGTGTCAGTGTCAGGGTCAGGGTCAGGGTTAGGTTTAGGGTTAGTGTTAGGGTTAGGGTCAGGGTCAGGGTTAGGTTTAGGGTTAAGGGTAGGTTTAGGTTTAGTGTTAGGGTCAGGATTAGTGTTAGGGTTAGGGTTAGGGTTAGGGTCCGGGTAAGGGTCAGGGTCAGTGTTAGTGTCAGGGTCAGGGTCAGGGTCAGGGTCTGGGTCAGTGTCAGGGTGAAGGATAGATTTAGGGTTAGGGTAAGGGTTATGTTTACGGTCAGAGTTAGGGTTAGGGTTAGGGTTAGGGTTAGGGTTTGGGTTAGGGTTTGGGTCAGGGTTAGGATCAGGGTTCGGATTAGTGTCAGGGTTAGGGTTAGGGTTAGGGTTAAGGTCAGGGTTAGTCTTAGGGTTAGGGTCAAGGTAAGGGTCAGGTTTAGGGTTAGGGTTAGGGTAAGGTTCAGGGTCAGGGTCAGGTTCAGTGTCAGTGTCAGGGTAAGGGATAGGGATTGGGTTAGGGTTAGGTTTACGGTCAGAGTTAGGGTTTGGTTAAGCTTATGGTCAGGGTTAGGGTTAGGGTTAGGGTCCGGGTTAGGGTCAGGATCAGTGTTAGGGTCAGGGTTAGTGTTAGGGTCAGGGTTAGTTTTAGGGGTATGGTTAGGGTTAGGGTATAGGTTAGGGGTATGGTTAGGGTTAGGCTCAGGGTTAGGGTTAGGGTTAGCGTCAAGGTCAGTGTCAGGGTCAGGTTTAGGTTTTGGGTCAGGGTCAGGGTCAAGTTTAGGGTCAGTGTTTGGGTTAGGGTTAGGTTTAGGGTTAGGTTTAGGGTCAAGGTTAGGGTTAGGTTTACGGTCAGAGTTAGTTTCAGGGTTATGGTTAGGATTATGGTTAGGGTTAGCGTTAAGGTCAGGATCAGGGTGAGGGTTAGGGATAGGTTTAGGGATAAGGTCAAGGTCAGGGTCAGGGTTAGGGTTAGGGGTAGTGTTAGGGTTAGGGTTGGGGTTAGGGTCAGGGTCAATGTCAGGGTCAGTGTCTGGGTTAGGGCTAGGGTTAGGGTTAGGTTAATGGTCAGAGTTAGGATTAGGGTTAGGGTTAGAAGTAGGTTCAGGGTTTAGGTTAGGGTCAGGGTCAGGGTCAGTGTCAGGGTCAGGTTTAGTGTCAGGGTCAGGGTTAGGGTTAGGGTTAGGGTTAGGTTTACGGTCAGAGTAAGTGTTCGGGTTATGCTTCGGGTCAGGTTTAGGTTTAGGGAAAGGATCAGGTTCAGGTTTAGGGTTAGGGTTAGTGTTAAGGTAAGGGTCAGGATCAGGGTTAGGGTCAGGGTTAGGGTTAGGGTTAGGGTTATGTTTAGGCTTAGGGTTAGGGTCAGGTTTAGGGTTAGGGTCAGGTTAGGGTCAGAGTTAGGGTTAGGGTCAGGGTGTGGGTTAGGGTTAGGGTTAGGGTCAGGGTTAGGGTTAGGGTTAGTGTTAGGGGTAGGGTCAGGGTCAGGGTTAGGTTTAGGGTTAAGGTTATGTTTAGGATTAGTGTTAGGGTTAGGGTTAGGGTCCGGGTTAGGATTAGGGTCAGGGTCAGGGTCAGGGTCACGTTCAGTGTCAGGGTGAGGGTTAGGTTTAGGGTTATGGTTCGGTTTAAGTTCAGAGTTAAAATTAGGGTTAGGGTTAGGGTTAGGGTCAGGGTTAGGGTTAGGGTTGGGTCAGGGTCAGGGTCAGGGTCAGGGTCAGTGTCAGGGTCAGGGTTAGGGTTGGGGTTGGGTTAGGGTTAGGTTTTCGGTCAGAGTTAGGGTTCGGGTTAAGCTTACGGTCACGGTTAGGGTTAGGGTTAGGGTCCGGCTTAGGGTCCTAGTCAGTGTTAGTGTCAGGGTTAGTGTTAGGGTCAGGGTTAGTGTTAGGGGTAGGGTTAGGGTTAGGGTTAGGATTAGGTGTATGGTTAGGGTTAGGCTCAGGGTTAGGGTTAGGGTTAGGGTCAAGGTCAGTGTCTGGGTTAGGTTTAGGGTTAGGGTCAGGGTCAGGGTCAGGGTCAGTGTATGGTTTAGGGGTAGGTTTAGGGTTCTGGTTAGGGTAAGGGTTAGGATTAGGTTTATGGTCAGAGTTAGCGTCAGGGTTATGGTTGGGATTAGGTTTAGGGTTAGGGTTAAGGTCAGGATAAGTGTGAGGGTTAGGGATAGGTTTAGGTACAGCATCAGGGTCAGGGTCAGGGTTAGGGTTAGGGTTATTGTTAAGGGTAGGGTTAGGTTTAGGTTAAGGGTTAGTGTCAGGGTCAGGGTTAGGGTTAGGTTTAGGGTCAGGGTCAGGATCATGGTGAGGGTTAGGGTTAGGTTTAGGGACAGGGTCAGGGTCAGCGTTATGGTTAGTGTCAGGGTTAGGGCTAGGGTTAGGGTTAGGGTTAGTGTCAGGGTCAGGGTCAGTGTTAGGGTTAGGTTTAGGGTAGGGTAGGTTTAGGGTTAGGGGGAGAGATAGGGTAAGAGTTAGGGTTTGCTTTAGTTTTAGGGTCAGTGTCAGGGTCAAGGTGAGTGTCAGGGTTAGGGTTGGGGTTAGGTTTAGGGTTAGGGTCACGTGTAGGTTTAGCATTAGGGTCTGGGTCAGGGTCAGGTTTACGGTTATTGTTATTGTTAGGGTTAGGGTTAGGGTTAGGGTTTGCCTCAGGGTTAGGGTTAGGGTTAGGGTCAAGTTCAGGATCAGGGTTAGGGTTAGGTTTAGGGTCAGGGTCCTGGTCCGGGTCAGTGTCAGTGTCAGGGTTAGTGTTAGGGTTAGATTTAGGGCTAGGTTTGGGTCAGGGTCAGGGTTTGTATTAGGGTTAGGGTTAGGGTCAGGGTAAGGATCAGTGCCAGGGTGAAGGATAGTTTTAGGGTTAGGGTAAGGTTTAGGTTTACGGTCAGAGTTAGGGTTAGGGTTAGGGTTAGGGTCAGTATTAGGATTAGGTTTAGGGTTAGGGTAGGGTTAGGGTTAGGGTTAAGGTTAGGGTTAGATTTAGGGTTAGTGTCAGGGTCAGGGTCAGGGTCAGTATTAGGGTTAGGTTTAGGGTTAGGGTAGGGTTAGGGTTAGGGTTAAGGTTAGGGTTAGAGTTAGGGTTAGTGTTAGGGTCAGGGTCAGGGTTAGGGTTAGGGTTAGGCTCAGGTTCAGGGTTAGGGTTAGGGTCAGGGTCAGGATCATGGTGAGGGTTAGTTTGAGGGTTATGGTTAGTGTCAGGGTTGGGGTTAGGGTTAGGGTTAGGTTTAGTGTCAGGGTCAGGGTCAGTGTTAGGGTTAGGTTTAGGGTTAGGGTTAGGGTTAGAGTTAGGGTAAGAGTTAGGGTTACGGTTAGGGTCAGGGTCAGGGTCAGTGTGAAGGTCAGGGTCAGGGTTAGGGTTAGGGTTGGGGTAAGTTTTAGGGTTAGAGTTAGGGTCACGGTTAGGGTTAGATTAAGAGTCAGGGTCAGGGTCAGGTTTAGGGTAATGGTTAGGGTTAGGGTTAGCCTCAGGGTTACGGATAGGGTTAGGGTCAAGGTCAGGATCATCGTTAGGGTTAGGGTCAGGGTCAGGGTCAGGGTCAGAGTCAGGGTCAGTGTCAGGGTTAGTGTTAGTGTTAGGGTTAGTGTTAGGGTTCGGTTTAGGGTTCGGGTTCAGGTTAGTGTTAGTGTCAGGGTCAGGGTTAGGGTTAGGGTTAGGCTCAGGTTCACGGTTAGGGTTAGGGTTAGGGTCAGGGTCAGGATCATGGTGAGGGTTAGGGTTAGGTTTAGGGACACGTTCAGTTTGAGGGTTATGGTTAGTGTCAGGGTTGGGGTTAGGGTTAGGGTTAGGGTTAGTGTCAGGGTCAGGGTCAGGGTCAAGGTCAGGGTCAGGGTTAGGGTTAGGGTTGGGGTAAGTTTTAGGGTTAGAGTTAGGGTCATGGTTAGGGTTAGATTAAGGGTCAGGGTCAGGGTCAGGTTTAGGGTAATGGTTAGTGTTAGGGTTAGGGTTAGGGTTAGCCTCAGGGTTACGGATGGGGTTAAGGTCAAGGTCAGGATCATCGTTAGGGTTAGGGTCAGGGTCAGGGTCAGGGTCAGTGTCAGGGTTAGGGTTAGGGTTAGGGTTAGGTTAACGGTCAGAGTTAGGATTAGGGTTAGGGATAGGGATAGGGTTAAGGTTACGGTCAGGTTTAGGGTTAAGTTGAGGCTTAGGTTTAGCGTCACGGTTAGGGTTAGGTTTAGATTTAGGGTTAGGGTTAGGGTTAGGGTTATGGTTAGTGTTAGGGTTAGGTTTAGGGTTAGGGTTAGCCTCAGGTTCAGGGTTAGGGTTAGGATCAATGAAAGGGTCAGGGTTAGGGTTAGGGTCAGGGTCCGTGTCAGGGTTAGGTTCAGTGTCAGTGTCAGGGTCAGGGTCAGGGTTAGGTTTAGGGTTAGTGTTAGGGTTAGGGTCAGGGTCAGGGTTAGGTTTAGGGTTAAGGGTAGGTTTAGGTTTAGTGTTAGGGTCAGGATTAGGGTTAGGGTTAGGGTCCGGGTAAGGGTCAGGGTCAGTGTTAGTGTCAGGGTCAGGGTCAGGGTCAGGGTCTGGGTCAGTGTCAGGGTGAAGGATAGGTTTAGGGTTAGGGTAAGGGTTATGTTTACGGTCAGAGTTAGGGTTAGGGTTAGGGTTAGGGTTAGGGTTTGGGTTAGGGTTTGGGTCAGGGTTAGGATCAGGGTTCGGATTAGTGTCAGGGTTAGGGTTAGGGTTAGGGTTAAGGTCAGGGTTAGTCTTAGGGTTAGGGTCAAGGTAAGGGTCAGGTTTAGGGTTAGGGTTAGGGTAAGGTTCAGGGTCAGGGTCAGGTTCAGTGTCAGTGTCAGGGTAAGGGATAGGGATTGGGTTAGGGTTAGGTTTACGGTCAGAGTTAGGGTTTGGTTAAGCTTATGGTCAGGGTTAGGGTTAGGGTTAGGGTCCGGGTTAGGGTCAGGATCAGTGTTAGGGTCAGGGTTAGTGTTAGGGTCAGGGTTAGTTTTAGGGGTATGGTTAGGGTTAGGGTATAGGTTAGGGGTATGGTTAGGGTTAGGCTCAGGGTTAGGGTTAGGGTTAGCGTCAAGGTCAGTGTCAGGGTCAGGTTTAGGTTTTGGGTCAGGGTCAGGGTCAAGTTTAGGGTCAGTGTTTGGGTTAGGGTTAGGTTTAGGGTTAGGTTTAGGGTCAAGGTTAGGGTTAGGTTTACGGTCAGAGTTAGTTTCAGGGTTATGGTTAGGATTATGGTTAGGGTTAGCGTTAAGGTCAGGATCAGGGTGAGGGTTAGGGATAGGTTTAGGGATAAGGTCAAGGTCAGGGTCAGGGTTAGGGTTAGGTTTAGTGTTAGGGTTAGGGTTGGGGTTAGGGTTAGGGTTAGTGTCAGGGTCAGGGTGAGGGTTGTGGTTAGGCTCAGGTTCAGGGTTAGTGTTAGGTTGAGGGTCAGGGTCAGGATCAGGGTGAGGGTTAGGGTTAGGTTTAGGGACAGGTTCAGGGTCAGGGTTATGGTTAGTGTCAGGGTTAGGGTTAGGGTTAGTGTCAGGGTCAGGGTCAGTGTTAGGGTTAGGTTTAGGGTTAGGGTAGGTTTAGGGTTAGGGTTAGAGATAGGGTAAGTGTTAGGGTTTGGTTTAGTTTTCGGGTCTGTGTCAGGGTCAAGGTGAGGGTCAGGGTTAGGGTTTGGTTTAGGGTTAGTGTCAGGGTCAGGGTCAAGGTGAGGGTTGGGGTTAGGGTTGGGGTTAGGTTTAGGGTTAGGGTCACGTGTAGGGTTTGCGTTAGGGTCAGGGTCAGTGTCAGGTTCAGGTTTAGGGTTATTGTTAGTGTTAGGGTTAGGGTTAGGGTTAGGGTTAGGGTTAGGGTCCAGTTCAGGATAAGGTTTAGGGTTAGGGTTATTGTCAGGGTCAGGGTCAGGGTCAGTGTCAGTGTCAGTGTTAGTGTTAGGGTTAGAGTTAGGGCTAGGTTTAGGGTTGGGGTTAGGGTTAGGGTTAGGCTCAAGGTTAGGGTTAGGTTTAGGTTCAAGTTCAGGGTCAGGGTCAGGGTTAGGATTAGGGTTAGGGTTTGGGTCAGGGTTAGGGTTCGTATTAGGGTTTGGGTTAGGGTTAGGGTCAGGGTCAGGGTCAGGGTCAGGGAAAGTGTTAGGGTTAGGTTTAGGGTTAGGGTATGGTTAGGGTTAGGGTTAAGGTTAGGTTTAGAGTGAGGGTTAGTGTTAGGGTCAGGGTCAGGGTCAGGGTCAGGGTTAGAGTTAGGGTTGGGGTTAGGTTTAGGGTTAGGGTTCGGGTCACGGTTAGGGTTAGGGTTAGGTTCACGGTCAGGGTCAGGGTAGGGTTTAGCGTTCTGGTTAGTGTTAGGGTTAGCGTTAGGTTTAGCTTTAGCCTCAGGGTTTGGGTTAGGGTTAGGGTCAAGTTCAGGATCAGGGTTAGGGTTAGGGTTAGGGTCAGGGTCAGGGTCAGTGTCAGGGTCAGTGTCTGGGTTAGGGTTAGGGTTAGGGTTAGGTTAATGGTCAGAGTTAGGATTAGGGTTAGGGTTAGAAGTCGGTTCAGGGTTTAGGTTAGGGTCAGGGTCAGGGTCAGTGTCAGGGTCAGGTTTAGTGTCAGGGTCAGGGTTAGGGTTAGGGTTAGGGTTAGGTTTACGGTCAGAGTAAGTGTTCGGGTTATGCTTCGGGTCAGGTTTAGGTTTAGGGAAAGGATCAGGTTCAGGTTTAGGGTTAGGGTTAGTGTTAAGGTAAGGGTCAGGATCAGGGTTAGGGTCAGGGTTAGGGTTAGGGTTAGGGTTATGTTTAGGCTTAGGGTTAGGGTCAGGTTAGGGTCAGAGTTAGGGTTAGGGTCAGGGTGTGGGTTAGGGTTAGGGTTAGGGTCAGGGTTAGGGTTAGGGTTAGTGTTAGGGGTAGGGTCAGGGTCAGGGTTAGGTTTAGGGTTAAGGTTATGTTTAGGATTAGTGTTAGGGTTAGGGTTAGGGTCCGGGTTAGGATTAGGGTCAGGGTCAGGGTCAGGGTCACGTTCAGTGTCAGGGTGAGGGTTAGGTTTAGGGTTATGGTTCGGTTTAAGTTCAGAGTTAAAATTAGGGTTAGGGTTAGGGTTAGGGTCAGGGTTAGGGTTAGGGTCAGGGTCAGGGTCAGGGTCAGGGTCAGGGTCAGTGTCAGGGTCAGGTTTAGGGTTGGGGTTGGGTTAGGGTTAGGTTTTCGGTCAGAGTTAGGGTTAGGGTTAAGCTTACGGTCACGGTTAGGGTTAGGGTTAGGGTCCGGCTTAGGGTCCTAGTCAGTGTTAGTGTCAGGGTTAGTGTTAGGGTCAGGGTTAGTGTTAGGGGTAGGGTTAGGGTTAGGGTTAGGATTAGGTGTATGGTTAGGGTTAGGCTCAGGGTTAGGGTTAGGGTTAGGGTCAAGGTCAGTGTCTGGGTTAGGTTTAGGGTTAGGGTCAGGGTCAGGGTCAGGGTCAGTGTATGGTTTAGGGGTAGGTTTAGGGTTCTGGTTAGGGTAAGGGTTAGGATTAGGTTTATGGTCAGAGTTAGCGTCAGGGTTATGGTTGGGATTAGGTTTAGGGTTAGGGTTAAGGTCAGGATAAGTGTGAGGGTTAGGGATAGGTTTAGGTACAGCATCAGGGTCAGGGTCAGGGTTAGGGTTAGGGTTATTGTTAAGGGTAGGGTTAGGGTTAGGTTAAGGGTTAGTGTCAGGGTCAGGGTTAGGGTTAGGTTTAGGGTCAGGGTCAGGATCATGGTGAGGGTTAGGGTTAGGTTTAGGGACAGGGTCAGGGTCAGCGTTATGGTTAGTGTCAGGGTTAGGGCTAGGGTTAGGGTTAGGGTTAGTGTCAGGGTCAGGGTCAGTGTTAGGGTTAGGTTTAGGGTAGGGTAGGTTTAGGGTTAGGGGGAGAGTTAGGGTAAGAGTTAGGGTTTGCTTTAGTTTTAGGGTCAGTTTCAGGGTCAAGGTGAGTGTCAGGGTTAGGGTTGGGGTTAGGTTTAGGGTTAGGGTCACGTGTAGGTTTAGCATTAGGGTCTGGGTCAGGGTCAGGTTTACGGTTATTGTTATTGTTAGGGTTAGGGTTAGGGTTAGGGTTAGCCTCAGGGTTACGGATAGGGTTAGGGTCAAGGTCAGGATCATCGTTAGGGTTAGGGTCAGGGTCAGGGTCAGGGTCAGAGTCAGGGTCAGTGTCAGGGTTAGTGTTAGTGTTAGGGTTAGGGTTAGGGTTAGGTTAACGGTCAGAGTTAGGATTAGGGTTAGGGTTAGGGATAGGGGTTAGTGGTTGGGGTTAGACTTAGGGTTAGATTTAGAGGGTTAGGGTTAGGGTTGGGTCAGGGTTAGGGGTTTGGGGTTGGGGTTAGGGGTTAGGGGTAGGGTTAGGGTTAGGGTTAGGTTTAGGCTTAGAGTTAGGGTAAAGGTCAGGATCAGGGTGAGTTTTAAGGTTAAGTTTAGGGACAGGGTGAGCGTCAGGGTCAGGGTTACGCTTAGGGTTAGTGTTAGGGTTCGGTTTAGGGTTCGGGTTCGGGTTAGTGTTAGTGTCAGGGTCAGGGTTAGGGTTAGGGTTAGGCTCAGGTTCACGGTTAGGGTTAGGGTTAGGGTCAGGGTCAGGATCATGGTGAGGGTTAGGGTTAGGTTTAGGGACACGTTCAGTTTGAGGGTTATGGTTAGTGTCAGGGTTGGGGTTAGGGTTAGGGTTAGGGTTAGTGTCAGGGTCAGGGTCAGGGTCAAGGTCAGGGTCAGGGTTAGGGTTAGGGTTGGGGTAAGTTTTAGGGTTAGAGTTAGGGTCATGGTTAGGGTTAGATTAAGGGTCAGGGTCAGGGTCAGGTTTAGGGTAATGGTTAGTGTTAGGGTTAGGGTTAGGGTTAGGGTTAGCCTCAGGGTTACGGATGGGGTTAAGGTCAAGGTCAGGATCATCGTTAGGGTTAGGGTCAGGGTCAGGGTCAGGGTCAGTGTCAGGGTTAGGGTTAGGGTTAGGGTTAGGTTAACGGTCAGAGTTAGGATTAGGGTTAGGGATAGGGATAGGGTTAAGGTTACGGTCAGGTTTAGGGTTAAGTTGAGGCTTAGGTTTAGCGTCACGGTTAGGGTTAGCTTTAGATTTAGGGTTAGGGTTAGGGTTAGGGTTATGGTTAGTGTTAGGGTTAGGTTTAGGGTTAGGGTTAGCCTCAGGTTCAGGGTTAGGGTTAGGATCAATGAAAGGGTCAGGGTTAGGGTTAGGGTCAGGGTCCGTGTCAGGGTTAGGTTCAGTGTCAGTGTCAGGGTCAGGGTCAGGGTTAGGTTTAGGGTTAGTGTTAGGGTTAGGGTCAGGGTCAGGGTTAGGTTTAGGGTTAAGGGTAGGTTTAGGTTTAGTGTTAGGGTCAGGATTAGGGTTAGGGTTAGGGTTAGGGTTAGGGTCCGGGTAAGGGTCAGGGTCAGTGTTAGTGTCAGGGTCAGGGTCAGGGTCAGGGTCTGGGTCAGTGTCAGGGTGAAGGATAGGTTTAGGGTTAGGGTAAGGGTTATGTTTACGGTCAGAGTTAGGGTTAGGGTTAGGGTTAGGGTTAGGGTTTGGGTTAGGGTTTGGGTCAGGGTTAGGATCAGGGTTCGGATTAGTGTCAGGGTTAGGGTTAGGGTTAGGGTTAAGGTCAGGGTTAGTCTTAGGGTTAGGGTCAAGGTAAGGGTCAGGTTTAGGGTTAGGGTTAGGGTAAGGTTCAGGGTCAGGGTCAGGTTCAGTGTCAGTGTCAGGGTAAGGGATAGGGATTGAGTTAGGGTTAGGTTTACGGTCAGAGTTAGGGTTTGGTTAAGCTTATGGTCAGGGTTAGGGTTAGGGTTAGGGTCCGGGTTAGGGTCAGGATCAGTGTTAGGGTCAGGGTTAGTGTTAGGGTCAGGGTTAGTTTTAGGGGTATGGTTAGGGTTAGGGTATAGGTTAGGGGTATGGTTAGGGTTAGGCTCAGGGTTAGGGTTAGGGTTAGCGTCAAGGTCAGTGTCAGGGTCAGGTTTAGGTTTTGGGTCAGGGTCAGGGTCAAGTTTAGTGTCAGTGTTTGGGTTAGGGTTAGGTTTAGGGTTAGGTTTAGGGTCAAGGTTAGGGTTAGGTTTACGGTCAGAGTTAGTTTCAGGGTTATGGTTAGGATTATGGTTAGGGTTAGCGTTAAGGTCAGGATCAGGGTGAGGGTGAGGGATAGGTTTAGGGATAAGGTCAAGGTCAGGGTCAGGGTTAGGGTTAGGGTTAGTGTTAGGGTTAGGGTTGGGGTTAGGGTTAGGGTTAGTGTCAGGGTCAGGGTGAGGGTTGTGGTTAGGCTCATGTTCAGGGTTAGTGTTAGGTTGAGGGTCAGGGTCAGGATCAGGGTGAGGGTTAGGGTTAGGTTTAGGGACAGGTTCAGGGTCAGGGTTATGGTTAGTGTCAGGGTTAGGGTTAGGGTTAGGGTTAGTGTCAGGGTCAGGGTCAGTGTTAGGGTTAGGTTTAGGGTTAGGGTAGGTTTAGGGTTAGGGTTAGAGATAGGGTAAGTGTTAGGGTTTGGTTTAGTTTTCGGGTCTGTGTCAGGGTCAAGGTGAGGGTCAGGGTTAGGGTTTGGTTTAGGGTTAGTGTCAGGGTCAGGGTCAAGGTGAGGGTTGGGGTTAGGGTTGGGGTTAGGTTTAGGGTTAGGGTCACGTGTAGGGTTTGCGTTAGGGTCAGGGTCAGTGTCAGGTTCAGGTTTAGGGTTATTGTTAGTGTTAGGGTTAGGGTTAGGGTTAGGGTTAGGGTTAGGGTCCAGTTCAGGATAAGGGTTAGGGTTAGGGTTATTGTCAGGGTCAGGGTCAGGGTCAGTGTCAGTGTCAGTGTTAGTGTTAGGGTTAGAGTTAGGGCTAGGTTTAGGGTTAGGGTTAGGGTTAGGGTTAGGCTCAAGGTTAGGGTTAGGGTTAGGTTCAAGTTCAGGGTCAGGGTCAGGGTTAGGATTAGGGTTAGGGTTTGGGTCAGGGTTAGGGTTCGTATTAGGGTTTGGGTTAGGGTTAGGGTCAGGGTCAGGGTCAGGGTCAGGGAAAGTGTTAGGGTTAGGTTTAGGGTTAGGGTATGGTTAGGGTTAGGGTTAAGGTTAGGTTTAGAGTGAGGGTTAGTGTTAGGGTCAGGGTCAGGGTCAGGGTCAGGGTTAGAGTTAGGGTTGGGGTTAGGTTTAGGGTTACGGTTCGGGTCACGGTTAGGGTTAGGGTTAGGTTCACGGTCAGGGTCAGGGTAGGGTTTAGCGTTCTGGTTAGTGTTAGTGTTAGCATTAGGTTTAGCTTTAGCCTCGGGGTTTGGGTTAGGGTTAGGGTCAAGGTCAGGATCAGGGTTAGGGTTAGGGTTAGGGTCAGGGTCAGGGTCAGTGTCAGGGTCAGTGTCTGGGTTAGGGTTAGGGTTAGGTTAATGGTCAGAGTTAGGATTAGGGTTAGGGTTAGAAGTAGGTTCAGGGTTTAGGTTAGGGTCAGGGACAGGGTCAGTGTCAGGGTCAGGTTTAGTGTCAGGGTCAGGGTTAGGGTTAGGGTTAGGGTTAGGTTTACGGTCAGAGTAAGTGTTCGGGTTATGCTTCGGGTCAGGTTTAGGTTTAGGGAAAGGATCAGGTTCAGGTTTAGGGTTAGGGTTAGTGTTAAGGTAAGGGTCAGGATCAGGGTTAGGGTCAGGGTTAGGGTTAGGGTTAGGGTTATGTTTAGGCTTAGGGTTAGGGTCAGGTTTAGGGTTAGGGTCAGGTTAGGGTCATAGTTAGGGTTAGGGTCAGGGTGTGGGTTAGGGTTAGGGTTAGGGTCAGGGTTAGGGTTAGGGTTAGTGTTAGGGGTAGGGTCAGGGTCAGGGTTAGGTTTAGGGTTAAGGTTATGTTTAGGATTAGTGTTAGGGTTAGGGTTAGGGTGTGGGTTAGGATTAGGGTCAGGGTCAGGGTCAGGGTCACGTTCAGTGTCAGGGTGAGGGTTAGGTTTAGGGTTATGGTTCGGTTTAAGTTCAGAGTTAAAATTAGGGTTAGGGTTAGGGTTAGGGTCAGGGTTAGGGTTAGGGTTGGGTCAGGGTCAGGGTCAGGGTCAGGGTCAGTGTCAGGGTCAGGGTTAGGGTTGGGGTTGGGTTAGGGTTAGGTTTTCGGTCAGAGTTAGGGTTAGGGTTAAGCTTACGGTCACGGTTAGGGTTAGGGTTAGGGTCCGGCTTAGGGTCCTAGTCAGTGTTAGTGTCAGGGTTAGTGTTAGGGTCAGGGTTAGTGTTAGGGGTAGGGTTAGGGTTAGGGTTAGGATTAGGTGTATGGTTAGGGTTAGGCTCAGGGTTAGGGTTAGGGTTAGGGTCAAGGTCAGTGTCTGGGTTAGGTTTAGGGTTAGGGTCAGGGTCAGGGTCAGGGTCAGTGTATGGTTTAGGTGTAGGTTTAGGGTTCTGGTTAGGGTAAGGGTTAGGATTAGGTTTATGGTCAGAGTTAGCGTCAGGGTTATGGTTGGGATTAGGTTTAGGGTTAGGGTTAAGGTCAGGATAAGTGTGAGGGTTAGGGATAGGTTTAGGTACAGCGTCAGGGTCAGGGTCAGGGTTAGGGTTAGGGTTATTGTTAAGGGTAGGGTTAGGGTTAGGTTAAGGGTTAGTGTCAGGGTCAGGGTTAGGGTTAGGTTTAGGGTCAGGGTCAGGATCATGGTGAGGGTTAGGGTTAGGTTTAGGGACAGGGTCAGGGTCAGCATTATGGTTAGTGTCAGGGTTAGGGCTAGGGTTAGGGTTAGGGTTAGTGTCAGGGTCAGGGTCAGTGTTAGGGTTAGGTTTAGGGTAGGGTAGGTTTAGGGTTAGGGGGAGAGTTAGGGTAAGAGTTAGGGTTTGCTTTAGTTTTAGGGTCAGTGTCAGGGTCAAGGTGAGTGTCAGGGTTAGGGTTGGGGTTAGGTTTAGGGTTAGGGTCACGTGTAGGTTTAGCATTAGGGTCTGGGTCAGGGTCAGGTTTACGGTTATTGTTATTGTTAGGGTTAGGGTTAGGGTTAGGGTTAGCCTCAGGGTTACGGATAGGGTTAGGGTCAAGGTCAGGATCATCGTTAGGGTTAGGGTCAGGGTCAGGGTCAGGGTCAGAGTCAGGGTCAGTGTCAGGGTTAGTGTTAGTGTTAGGGTTAGGTTTAGGGTTAGGTTAACGGTCAGAGTTAGGATTAGGGTTAGGGTTAGGGATAGGGGTTAGTGGTTGGGGTTAGACTTAGGGTTAGATTTAGAGGGTTAGGGTTAGGGTTGGGTCAACGTAGGGGTTTGGGGTTGGGGTTAGGGGTTAGGGGTAGGGTTAGGGTTAGGGTTAGGTTTAGGCTTAGAGTTAGGGTAAAGGTCAGGATCAGGGTGAGGTTTAAGGTTAAGTTTAGGGACAGGGTGAGCGTCAGGGTCAGGGTTACGCTTAGGGTTAGTGTTAGGGTTCGGTTTAGGGTTCGGGTTCGGGTTAGTGTTAGTGTCAGGGTCAGGGTTAGGGTTAGGGTTAGGCTCAGGTTCACGGTTAGGGTTAGGGTTAGGGTCAGGGTCAGGATCATGGTGAGGGTTAGGGTTAGGTTTAGGGACACGTTCAGTTTGAGGGTTATGGTTAGTGTCAGGGTTGGGGTTAGGGTTAGGGTTAGGGTTAGTGTCAGGGTCAGGGTCAGGGTCAAGGTCAGGGTCAGGGTTAGGGTTAGGGTTGGGGTAAGTTTTAGGGTTAGAGTTAGGGTCATGGTTAGGGTTAGATTAAGGGTCAGGGTCAGGGTCAGGTTTAGGGTAATGGTTAGTGTTAGGGTTAGGGTTAGGGTTAGGGTTAGCCTCAGGGTTACGGATGGGGTTAAGGTCAAGGTCAGGATCATCGTTAGGGTTAGGGTCAGGGTCAGGGTCAGGGTCAGTGTCAGGGTTAGGGTTAGGGTTAGGGTTAGGTTAACGGTCAGAGTTAGGATTAGGGTTAGGGATAGGGATAGGGTTAAGGTTACGGTCAGGTTTAGGGTTAAGTTGAGGCTTAGGTTTAGCGTCACGGTTAGGGTTAGGTTTAGATTTAGGGTTAGGGTTAGGGTTAGGGTTAGGGTTATGGTTAGTGTTAGGGTTAGGTTTAGGGTTAGGGTTAGCCTCAGGTTCAGGGTTAGGGTTAGGATCAATGAAAGGGTCAGGGTTAGGGTTAGGGTCAGGGTCCGTGTCAGGGTTAGGGTTAGGGTTAGTGTTAGGGTTAGGGTCAGGGTCAGGGTTAGGTTTAGGGTTAAGGGTAGGTTTAGGTTTAGTGTTAGGGTCAGGATTAGGGTTAGGGTTAGGGTTAGGGTTAGGGTCCGGGTAAGGGTCAGGGTCAGTGTTAGTGTCAGGGTCAGGGTCAGGGTCAGGGTCTGGGTCAGTGTCAGGGTGAAGGATAGGTTTAGGGTTAGGGTAAGGGTTATGTTTACGGTCAGAGTTAGGGTTAGGGTTAGGGTTAGGGTTAGGGTTTGGGTTAGGGTTTGGGTCAGGGTTAGGATCAGGGTTCGGATTAGTGTCAGGGTTAGGATCAGGGTTCGGATTAGTGTCAGGGTTAGGGTTAGGGTTAGGGTTAAGGTCAGGGTTAGTCTTAGGGTTAGGGTCAAGGTAAGGGTCAGGTTTAGGGTTAGGGTTAGGGTAAGGTTCAGGGTCAGGGTCAGGTTCAGTGTCAGTGTCAGGGTAAGGGATAGGGATTGGGTTAGGGTTAGGTTTACGGTCAGAGTTAGGGTTTGGTTAAGCTTATGGTCAGGGTTAGGGTTAGGGTTAGGGTCCGGGTTAGGGTCAGGATCAGTGTTAGGGTCAGGGTTAGTGTTAGGGTCAGGGTTAGTTTTAGGGGTATGGTTAGGGTTAGGGTATAGGTTAGGGGTATGGTTAGGGTTAGGCTCAGGGTTAGGGTTAGGGTTAGCGTCAAGGTCAGTGTCAGGGTCAGGTTTAGGTTTTGGGTCAGGGTCAGGGTCAAGTTTAGGGTCAGTGTTTGGGTTAGGGTTAGGTTTAGGGTTAGGTTTAGGGTCAAGGTTAGGGTTAGGTTTACGGTCAGAGTTAGTTTCAGGGTTATGGTTAGGATTATGGTTAGGGTTAGCGTTAAGGTCAGGATCAGGGTGAGGGTTAGGGATAGGTTTAGGGATAAGGTCAAGGTCAGGGTCAGGGTTAGGGTTAGGGTTAGTGTTAGGGTTAGGGTTGGGGTTAGGGTTAAGGTTAGTGTCAGGGTCAGGGTGAGGGTTGTGGTTAGGCTCAGGTTCAGGGTTAGTGTTAGGTTGAGGGTCAGGGTCAGGATCAGGGTGAGGGTTAGGGTTAGGTTTAGGGACAGGTTCAGGGTCAGGGTTATGGTTAGTGTCAGGGTTAGGGTCAGTGTTAGGGTTAGGTTTAGGGTTAGGGTAGGTTTAGGGTTAGGGTTAGAGATAGGGTAAGTGTTAGGGTTTGGTTTAGTTTTCGGGTCTGTGTCAGGGTCAAGGTGAGGGTCAGGGTTAGGGTTTGGTTTAGGGTTAGTGTCAGGGTCAGGGTCAAGGTGAGGGTTGGGGTTAGGGTTGGGGTTAGGTTTAGGGTTAGGGTCACGTGTAGGGTTTGCGTTAGGGTCAGGGTCAGTGTCAGGTTCAGGTTTAGGGTTATTGTTAGTGTTAGGGTTAGGGTTAGGGTTAGGGTCCAGTTCAGGATAAGGGTTAGGGTTAGGGTTATTGTCAGGGTCAGGGTCAGGGTCAGTGTCAGTGTCAGTGTTAGTGTTAGGGTTAGAGTTAGGGCTAGGTTTAGGGTTAGGGTTAGGGTTAGGGTTAGGCTCAAGGTTAGGGTTAGGGTTAGGTTCAAGTTCAGGGTCAGGGTCAGGGTTAGGATTAGGGTTAGGGTTTGGGTCAGGGTTAGGGTTCGTATTAGGGTTTGGGTTAGGGTTAGGGTCAGGGTCAGGGCCAGGGTCAGGGAAAGTGTTAGGGTTAGGTTTAGGGTTAGGGTATGGTTAGGGTTAGGGTTAAGGTTAGGTTTAGAGTGAGGGTTAGTGTTAGGGTCAGGGTCAGGGTCAGGGTCAGGGTTAGAGTTAGGGTTGGGGTTAGGTTTAGGGTTAGGGTTCGGGTCACGGTTAGGGTTAGGGTTAGGTTCACGGTCAGGGTCAGGGTAGGGTTTAGCGTTCTGGTTAGTGTTAGGGTTAGCGTTAGGTTTAGCTTTAGCCTCAGGGTTTGGGTTAGGGTTAGGGTCAAGGTCAGGATCAGGGTTAGGGTTAGGGTTAGGGTCAGGGTCAGGGTCAGTGTCAGGGTCAGTGTCTGGGTTAGGGTTAGGGTTAGGGTTAGGTTAATGGTCAGAGTTAGGATTAGGGTTAGGGTTAGAAGTAGGTTCAGGGTTTAGGTTAGGGTCAGGGTCAGGGTCAGTGTCAGGGTCAGGTTTAGTGTCAGGGTCAGGGTTAGGGTTAGGGTTAGGGTTAGGTTTACGGTCAGAGTAAGTGTTCGGGTTATGCTTCGGGTCAGGTTTAGGTTTAGGGAAAGGATCAGGTTCAGGTTTAGGGTTAGGGTTAGTGTTAAGGTAAGGGTCAGGATCAGGGTTAGGGTCAGGTTAGGGTCAGAGTTAGGGTTAGGGTCAGGGTGTGGGTTAGGGTTAGGGTTAGGGTCAGGGTTAGGGTTAGGGTTAGTGTTAGGGGTAGGGTCAGGGTCAGGGTTAGGTTTAGGGTTAAGGTTATGTTTAGGATTAGTGTTAGGGTTAGGGTTAGGGTCCGGGTTAGGATTAGGGTCAGGGTCAGGGTCAGGGTCACGTTCAGTGTCAGGGTGAGGGTTAGGTTTAGGGTTATGGTTCGGTTTAAGTTCAGAGTTAAAATTAGGGTTAGGGTTAGGGTTAGGGTCAGCGTTAGGGTTAGGGTTAGGGTCAGGGTCAGGGTCAGGGTCAGGGTCAGTGTCAGGGTCAGGGTTAGGGTTGGGGTTGGGTTAGGGTTAGGTTTTCGGTCAGAGTTAGGGTTAGGGTTAAGCTTACGGTCACGGTTAGGGTTAGGGTTAGGGTCCGGCTTAGGGTCCTAGTCAGTGTTAGTGTCAGGGTTAGTGTTAGGGTCAGGGTTAGTGTTAGGGGTAGGGTTAGGGTTGGGGTTAGGATTAGGTGTATGGTTAGGGTTAGGCTCAGGGTTAGGGTTAGGGTTAGGGTCAAGGTCAGTGTCTGGGTTAGGTTTAGGGTTAGGGTCAGGGTCAGGGTCAGGGTCAGTGTATGGTTTAGGGGTAGGTTTAGGGTTCTGGTTAGGGTAAGGGTTAGGATTAGGTTTATGGTCAGAGTTAGCGTCAGGGTTATGGTTGGGATTAGGTTTAGGGTTAGGGTTAAGGTCAGGATAAGTGTGAGGGTTAGGGATAGGTTTAGGTACAGCGTCAGGGTCAGGGTCAGGGTTAGGGTTAGGGTTATTGTTAAGGGTAGGGTTAGGGTTAGGTTAAGGGTTAGTGTCAGGGTCAGGGTTAGGGTTAGGTTTAGGGTCAGGGTCAGGATCATGGTGAGGGTTAGGGTTAGGTTTAGGGACAGGGTCAGGGTCAGCATTATGGTTAGTGTCAGGGTTAGGGCTAGGGTTAGGGTTAGGGTTAGTGTCAGGGTCAGGGTCAGTGTTAGGGTTAGGTTTAGGGTAGGGTAGGTTTAGGGTTAGGGGGAGAGTTAGGGTAAGAGTTAGGGTTTGCTTTAGTTTTAGGGTCAGTGTCAGGGTCAAGGTGAGTGTCAGGGTTAGGGTTGGGGTTAGGTTTAGGGTTAGGGTCACGTGTAGGTTTAGCATTAGGGTCTGGGTCAGGGTCAGGTTTACGGTTATTGTTATTGTTAGGGTTAGGGTTAGGGTTAGGGTTAGCCTCAGGGTTACGGATAGGGTTAGGGTCAAGGTCAGGATCATCGTTAGGGTTAGGGTCAGGGTCAGGGTCAGGGTCAGAGTCAGGGTCAGTGTCAGGGTTAGTGTTAGTGTTAGGGTTAGGTTTAGGGTTAGGTTAACGGTCAGAGTTAGGATTAGGGTTAGGGTTAGGGATAGGGGTTAGTGGTTGGGGTTAGACTTAGGGTTAGATTTAGAGGGTTAGGGTTAGGGTTGGGTCAACGTAGGGGTTTGGGGTTGGGGTTAGGGGTTAGGGGTAGGGTTAGGGTTAGGGTTAGGTTTAGGCTTAGAGTTAGGGTAAAGGTCAGGATCAGGGTGAGTTTTAAGGTTAAGTTTAGGGACAGGGTGAGCGTCAGGGTCAGGGTTACGCTTAGGGTTAGTGTTAGGGTTCGGTTTAGGGTTCGGGTTCGGGTTAGTGTTAGTGTCAGGGTCAGGGTTAGGGTTAGGGTTAGGCTCAGGTTCACGGTTAGGGTTAGGGTTAGGGTCAGGGTCAGGATCATGGTGAGGGTTAGGGTTAGGTTTAGGGACACGTTCAGTTTGAGGGTTATGGTTAGTGTCAGGGTTGGGGTTAGGGTTAGGGTTAGGGTTAGTGTCAGGGTCAGGGTCAGGGTCAAGGTCAGGGTCAGGGTTAGGGTTAGGGTTGGGGTAAGTTTTAGGGTTAGAGTTAGGGTCATGGTTAGGGTTAGATTAAGGGTCAGGGTCAGGGTCAGGTTTAGGGTAATGGTTAGTGTTAGGGTTAGGGTTAGGGTTAGGGTTAGCCTCAGGGTTACGGATGGGGTTAAGGTCAAGGTCAGGATCATCGTTAGGGTTAGGGTCAGGGTCAGGGTCAGGGTCAGTGTCAGGGTTAGGGTTAGGGTTAGGGTTAGGTTAACGGTCAGAGTTAGGATTAGGGTTAGGGATAGGGATAGGGTTAAGGTTACAGTCAGGTTTAGGGTTAAGTTGAGGCTTAGGTTTAGCGTCACGGTTAGGGTTAGGTTTAGATTTAGGGTTAGGGTTAGGGTTAGGGTTAGGGTTATGGTTAGTGTTAGGGTTAGGTTTAGGGTTAGGGTTAGCCTCAGGTTCAGGGTTAGGGTTAGGATCAATGAAAGGGTCAGGGTTAGGGTTAGGGTCAGGGTCCGTGTCAGGGTTAGGGTTAGGGTTAGTGTTAGGGTTAGGGTCAGGGTCAGGGTTAGGTTTAGGGTTAAGGGTAGGTTTAGGTTTAGTGTTAGGGTCAGGATTAGGGTTAGGGTTAGGGTTAGGGTTAGGGTCCGGGTAAGGGTCAGGGTCAGTGTTAGTGTCAGGGTCAGGGTCAGGGTCAGGGTCTGGGTCAGTGTCAGGGTGAAGGATAGGTTTAGGGTTAGGGTAAGGGTTATGTTTACGGTCAGAGTTAGGGTTAGGGTTAGGGTTAGGGTTAGGGTTTGGGTTAGGGTTTGGGTCAGGGTTAGGATCAGGGTTCGGATTAGTGTCAGGGTTAGGATCAGGGTTCGGATTAGTGTCAGGGTTAGGGTTAGGGTTAGGGTTAAGGTCAGGGTTAGTCTTAGGGTTAGGGTCAAGGTAAGGGTCAGGTTTAGGGTTAGGGTTAGGGTAAGGTTCAGGGTCAGGGTCAGGTTCAGTGTCAGTGTCAGGGTAAGGGATAGGGATTGGGTTAGGGTTAGGTTTACGGTCAGAGTTAGGGTTTGGTTAAGCTTATGGTCAGGGTTAGGGTTAGGGTTAGGGTCCGGGTTAGGGTCAGGATCAGTGTTAGGGTCAGGGTTAGTGTTAGGGTCAGGGTTAGTTTTAGGGGTATGGTTAGGGTTAGGGTATAGGTTAGGGGTATGGTTAGGGTTAGGCTCAGGGTTAGGGTTAGGGTTAGCGTCAAGGTCAGTGTCAGGGTCAGGTTTAGGTTTTGGGTCAGGGTCAGGGTCAAGTTTAGGGTCAGTGTTTGGGTTAGGGTTAGGTTTAGGGTTAGGTTTAGGGTCAAGGTTAGGGTTAGGTTTACGGTCAGAGTTAGTTTCAGGGTTATGGTTAGGATTATGGTTAGGGTTAGCGTTAAGGTCAGGATCAGGGTGAGGGTTAGGGATAGGTTTAGGGATAAGGTCAAGGTCAGGGTCAGGGTTAGGGTTAGGGTTAGTGTTAGGGTTAGGGTTGGGGTTAGGGTTAAGGTTAGTGTCAGGGTCAGGGTGAGGGTTGTGGTTAGGCTCAGGTTCAGGGTTAGTGTTAGGTTGAGGGTCAGGGTCAGGATCAGGGTGAGGGTTAGGGTTAGGTTTAGGGACAGGTTCAGGGTCAGGGTTATGGTTAGTGTCAGGGTTAGGGTTAGGGTTAGGGTTAGTGTCAGGGTCAGGGTCAGTGTTAGGGTTAGGTTTAGGGTTAGGGTAGGTTTAGGGTTAGGGTTAGAGATAGGGTAAGTGTTAGGGTTTGGTTTAGTTTTCGGGTCTGTGTCAGGGTCAAGGTGAGGGTCAGGGTTAGGGTTTGGTTTAGGGTTAGTGTCAGGGTCAGGGTCAAGGTGAGGGTTGGGGTTAGGGTTGGGGTTAGGTTTAGGGTTAGGGTCACGTGTAGGGTTTGCGTTAGGGTCAGGGTCAGTGTCAGGTTCAGGTTTAGGGTTATTGTTAGTGTTAGGGTTAGGGTTAGGGTTAGGGTTAGGGTTAGGGTCCAGTTCAGGATAAGGGTTAGGGTTAGGGTTATTGTCAGGGTCAGGGTCAGGGTCAGTGTCAGTGTCAGTGTTAGTGTTAGGGTTAGAGTTAGGGCTAGGTTTAGGGTTAGGGTTAGGGTTAGGGTTAGGCTCAAGGTTAGGGTTAGGGTTAGGTTCAAGTTCAGGGTCAGGGTCAGGGTTAGGATTAGGGTTAGGGTTTGGGTCAGGGTTAGGGTTCGTATTAGGGTTTGGGTTAGGGTTAGGGTCAGGGTCAGGGCCAGGGTCAGGGAAAGTGTTAGGGTTAGGTTTAGGGTTAGGGTATGGTTAGGGTTAGGGTTAAGGTTAGGTTTAGAGTGAGGGTTAGTGTTAGGGTCAGGGTCAGGGTCAGGGTCAGGGTTAGAGTTAGGGTTGGGGTTAGGTTTAGGGTTAGGGTTCGGGTCACGGTTAGGGTTAGGGTTAGGTTCACGGTCAGGGTCAGGGTAGGGTTTAGCGTTCTGGTTAGTGTTAGGGTTAGCGTTAGGTTTAGCTTTAGCCTCAGGGTTTGGGTTAGGGTTAGGGTCAAGGTCAGGATCAGGGTTAGGGTTAGGGTTAGGGTCAGGGTCAGGGTCAGTGTCAGGGTCAGTGTCTGGGTTAGGGTTAGGGTTAGGTTAATGGTCAGAGTTAGGATTAGGGTTAGGGTTAGAAGTAGGTTCAGGGTTTAGGTTAGGGTCAGGGTCAGGGTCAGTGTCAGGGTCAGGTTTAGTGTCAGGGTCAGGGTTAGGGTTAGGGTTAGGGTTAGGTTTACGGTCAGAGTAAGTGTTCGGGTTATGCTTCGGGTCAGGTTTAGGTTTAGGGAAAGGATCAGGTTCAGGTTTAGGGTTAGGGTTAGTGTTAAGGTAAGGGTCAGGATCAGGGTTAGGGTCAGGTTAGGGTCAGAGTTAGGGTTAGGGTCAGGGTGTGGGTTAGGGTTAGGGTTAGGGTCAGGGTTAGGGTTAGGGTTAGTGTTAGGGGTAGGGTCAGGGTCAGGGTTAGGTTTAGGGTTAAGGTTATGTTTAGGATTAGTGTTAGGGTTAGGGTTAGGGTCCGGGTTAGGATTAGGGTCAGGGTCAGGGTCAGGGTCACGTTCAGTGTCAGGGTGAGGGTTAGGTTTAGGGTTATGGTTCGGTTTAAGTTCAGAGTTAAAATTAGGGTTAGGGTTAGGGTTAGGGTCAGGGTTAGGGTTAGGGTTAGGGTCAGGGTCAGGGTCAGGGTCAGGGTCAGTGTCAGGGTCAGGGTTAGGGTTGGGGTTGGGTTAGGGTTAGGTTTTCGGTCAGAGTTAGGGTTAGGGTTAAGCTTACGGTCACGGTTAGGGTTAGGGTTAGGGTCCGGCTTAGGGTCCTAGTCAGTGTTAGTGTCAGGGTTAGTGTTAGGGTCAGGGTTAGTGTTAGGGGTAGGGTTAGGGTTGGGGTTAGGATTAGGTGTATGGTTAGGGTTAGGCTCAGGGTTAGGGTTAGGGTTAGGGTCAAGGTCAGTGTCTGGGTTAGGTTTAGGGTTAGGGTCAGGGTCAGGGTCAGGGTCAGTGTATGGTTTAGGGGTAGGTTTAGGGTTCTGGTTAGGGTAAGGGTTAGGATTAGGTTTATGGTCAGAGTTAGCGTCAGGGTTATGGTTGGGATTAGGTTTAGGGTTAGGGTTAAGGTCAGGATAAGTGTGAGGGTTAGGGATAGGTTTAGGTACAGCATCAGGGTCAGGGTCAGGGTTAGGGTTAGGGTTATTGTTAAGGGTAGGGTTAGGGTTAGGTTAAGGGTTAGTGTCAGGGTCAGGGTTAGGGTTAGGTTTAGGGTCAGGGTCAGGATCATGGTGAGGGTTAGGGTTAGGTTTAGGGACAGGGTCAGGGTCAGCGTTATGGTTAGTGTCAGGGTTAGGGCTAGGGTTAGGGTTAGGGTTAGTGTCAGGGTCAGGGTCAGTATTAGGGTTAGGTTTAGGGTAGGGTAGGTTTAGGGTTAGGGGGAGAGTTAGGGTAAGAGTTAGGGTTTGCTTTAGTTTTAGGGTCAGTGTCAGGGTCAAGGTGAGTGTCAGGGTTAGGGTTGGGGTTAGGTTTAGGGTTAGGGTTAGGTTAACGGTCAGAGTTAGGATTAGGGTTAGGGTTAGGGATAGGGGTTAGTGGTTGGGGTTAGACTTAGGGTTAGATTTAGAGGGTTAGGGTTAGGGTTGGGTCAGGGTTAGGGGTTTGGCGTTAGGGGTTAGGGGTTAGGGGTAGGGTTAGGGTTAGGGTTAGGTTTAGGCTTAGAGTTAGGGTAAAGGTCAGGATCAGGGTGAGGTTTAAGGTTAAGTTTAGGGACAGGGTGAGCGTCAGGGTCAGGGTTACGCTTAGGGTTAGTGTTAGGGTTCGGTTTAGGGTTCGGGTTCGGGTTAGTGTTAGTGTCAGGGTCAGGGTTAGGGTTAGGTTTAGGCTCAGGTTCACGGTTAGGGTTAGGGTTAGGGTCAGGGTCAGGATCATGGTGAGGGTTAGGGTTAGGTTTAGGGACACGTTCAGTTTGAGGGTTATGGTTAGTGTCAGGGTTGGGGTTAGGGTTAGGGTTAGGGTTAGTGTCAGGGTCAGGGTCAGGGTCAAGGTCAGGGTCAGGGTTAGGGTTAGGGTTGGGGTAAGTTTTAGGGTTAGAGTTAGGGTCATGGTTAGGGTTAGATTGAGGGTCAGGGTCAGGGTCAGGTTTAGGGTAATGGTTAGTGTTAGGGTTAGGGTTAGGGTTAGGGTTAGCCTCAGGGTTACGGATGGGGTTAAGGTCAAGGTCAGGATCATCGTTAGGGTTAGGGTCAGGGTCAGGGTCAGGGTCAGTGTCAGGGTTAGGGTTAGGGTTAGGGTTAGGTTAACGGTCAGAGTTAGGATTAGGGTTAGGGATAGGGATAGGGTTAAGGTTACGGTCAGGTTTAGGGTTAAGTTGAGGCTTAGGTTTAGTGTCACGGTTAGGGTTAGGTTTAGATTTAGGGTTAGGGTTAGGGTTAGGGTTATGGTTAGTGTTAGGGTTAGGTTTAGGGTTAGGGTTAGCCTCAGGTTCAGGGTTAGGGTTAGGATCAATGAAAGGGTCAGGGTTAGGGTTAGGGTCAGGGTCCGTG
This sequence comes from Cynocephalus volans, assembly GCF_027409185.1. NCBI lineage: Eukaryota > Metazoa > Chordata > Mammalia > Dermoptera > Cynocephalidae > Cynocephalus > Cynocephalus volans. Next base: position 49,393,208 of record NC_084469.1, read on the forward strand.
TCAGGGTTAGGTTCAGTGTCAGTGTCAGGGTCAGGGTCAGGGTTAGGTTTAGGGTTAGTGTTAGGGTTAGGGTCAGGGTCAGGGTTAGGTTTAGGGTTAAGGGTAGGTTTAGGTTTAGTGTTAGGGTCAGGATTAGGGTTAGGGTTAGGGTTAGGGTTAGGGTCCGGGTAAGGGTCAGGGTCAGTGTTAGTGTCAGGGTCAGGGTCAGGGTCAGGGTCTGGGTCAGTGTCAGGGTGAAGGATAGGTTTAGGGTTAGGGTAAGGGTTATGTTTACGGTCAGAGTTAGGGTTAGGGTTAGGGTTAGGGTTAGGGTTAGGGTCAAGGTCAGGGTTAGTCTTAGGGTTAGGGTCAAGGTAAGGGTCAGGTTTAGGGTTAGGGTTAGGGTAAGGTTCAGGGTCAGGGTCAGGTTCAGTGTCAGTGTCAGGGTAAGGGATAGGGATTGGGTTAGGGTTAGGTTTACGGTCAGAGTTAGGGTTTGGTTAAGCTTATGGTCAGGGTTAGGGTTAGGGTTAGGGTCCGGGTTAGGGTCAGGATCAGTGTTAGGGTCAGGGTTAGTGTTAGGGTCAGGGTTAGTTTTAGGGGTATGGTTAGGGTTAGGGTATAGGTTAGGGGTATGGTTAGGGTTAGGCTCAGGGTTAGGGTTAGGGTTAGCGTCAAGGTCAGTGTCAGGGTCAGGTTTAGGTTTTGGGTCAGGGTCAGGGTCAAGTTTAGGGTCAGTGTTTGGGTTAGGGTTAGGTTTAGGGTTAGGTTTAGGGTCAAGGTTAGGGTTAGGTTTACGGTCAGAGTTAGTTTCAGGGTTATGGTTAGGATTATGGTTAGGGTTAGCGTTAAGGTCAGGATCAGGGTGAGGGTTAGGGATAGGTTTAGGGATAAGGTCAAGGTCAGGGTCAGGGTTAGGGTTAGGGTTAGTGTTAGGGTTAGGGTTGGGGTTAGGGTTAGGGTTAGTGTCAGGGTCAGGGTGAGGGTTGTGGTTAGGCTCAGGTTCAGGGTTAGTGTTAGGTTGAGGGTCAGGGTCAGGATCAGGGTGAGGGTTAGGGTTAGGTTTAGGGACAGGTTCAGGGTCAGGGTTATGGTTAGTGTCAGGGTTAGGGTTAGGGTTAGGGTTAGTGTCAGGGTCAGGGTCAGTGTTAGGGTTAGGTTTAGGTTTAGGGTAGGTTTAGGGTTAGGGTTAGAGATAGGGTAAGTGTTAGGGTTTGGTTTAGTTTTCGGGTCTGTGTCAGGGTCAAGGTGAGGGTCAGGGTTAGGGTTTGGTTTAGGGTTAGTGTCAGGGTCAGGGTCAAGGTGAGGGTTGGGGTTAGGGTTGGGGTTAGGTTTAGGGTTAGGGTCACGTGTAGGGTTTGCGTTAGGGTCAGGGTCAGTGTCAGGTTCAGGTTTAGGGTTATTGTTAGTGTTAGGGTTAGGGTTAGGGTTAGGGTTAGGGTTAGGGTCCAGTTCAGGATAAGGGTTAGGGTTAGGGTTATTGTCAGGGTCAGGGTCAGGGTCAGTGTCAGTGTCAGTGTTAGTGTTAGGGTTAGAGTTAGGGCTAGGTTTAGGGTTAGGGTTAGGGTTAGGGTTAGGCTCAAGGTTAGGGTTAGGGTTAGGTTCAAGTTCAGGGTCAGGGTCAGGGTTAGGATTAGGGTTAGGGTTTGGGTCAGGGTTAGGGTTCGTATTAGGGTTTGGGTTAGGGTTAGGGTCAGGGTCAGGGTCAGGGTCAGGGAAAGTGTTAGGGTTAGGTTTAGGGTTAGGGTATGGTTAGGGTTAGGGTTAAGGTTAGGTTTAGAGTGAGGGTTAGTGTTAGGGTCAGGGTCAGGGTCAGGGTCAGGGTTAGAGTTAGGGTTGGGGTTAGGTTTAGGGTTAGGGTTCGGGTCACGGTTAGGGTTAGGGTTAGGTTCACGGTCAGGGTCAGGGTAGGGTTTAGCGTTCTGGTTAGTGTTAGGGTTAGCGTTAGGTTTAGCTTTAGCCTCAGGGTTTGGGTTAGGGTTAGGGTCAAGGTCAGGATCAGGGTTAGGGTTAGGGTTAGGGTCAGGGTCAGGGTCAGTGTCAGGGTCAGTGTCTGGGTTAGGGTTAGGGTTAGGGTTAGGTTAATGGTCAGAGTTAGGATTAGGGTTAGGGTTAGAAGTAGGTTCAGGGTTTAGGTTAGGGTCAGGGTCAGGGTCAGTGTCAGGGTCAGGTTTAGTGTCAGGGTCAGGGTTAGGGTTAGGGTTAGGGTTAGGTTTACGGTCAGAGTAAGTGTTCGGGTTATGCTTCGGGTCAGGTTTAGGTATAGGGAAAGGATCAGGTTCAGGTTTAGGGTTAGGGTTAGTGTTAAGGTAAGGGTCAGGATCAGGGTTAGGGTCAGGGTTAGGGTTAGGGTTAGGGTTATGTTTAGGCTTAGGGTTAGGGTCAGGTTTAGGGTTAGGGTCAGGTTAGGGTCAGAGTTAGGGTTAGGGTCAGGGTGTGGGTTAGGGTTAGGGTTAGGGTCAGGGTTAGGGTTAGGGTTAGTGTTAGGGGTAGGGTCAGGGTCAGGGTTAGGTTTAGGGTTAAGGTTATGTTTAGGATTAGTGTTAGGGTTAGGGTTAGGGTCCGGGTTAGGATTAGGGTCAGGGTCAGGGTCAGGGTCACGTTCAGTGTCAGGGTGAGGGTTAGGTTTAGGGTTATGGTTCGGTTTAAGTTCAGAGTTAAAATTAGGGTTAGGGTTAGGGTTAGGGTCAGGGTTAGGGTTAGGGTTAGGGTCAGGGTCAGGGTCAGGGTCAGGGTCAGTGTCAGGGTCAGGGTTAGGGTTGGGGTTGGGTTAGGGTTAGGTTTTCGGTCAGAGTTAGGGTTAGGGTTAAGCTTACGGTCACGGTTAGGGTTAGGGTTAGGGTCCGGCTTAGGGTCCTAGTCAGTGTTAGTGTCAGGGTTAGTGTTAGGGTCAGGGTTAGTGTTAGGGGTAGGGTTAGGGTTAGGGTTAGGATTAGGTGTATGGTTAGGGTTAGGCTCAGGGTTAGGGTTAGGGTTAGGGTCAAGGTCAGTGTCTGGGTTAGGTTTAGGGTTAGGGTCAGGGTCAGGGTCAGGGTCAGTGTATGGTTTAGGGGTAGGTTTAGGGTTCTGGTTAGGGTAAGGGTTAGGATTAGGTTTATGGTCAGAGTTAGCGTCAGGGTTATGGTTGGGATTAGGTTTAGGGTTAGGGTTAAGGTCAGGATAAGTGTGAGGGTTAGGGATAGGTTTAGGTACAGCATCAGGGTCAGGGTCAGGGTTAGGGTTAGGGTTATTGTTAAGGGTAGGGTTAGGGTTAGGTTAAGGGTTAGTGTCAGGGTCAGGGTTAGGGTTAGGTTTAGGGTCAGGGTCAGGATCATGGTGAGGGTTAGGGTTAGGTTTAGGGACAGGGTCAGGGTCAGCGTTATGGTTAGTGTCAGGGTTAGGGCTAGGGTTAGGGTTAGGGTTAGTGTCAGGGTCAGGGTCAGTGTTAGGGTTAGGTTTAGGGTAGGGTAGGTTTAGGGTTAGGGGGAGAGTTAGGGTAAGAGTTAGGGTTTGCTTTAGTTTTAGGGTCAGTGTCAGGGTCAAGGTGAGTGTCAGGGTTAGGGTTGGGGTTAGGTTTAGGGTTAGGGTTAGGTTAACGGTCAGAGTTAGGATTAGGGTTAGGGTTAGGGATAGGGGTTAGTGGTTGGGGTTAGACTGAGGGTTAGATTTAGAGGGTTAGGGTTAGGGTTGGGTCAGGGTTAGGGGTTTGGGGTTAGGGGTTAGGGGTTAGGGGTAGGGTTAGGGTTAGGGTTAGGTTTAGGCTTAGAGTTAGGGTAAAGGTCAGGATCAGGGTGAGGTTTAAGGTTAAGTTTAGGGACAGGGTGAGCGTCAGGGTCAGGGTTACGCTTAGGGTTAGTGTTAGGGTTCGGTTTAGGGTTCGGGTTCGGGTTAGTGTTAGTGTCAGGGTCAGGGTTAGGGTTAGGGTTAGGCTCAGGTTCACGGTTAGGGTTAGGGTTGGGTCAGGGTTAGGGGTTTGGGGTTAGGGGTTAGGGGTTAGGGGTAGGGTTAGGGTTAGAGTTAGGTTTAGGCTTAGAGTTAGGGTAAAGGTCAGGATCAGGGTGATGTTTAAGGTTAAGTTTAGGGACAGGGTGAGCGTCAGGGTCAGGGTTACGCTTAGGGTTAGTGTTAGGGTTCGGTTTAGGGTTCGGGTTCGGGTTAGTGTTAGTGTCAGGGTCAGGGTTAGGGTTAGGGTTAGGCTCAGGTTCACGGTTAGGGTTAGGGTTAGGGTCAGGGTCAGGATCATGGTGAGGGTTAGGGTTAGGTTTAGGGACACGTTCAGTTTGAGGGTTATGGTTAGTGTCAGGGTTGGGGTTAGGGTTAGGGTTAGGGTTAGTGTCAGGGTCAAGGTCAGGGTCAGGGTTAGGGTTAGGGTTGGGGTAAGTTTTAGGGTTAGAGTTAGGGTCATGGTTAGGGTTAGATTAAGGGTCAGGGTCAGGGTCAGGTTTAGGGTAATGGTTAGTGTTAGGGTTAGGGTTAGGGTTAGGGTTAGCCTCAGGGTTACGGATGGGGTTAAGGTCAAGGTCAGGATCATCGTTAGGGTTAGGGTCAGGGTCAGGGTCAGGGTCAGGGTCAGGGTTAGGGTTAGGGTTAGGGTTAGGTTAACGGTCAGAGTTAGGATTAGGGTTAGGGATAGGGATAGGGTTAAGGTTACGGTCAGGTTTAGGGTTAAGTTGAGGCTTAGGTTTAGTGTCACGGTTAGGGTTTGGTTTAGATTTAGGGTTAGGGTTAGGGTTAGGGTTATGGTTAGTGTTAGGGTTAGGTTTAGGGTTAGGGTTAGCCTCAGGTTCAGGGTTAGGGTTAGGATCAATGAAAGGGTCAGGGTTAGGGTTAGGGTCAGGGTCCGTGTCAGGGTTAGGTTCAGTGTCAGTGTCAGGGTCAGGGTCAGGGTTAGGTTTAGGGTTAGTGTTAGGGTTAGGGTCAGGGTCAGGGTTAGGTTTAGGGTTAAGGGTAGGTTTAGGTTTAGTGTTAGGGTCAGGATTAGGGTTAGGGTTAGGGTTAGGGTTAGGGTCCGGGTAAGGGTCAGGGTCAGTGTTAGTGTCAGGGTCAGGGTCAGGGTCAGGGTCCGGGTCAGTGTCAGGGTGAAGGATAGGTTTAGGGTTAGGGTAAGGGTTATGTTTACGGTCAGAGTTAGGGTTAGGGTTAGGGTTAGGGTTAGGGTTTGGGTTAGGGTTTGGGTCAGGGTTAGGATCAGGGTTCGGATTAGTGTCAGGGTTAGGGTTAGGGTTAGGGTTAAGGTCAGGGTTAGTCTTAGGGTTAGGGTCAAGGTAAGGGTCAGGTTTAGGGTTAGGGTTAGGGTAAGGTTCAGGGTCAGGGTCAGGTTCAGTGTCAGTGTCAGGGTAAGGGATAGGGATTGGGTTAGGGTTAGGTTTACGGTCAGAGTTAGGGTTTGGTTAAGCTTATGGTCAGGGTTAGGGTTAGGGTTAGGGTCCGGGTTAGGGTCAGGATCAGTGTTAGGGTCAGGGTTAGTGTTAGGGTCAGGGTTAGTTTTAGGGGTATGGTTAGGGTTAGGGTATAGGTTAGGGGTATGGTTAGGGTTAGGCTCAGGGTTAGGGTTAGGGTTAGCGTCAAGGTCAGTGTCAGGGTCAGGTTTAGGTTTTGGGTCAGGGTCAGGGTCAAGTTTAGGGTCAGTGTTTGGGTTAGGGTTAGGTTTAGGGTTAGGTTTAGGGTCAAGGTTAGGGTTAGGTTTACGGTCAGAGTTAGTTTCAGGGTTATGGTTAGGATTATGGTTAGGGTTAGCGTTAAGGTCAGGATCAGGGTGAGGGTTAGGGATAGGTTTAGGGATAAGGTCAAGGTCAGGGTCAGGGTTAGGGTTAGGGTTAGTGTTAGGGTTAGGGTTGGGGTTAGGGTTAGGGTTAGTGTCAGGGTCAGGGTGAGGGTTGTGGTTAGGCTCAGGTTCAGGGTTAGTGTTAGGTTGAGGGTCAGGGTCAGGATCAGGGTGAGGGTTAGGGTTAGGTTTAGGGACAGGTTCAGGGTCAGGGTTATGGTTAGTGTCAGGGTTAGGGTTAGGGTTAGGGTTAGTGTCAGGGTCAGGGTCAGTGTTAGGGTTAGGTTTAGGGTTAGGGTAGGTTTAGGGTTAGGGTTAGAGATAGGGTAAGTGTTAGGGTTTGGTTTAGTTTTCGGGTCTGTGTCAGGGTCAAGGTGAGGGTCAGGGTTAGGGTTTGGTTTAGGGTTAGTGTCAGGGTCAGGGTCAAGGTGAGGGTTGGGGTTAGGTTTGGGGTTAGGTTTAGGGTTAGGGTCACGTGTAGGGTTTGCGTTAGGGTCAGGGTCAGTGTCAGGTTCAGGTTTAGGGTTATTGTTAGTGTTAGGGTTAGGGTTAGGGTTAGGGTTAGGGTTAGGGTTAGGGTCCAGTTCAGGATAAGGGTTAGGGTTAGGGTTATTGTCAGGGTCAGGGTCAGGGTCAGTGTCAGTGTCAGTGTTAGTGTTAGGGTTAGAGTTAGGGCTAGGTTTAGGGTTAGGGTTAGGGTTAGGGTTAGGCTCAAGGTTAGGGTTAGGGTTAGGTTCAAGTTCAGGGTCAGGGTCAGGGTTAGGATTAGGGTTAGGGTTTGGGTCAGGGTTAGGGTTCGTATTAGGGTTTGGGTTAGGGTTAGGGTCAGGGTCAGGGTCAGGGTCAGGGAAAGTGTTAGGGTTAGGTTTAGGGTTAGGGTATGGTTAGGGTTAGGGTTAAGGTTAGGTTTAGAGTGAGGGTTAGTGTTAGGGTCAGGATCAGGGTCAGGGTCAGGGTTAGAGTTAGGGTTGGGGTTAGGTTTAGGGTTACGGTTCGGGTCACGGTTAGGGTTAGGGTTAGGTTCACGGTCAGGGTCAGGGTAGGGTTTAGCGTTCTGGTTAGTGTTAGGGTTAGCGTTAGGTTTAGCTTTAGCCTCAGGGTTTGGGTTAGGGTTAGGGTCAAGGTCAGGATCAGGGTTAGGGTTAGGGTCAGGGTCAGGGTCAGTGTCAGGGTCAGTGTCTGGGTTAGGGTTAGGGTTAGGGTTAGGTTAATGGTCAGAGTTAGGATTAGGGTTAGGGTTAGAAGTAGGTTCAGGGTTTAGGTTAGGGTCAGGGTCAGGGTCAGTGTCAGGGTCAGGTTTAGTGTCAGGGTTAGGGTTAGGGTTAGGGTTAGGGTTAGGTTTACGGTCAGAGTAAGTGTTCGGGTTATGCTTCGGGTCAGGTTTAGGTTTAGGGAAAGGATCAGGTTCAGGTTTAGGGTTAGGGTTAGTGTTAAGGTAAGGGTCAGGATCAGGGTTAGGGTCAGGGTTAGGGTTAGGGTTAGGGTTATGTTTAGGCTTAGGGTTAGGGTCAGGTTTAGGGTTAGGGTCAGGTTAGGGTCAGAGTTAGGGTTAGGGTCAGGGTGTGGGTTAGGGTTAGGGTTAGGGTCAGGGTTAGGGTTAGGGTTAGTGTTAGGGGTAGGGTCAGGGTCAGGGTTAGGTTTAGGGTTAAGGTTATGTTTAGGATTAGTGTTAGGGTTAGGGTTAGGGTCCGGGTTAGGATTAGGGTCAGGGTCAGGGTCAGGGTCACGTTCAGTGTCAGGGTGAGGGTTAGGTTTAGGGTTATGGTTCGGTTTAAGTTCAGAGTTAAAATTAGGGTTAGGGTTAGGGTCAGGGTCAGGGTTAGGGTTAGGGTTAGGGTCAGGTTCAGGGTCAGGGTCAGGGTCAGTGTCAGGGTCAGGGTTAGGGTTGGGGTTGGGTTAGGGTTAGGTTTTCGGTCAGAGTTAGGGTTAGGGTTAATCTTATGGTCACGGTTAGGGTTAGGGTTAGGGTCCGGCTTAGGGTCCTAGTCAGTGTTAGTGTCAGGGTTAGTGTTAGGGTCAGGGTTAGTGTTAGGGGTAGGGTTAGGGTTAGGGTTAGGATTAGGTGTATGGTTAGGGTTAGGCTCAGGGTTAGTGTTAGGGTTAGGGTCAAGGTCAGTGTCTGGGTTAGGTTTAGGGTTAGGGTCAGGGTCAGGGTCAGGGTCAGTGTATGGTTTAGGGGTAGGTTTAGGGTTCTGGTTAGGGTAAGGGTTAGGATTAGGTTTATGGTCAGAGTTTGCGTCAGGGTTATGGTTGGGATTAGGTTTAGGGTTAGGGTTAAGGTCAGGATAAGTGTGAGGGTTAGGGATAGGTTTAGGTACAGTATCAGGGTCAGGGTCAGGGTTAGGGTTAGGGTTATTGTTAAGGGTAGGGTTAGGGTTAGGTTAAGGGTTAGTGTCAGGGTCAGGGTTAGGGTTAGGTTTAGGGTCAGGGTCAGGATCATGGTGAGGGTTAGGGTTAGGTTTAGGGACAGGGTCAGGGTCAGCGTTATGGTTAGTGTCAGGGTTAGGGCTAGGGTTAGGGTTAGGGTTAGTGTCAGGGTCAGGGTCAGTGTTAGGGTTAGGTTTAGGGTAGGGTAGGTTTAGGGTTAGTGGGAGAGTTAGGGTAAGAGTTAGGGTTTGCTTTAGTTTTAGGGTCAGTGTCAGGGTCAAGGTGAGTGTCAGGGTTAGGGTTGGGGTTAGGTTTAGGGTTAGGGTCACGTGTAGGTTTAGCATTAGGGTCTGGGTCAGGGTCAGGTTTACGGTTATTGTTATTGTTAGGGTTAGGGTTAGGGTTAGGGTTAGGGTTTGCCTCAGGGTTAGGGTTAGGGTTAGGGTCCGGGTTAGGGTCAAGGTCAGTGTTAGGGTCAGGGTTAGTGTTAGGGTCAGGGTTAGTGTTACGGCCAGGTTTAGTGTTAGGTGTAGGTTAGGGGTAGGGTTAGGGGTATGGGTAGGATTAGGTTTCGGGTTAGGGTTAAGGTCAGGATCAGGGTGAGGGTTAGGGATAGGTTTAGGGACAGGGTCAAGGTCAGGGTCAGGGTTAGGGTTAGGGTTAGTGTTAGGGTTAGGGTTAGGTTTAGGGTTAGTGTCAGGGTCAGGGTGAGGGTTGGGGTTAGGCTCAGGTTCAGGGTTAGTTTTAGGTTTAGGGTAAGGGTCAGTATCAGGGTGAGGGTTAGGTTAGGTTTAGGGACAGGTTCAGGGTCAGGGTTATGGTTAGTGTCAGGGTTAGGGTTAGGATTAGGGTTAGTGTCAGGGTCAGGGTCAGGGTCAGGGTGAGGGTTAGTGTTAGGGTTGGGTTTATGTTTAGGGTTAGGTTTAGGGTCACGGTTAGGGTTAGGGTTAGGGTCAAGGTCAGGGTCAGTGTCTGGGTTAGTGTTAGGGTTAGGGTTAGGTTAATGGTCAGAGTTCGGATTAGGGTTAGTGATAGAGGTAGGTTTCAGGGTTTAGGTTAGGGTCAGGGTCAGGGTTTGTGTCAGGGTCAGGTTTAGTGTCAGGGTCAGGGTTAGGGTTAGGGTTAGGGTTAGTGTTAGGTTTACGGTCAGAGTAAGTGTTCGGTTTATGCTTAAGGTCAGGTTTAGGTTTAGGGAAAGGATCAGGTTCAGGTTTAGGGTCAGGGATAGTGTTAAGGTAAGGGTCAGGATCAGGGTTAGGGTCAGGGTTTGGGTTTGGGTTAGGGTTAGGTTTAGGCTTAGGGTTAGGGTCAGGTTTAGGGTTAGGGTCAGAGTTAGGGTTAGGGTCAGGGTGTGGGTTAGGTTTAGGGTTAGGGTCAGGGTTAGTGTTAGGGTTAGGGTTAGGGTCCGGTTTAGGGTCAGGGTCAGTGTGAGGGTCCGGGTTAGGGTTAGGGTTAGTGTTAGGATTAGGGTCAGGGTCAGAGTCAGGGTCACGGTCAGTGTCAGGGTGAGGGTTAGGTTTAGGGTTAGGGCTAGGTTTAGGTTTACTGTCAGAGTTAAAATTAGGGTTAGGGTAAGGGTTAGGGTTAGGGTTAGGGTTAGGTTCAGGGTTAGGGTTAGGGTTATGGTCAGGGTCAAGGTCAGGGTCAGGTTGACTGTCAGGGTCAGGGTTAGGGTTGGGGTTAGGTTAGGGTTAGGTTTTCGGTCAGAGGTAGGGTTAGGGTTAAGCTTACGGTCAGGGGTAGGGTTAGGGTTAGGATCCGGCTTAGGGTCTTGGTCAGTGTTAGTGTCAGGGTTAGTGTTAGGGGTAGGGTTAGGGTTAGGGTTAGGATTAGTGCTATTTTAAGGGTTAGGCTCAGGGTTAGGGTTAGGGTTCGGGTCAAGGTCAGTGTCTGGGTTAGGTTTAGGTTTAGGGTCAGGGTCAGGGTCAGTGTCTGGGTTAGGGTTAGGTTTAGGGTTCTGGTTAGGGTAAGGGTTAGGGTTAGGTTTACGGTCAGAGTTAGGGTCAGGGTTATGGTTGGGATTAGGTTTAGGGTTAGGGTTAAGGTCAGGATCAGGGTGAGGTTTAGGGATAGGTTTAGGTACAGCGTCAGGGTCAGGGTCAGGGTTAGTGTTAGGTTTTGGGTCACGGTCAGGATCAGGGTGAGGGTTAGGTTAGGTTTAGGGACAGGTTCAGGGTCAGGGATATTGTTAGTGTCACGGTTAGGGTTAGGGTTAGGGTTAGTGTCAGGTTCAGGGTCAGGGTCAGTGTTAGGGTTAGTTTTAGGGTTTGGGTAGGGTTAGGGTTAGGGTTAAGGTTAGGGCTATAGTTAGGGATAGTGTTAGGGTCAGGGTCAGGGTCAGGGTTAGTGTTAGGATTGGGTTTATGTTTAGGGTTAGGGTTAGCGTCACGGTTAGGGTTAGGGTTAGGTTCAGGGTCAGGGTCAGGGTAGGGTTTAGCGTTATGTTTAATGTTAGGGTTAGGGTTAGGATTAGCTTTAGCCTCAGGGTTAGTGTTAGGGTTAGGGTCAAGGTCAGGATCAGGGTTAGGGTTAGGGTTAGGGTCAGGGTCAGTGTCTGGGTTAGGGTTAGGGTTAGGGTTAGGGTCAGGGTCAGGGTCAGTGTCAGTTTCAGGGTTAGTGTTAGGGTTAGAGTTAGGGCTAGGTTTAGGTTAGGGTTAGGGTTAGGGTTAGGGTTAGGCTCAAGGTTAGGGTTAGGGTTAGGTTCAAGTTCACGGTCAGGGTCAGGATTAGGTTTAGGGTTAGGGTTTCGGTCAGGGTTAGGGTTAGTATTAGGGTTAGGGTAAGGTTTAGGGTCAGGGTCAGGGTCAGGGTCAGTGTCAGTGTCTGGGTAAGGATTAGGTATTGGGTTAGGGCTAGGTTTTCCGTCAGAGTTCGGGTTAGGGTTAAGCTTACGGTCAGGGTTAGGGTTAGGGTTAGGGTTAGGGTCCGGTTAGGGTCAGGGTCAGTGTTAGGGTCAGGGTTAGGGTTAGGTTTAGGGTTAGGATGAGGGTCAGGGTCACGGTAAATGTCAGGGTTAGGGTTAGGTTTAGGGTTAGGGTTAGTGTTAGGGTTAGGGTTAGGGTCAGGGTTAGGGTTAGGTTTAGGGTCAGGGTCAGGGTCAGGATCTGGTTCAGTGTCAGGGTCAGGGTTAGGGTTGGGGTTGGGTTAGGGTTAGGTTTTCAATCAGAGTTAGGGTTAGGGTTAAGCTTACGGGCAGGGTTAGGGTTGTGGTTAGTGTCCGGCTTAGGGTCCTGGTCAGTGTTAGTGTCAGTGTTAGTGTTAGTGTCAGGGTTAGTGTTAGGGGTAGGGTTCGGTTTAGGGTTCGGATTAGGGGTATGGTTAGGGTTAGGCTCAGGGTTAGGGTTAGGGTTAGGGTCAAGGTCAGTGTCTGGGTTTGGTTTAGGGTTAGGGTCAGGGTCAGGGTCAGGTTCAGGGTCAGTGTTTGTTTCAGGGTCAGGGTTAGGGTCAGGGTCAGGGTCAGGGTCAGGGTCAGTGTCAGTTTCAGGGTTAGTGTTAGGGTTAGAGTTAGGGTTAGGTTTAGGTTTAGGGTTAGGGTTAGGGTTAGGGTTAGGGTTAGGCTCAAGGTTAGGGTTAGGGTTAGGTTCAAGTTCAGGGTCAGGGTCAGGGTTAGGATTAGGTTTAGGTTTTGGGTCAGAGTTAGGGTTAGTATTAGGGTTACGGTTAGGGTTAGGGTCAAGGTCAGGGTCAGGGTCAGGGTCAGTGTGAGGGGGAAGGATAGGTTTAGGTTTAGGGTAAGGGTTAGGTTTACGGTCAGAGTTAGGGTTAGGGTTAGGGTTAAGGTCAGGTTTAGGGTTAGGGTTAGGGTCATGGTAAGGGTCAGGTTTATTGTTAGGGTTAGGGTCAGTTTCAGGGTCAGTGTTAGGTTCCGTGTCAGTGTCAGGGTAAGGTTTAGGGATTTGTTTAGGGTTAGGTTTACGGTCAGAGTTAGGGTTAGGGTTTAGCTTCTGGTCAGGGTTAGGGTTAGGGTTAGGGTTAGGGTCCGGGTTAGGGTCAGGGTCAGTGTTAGGGTCAGGGTAAGTGTGAGGGTCAGGTTTAGTGTTAGGGGCAGGTTAGGGGTAGGGTTAGGGGTATGGTTAGGGTTAGGCTCAGGTTTACGGTTAGGGTTAGGGTCAAGGTCAGTGTCAGGGTCAGGTTAAGGGTTAGTGTCAGGGTCAGGTTCAGGGTTAGGGTCAGTGTTTAGGTTAGGATTAGGTTTAGGTTTAGGTTTAGGGTAAAGGTTAGGGTTAGGTTAACGGTCAGAGTTAGGGTTAGGGTTATGGTTAGGATTAGGTTTCGGGTTAGGGTTAAGTTCTGGATCAGGGTGAGGGTTAGGGATAGGTTTAGGGACAGGGTCAAGGTCAGGGTCAGGGTTAGGGTTAGGGTTAGTGTTAGGGTTAGGTTTGGGGTTAGGGTTAGGTTTAGGATTAGTGTCAGGGTCAGGGTCAGGGTTGGGGTTAGGCTCAGGTTCAGGGTTAGTTTTACGTTTAGGGTCAGTATCAGGATGAGGGTTAGGTTAGGTTTAGGGACAGGTTCAGGGTCAGGGTTATGGTTAGTGTCAGGGTTAGGGTTAGGGTTAGGGTTAGTGTCAGGGTCAGGGTCAGGGTCAGTGTTAGGTTTAGGGTTGGGTTAGGGTTAGGGTTAAGGTTAGGGTTAGAATTAGGGTTAGTGTTAGGGTCAGGGTCAGGGTCAGGTTGAGGGTTAGTGTTAGGGTTGGGTTTATGTTTAGGGTTAGGGTTAGGGTCACGGTTAGGGTTAGGGTTAGGGTCAAGGTCAGGGTCAGTGTCTGGTTTAGGGTTAGGGTTAGGGTTAGGTTAATGGTCAGAGTTAGGATTAGGGTTAGTGTTAGAGGTAGGTTCAGGGTTTAGGTTAGGGTCAGGGTCAGGGTTAGTGTCAGGGTCAGGTTTAGTGTCAGGGTCAGGGTTAGGGTTAGGGTTAGGGTTAGGGTTAGGTTTACGGTCAGAGTAAGTGTTCGGTTTATGCTTAGGGTCAGGTTTAGGTTTAGGGAAAGGATCAGGTTCAGGTTTAGGGTGAGGGTTAGTGTTAAAGTAAGGGTCAGGATCAGGGTTAGGGTCAGGGTTTGGGTTAGGGTTAGGGTTAGGTTTAGGCTTAGGGTTAGGGTCAGGTTTAGGGTTAGGGTCAGGTTAGGGTCAGAGTTAGGGTTAGGGTCAGGGTGTGGGTTAGGTTTAGGGTTAGGATCAGGGTTAGTGTTAGGGTTAGGGTTAGGGTTAGGGTTAGGGTTAGGGTCCGGGTTAGGGTCAGGGTCAGTGTGAGGGTCCGGGTTAGGGTTAGGGTTAGTGTTAGGATTAGGGTCAGGGTCAGAGTCAGGGTCACGGTCAGTGTCAGGGTGAGGGTTAGGTTTAGGGTTAGGGCTAGGTTTAGGTTTACTGTCAGAGTTAAAATTAGGGTTAGGGTAAGGGTTAGGGTTAGGGTTAGGGTTAGGTTCAGGGTTAGGGTTAGGGTTATGGTCAGGGTCAGGATCATGGTGAGGGTTAGGGTTAGGTTTAGGGACAGGGTCAGGGTCAGGATTATGGTTAGTGTGAGGGTTAGGGTTAGGGTTAGGTTTAGGGTTAGTGTCAGGGTCAGGGTCAGTGTAAGGGTTAGGTTTAGGGTTTGGGTAGGTTTAGGTTTAGGGTTAGATTTAGGGTAAGAGTTAGGGTTTGGTTTATTGTTATGGTCAGGGTGAGGGTCAGGGTCAGAGTTTGGGTTAGGTTTAGGTTTTGAGTCACGTGTAGGGTTAGCGTTAGGGTCAGGGTCAGGGTCATGGTTAGGTTTAGGGTTATTGTTAGTGTTAAGGTTTGGGTTAGGGTTAGGTTCAGGATCAGCGTCAGGGTAGGGTTTAGCGTTCTGGTTAGTGTTAAGGTTAGGGTTAGGTTTAGCTTTAGCCTCAGGGTTTGTATTAGGGTTAGGGTCAAGGTCAGGATCAGGGTTAGGGTTAGGGTTAGGGTCAGGGTCAGGGTCAGGGTCAGGGTCACTGTCTGGGTTAGGGTTAGGTTTAGGTTAATGGTCAGAGTTAGGATTAGGGTTCGGGTTAGAAGTAGGTTCAGGGTTTAGGTTAGGGTCAGGGTCAGGGTCAGTGTCTGGGTCAGGTTTAGTGTCAGGGTCAGGGTTAGGGTTAGGGTTAGGGTTAGGATTAGGTTTAGGGTCAGAGTAAGTGTTCGGGTTATGCTTAGGGTCAGGTTTAGCTTTAGGGAAAGGATCAGGTTCAGGTTTAGGGTTAGGGTTAGTGTTAATGTAACGGTCAGGATCAGGGTTAGGGTCAGGGTTAGGGTTAGGGTTAGGGTTATATTTAGGCTTAGGATTAGGGTCAGGTTTAGGGTTAGGGTCAGGTTAGGGTCAGAGTTAGGGTTAGGGTCAGGGTGTGGGTTAGGGTTAGGGTTAGGGTTTGGTTTACGTTCAGAGTTAAAATTAGGGTTAGGGTTAGGGTTAGGGTTAGGGTTAGGGTCAGGGATAGGGTTAGGGTTAGGGTCAGGGTCAGGGTCAGATTCAGGTTCAGTGTCAGGGTCAGGGTTAGGGTTGGGGTTGGGTTAGGGTTAGGTTTTCGGTCAGAGTTAGGGTCAGGGTTATGGTTGGGATTAGGTTTAGTGTTAGGCTTAAGGTCAGGATAAGGGTGAGGGTTGGGGATAGGTTTAGGTACAGCGTCAGGGTCAGGGTCAGGGTTAAGGTTAGGGTTAGTGTTAGGGGTAGGGTTAGGGTTAGGGTTAGGGTTAGTGTCAGGGTCAGGGTTAGGGTTAGGATTAGGGTCAGGGTCAGGATCATGGTGAGGTTTAGGGTTAGGTTTAGGGACAGGGTCAGGGTCAGGGTTATGGTTAGTGTCAGGGTTAGGGTTAGGGTTAGGGTTAGGGTTAGTGTCAGGGTCAGGGTCAGTGTTAGGGTTAGGTTTAGGGTAGGGTAGGTTTAGGGTTAGGGGGAGAGTTAGGGTAAGAGTTTGGGTTTTGTTTAGTTTTAGGGTCAGTGTAAGGGTCAAGGTGAGGGTCAGGGTTAGGGTTGGGGTTAGTTTTAGGGTCAGGGTCACATGTAGGGTTAGCATTAGGCTCTGGGTCAGGGTCAGGTTTATGGTTATTGTTAGTGTTAGGGTTAGGGTTAGGGTTAGGTTTAGCCTCATGGTTAGGGTTAGGGTTAGGGTCAAGTTCAGGATCAGAGTTAGGGTTAGGGTTTGGGTCAGGGTCCTTGTCAGGGTCAGTGTCAGTGTCAGGGTTAGTGTTAAGGTTAGAGTTAGGGCTAGGTTTAGGGTTAGGGTTAGGGTCAGGTTTAGGGTTAGGGTTAGGCTCATGGTTAGGGTTAGGGTTACGTTCAAGTTCAGGGTCAGGTTAAAGGTTAGGATTAGGGTTAGGGTTTGGGTCAGGGTCAGGGTTAGTATTAGGGTTAGGGTAAGGGTTAGGGTCAGGGTCACTGTCAGGGTCAGGGTCAGGGTCAGGGTCAGTGCCAGGGTGAAGGATAGGTTTAGGGTTAGGGTAAGGTTTAGGTTTACGGTCAGAGTTAGTGTCAGGGTCAGGGTCAGGGTCAGTGTTAGGGTTAGGTTTAGGGTTAGGGTAGGGTTAGGGTTAGGGTTAAGGTTAGGGTTAGAGTTAGGGTTAGTGTTAGGGTCAGGGTCAGGGTCAGGGTCAGGGTTAGTGTTAGGTTTGAGGTTAGGATTAGGGTTAGGGTTAGGGTCACGGTTAGAGTTAGGGTTAGGTTCAGGGTCAGGGTCAGTGTAGGGTTTAGCGTTATGGTTAGTGTTAGGGTTAGGGTTAGGGTTAGGGTTAGCCTCAGGTTTAGGGTTAGGGTTAGGGTCAATGTCAGGATCAGGGTTAGTGTTAGGGTCAGGGAGAGGGTCAGTGTCTGCGTTAGTTTTAGGGTTTGGGTTAGGTAAATGGTCAGAGTCAGGATTAGGGTTAGGGTTAGAGGAAGCTTCAGGGTTTAGGTTAGGGTCAGGGTCAGTGTCAGGGTCAGGTTTAGTGTCAGGGTCAGGGTTAGGGTTAGGGTTAGGGTTAGGTTTACGGTCAGAGTAAGTGTTCAGGTTATACTTATGGTCAGGTTTAGGGTTACGGAAAGGATCATGGCCAGGTTTAGGGTTAGGGTTAGGTTTTAGGTAAGGGTCAGGATCAGCGTTAGAGTCAGGGTTAGGGTTAGGGTTAGGGTTATGTTTAGGCTTAGGGTTAGGGTCAGGTTTAGGGTTAGGGTCAGGTTAGGGTCAGAGTTAGGGTTAGGGTCAGGGTGTGGGTTAGGGTTAGGGTCAGGGTCAGGGTTAGGGTCCGGGTGAGGGTCATGTTCAGTTTTAGTGTCAGGGTTAGGATTAGGGTTAGGATTAGGGTCAGGTCAGGGTCAGGGTCACGGTCAGTGTCAGGGTGCGGTTTAGGTTTAGGGTTAGGGTTAGGGTTAGGGTTAGGTTTACGGTCAGAGTTAGAATTAGGGTTAATGTTAGGGTTAGGGTTAGGTTTAGGGTTAGGGTTAGGGTCAGGGTTAGGGTTAAGGTTGCGTTCAGTGTCAGGGTCAGGGTTAGGGTTAGGATTAGGGTCAGGGTCAGGATCATGGTGAGGGTTAGGGTTAGGTTTAGGGACAGGGTCAGGGTCAGGGGTATGGTTAGTGTCAGGGTTAGGGTTAGGGTTAGGGTTAGGGTTAGGTTTAGTGTCAGGGTCAGGGTCAGTGTTAGGGTTAGGTTTAGGGTTAGGGTAGGTTTAGGGTTAGGGGGAGAGTTAGGGCAAGCGTTAGGGTTTGGTTTAGTTTTAGGGTCAGTGTCAGGGTCAAGGTGAGGGTCAGTGTAAGGGTTGGGGTTAGGTTTAGGGTTAGGGTCACATGTAGGGTTAGCATTAAGGTCTGGGTCAGGGTCAGGTTTACGGTTATTGTTAGTGTTAGGGTTAGGGTTAGGGTTAGGGTTAGCCTCAGGTTTAGGTTTAGGGTTAGGGTCAAGTTCAGGATAAGGGTTAGGGTTAGGGTTAGGGTCAGGGTCCTGGTCAGGGTCAGTGTCAGTGTCAGGGTTAGTGTTAGGGTTAGAGTTAGGGCTAGGTTTAGAGTTAGGGTTAGGGTTAAGGTTAGGGTTAGGCTCATGGTTAGGGTTAGGGTTACGTTCAAGTTCAGGGTCCGGGTAAGGGTTAGGATTAGGGTTAGGGTTTGGGTCAGGGTCACGGTAAGTATTAGTTTTAGGGTTAGGGTCAGGGTCAGGGTCAGGGTCAGGGTCAGTGCCAGGGTGAAGGATAGGTTTAGGTTTTGGGTAAGGTTTAGATTCACAGTCAGAGTTAGGGTTAGGGTTAGGGTTAGTGTCAGGGTCAGGGTCAGGGTCAGTGTTAGGGTTAGGTTTACGGTTAGGGTAGGGTTAGGGGAGGGTTACGGTTAGGGTTAGAGTTAGGGTTAGTGTTAGGGTCAGGGTCAGGGTCAGGGTTAGTGTTAGGTTCGGGGTTAGGTTCAGGGTTAGGGTTAGGGTCACGGTTAGGGTTAGGGTTAGGTTCAGAGTCAGGGTCAGTGTAGGGTTTAGCATTATGGTTATTTTTAGGGTTAGGGTTAGGTTTAGGGTTAGCCTCAGGTTTAGGGTTAGGGTTAGGGTCAATGTCAGGATCAGGGTTAGGGTTAGGGTCATGGAGAGGGTCAGTGTTTGCGTTAGTGTTAGGGTTAGGGTTAGGTTAATGGTCAGAGTTAGGATTAGGTTTAGGGTTAGAGGTAGGTTCAGGGTTTAGGTTAGGGTCAGGGTCAGGGTCAGTGTCAGGGTCAGGTTTAGTGTCAGGGTCAGGGTTAGTGTTAGGGTTAGGGTTAGGGTTAGGGTTAAGGTCAGGGTTAGGGTTAGGGTTAGGGTCAAGGTAAGGGTCAGGGTTAGGGTTAGGGTTAGGGTCAGGTTCAGGTTCAGTGTCAGTGTCAGGGTAAGGGTTAGGGATTGGGTTAGGGTTAGGTCTAGGGTTAGGGAAAGTATCATGGTCAGGTTTAGGGTTAGGGTTAGGTTTAAGGTAAGGGTCAGGATCAGGGTTAGGGTCAGGGTTAGGGTTAGGGTTAGGGTTAGGTTTAGGCTTAGGGTTAGGGTCAGGTTTAGGGTTAGGGTCAGGTTAGGGTCAGAGTTAGGGTTAGGGTCAGGGTGTGGGTTAGGGTTAGGGTCAGGGTCAGGGTTAGGGTCTGGGTTAGGGTCAGGGTCAGTGTTAGGTTCAGGGTTAGGGTTAGGGTTAGGATTAGGGTCAGGTCAGGGTCAGGGTAACGGTCAGTGTCTGGGTGTGGTTTAGGTTTAGGTTTAGCGTTAGGGTTAGGTTTACTGGCAGAGTTAGAGTTAGGGTTAAGGTTAGGGTTAGGGTTATGGTTAGGGTTCGGGTTAGGGTCAGGGTTAGGGTTAAGGTTAGGGTCAGTGTCAGGGTCAGGGTCAGGTTCAGTGTCAGTGTCAGGGTCAGGGTCAAGGTTAGGGTTAGTGTTGGTGTTAGGGTTAGGCTTAGGGTTAAGTTCAGGTTTAGGGTTAGGGTTAGGTTCAAGGTAAGGGTCAGGGTTAGGGTTAGGGTTAGGGTCAGGTTCAGGGTCAGGTTCAGGTTCAGTGTCAGTGTCAGGGTAAGGGTTAGGGATTGGGTTAGGGTTAGGTTTAGGGTTAGGGTTAGGGTCAGGGTTAGGGTTCGGGTTAGGTTCAGGTTCAGAGTCAGGGTAGGGTTTAGCGTTATGGTTAGTGTTAGGGTTAGGGTTAGGTTTAGCTTTAGCCTCAGGGTTAGGTTTAGGGGTAGGGTCAAGGTCAAGATCAGGGTTAGGTTTAGGGTCAGGGTCAGGGTCAGGGTCAGTGTCTGTGTTAGGGTTAGGGTTAGGGTTAGAGGTAGGTTCAGGTTTTAGGTTAGGGTCAGGGTCAGAGTCAGTGTCAGAGTCAGGTTTAGTGTCAGGGTTAGGGTTAGGGTTAGGGTTAGGGTGAGGGTTAGGTTTACGGTCAGAGTTAGGGTTAGGTTTAGGGTTAGGGTTAGGTTTTGTGTTAGGGTTTGTGTCAGGGTTAGGATCAGAGTTCGGATTAGTGTCAGGGTTAGGGTTAGGGTTAAGGTTAGGGTTAGGGTTAAGGTCAGGGTTAGGGTTAGGGTTAGGGTAAAGCTACGGGTCAGGTTTAGGGTTAGGGTTAGTGTCAGTTTCAGGGTCAGGTTCAGTGTCAGTGTCAGGGTAAGGGTTAGGTATTGGGTTAGGGTTAGGTTTACCGTAAGAGTTAGGGTTAGTGTTAAGCTTACGGTCAGGGTTAGGGTTAGGGTTAGGGTTGGGGTTAGTGTCCGGATAGGGTCAGGGTCAGTGTTAGGGT
The DNA here is from genome assembly GCF_027409185.1 of Cynocephalus volans. Lineage (NCBI taxonomy): Eukaryota > Metazoa > Chordata > Mammalia > Dermoptera > Cynocephalidae > Cynocephalus > Cynocephalus volans. The sequence goes on from NC_084469.1 coordinate 49,412,482, forward strand.
CAGCGTTAGGGTTAGGGTTAGGGTTAGGGTCCGGGTTAGGGTCAGGGTCAGTGTTAGGGTCAGGGTAAGTTTTAGGGTCAGGTTTAGTGTTAGGGTGGGTTAGGGTTAGGGTTAGAGTTAGGGGTATGGTTAGGGTTAGGCTCAGGGTTACGGTTAGGGTTAGGGTCAAGTTCAGTGTCAGGGTCTGGTTTAGGGTTAGTGTAAGGGTCAGGGTCAGGGTTAGGGTCAGTGTTTGGGTTACGGTTAGGTTTAGGGTCAGGGTCAGGTTCAGGGTCAGGGTCAGTGTCAGGGTAAGGATTAGGTATTGGGTTAGGGTTAGGTTTACCGTCAGATTTAGGGTTAGGGTTAAGCTTACGGTCAGGGTTAGGGTTAGGGTTAGGGTTAGGGTTAGGGTCCGGTTAGGGTCAGGGTCAGTGTTAGGGTCAGGTTTAGGGTTAGGTTTAGTGTTAGGATTAGGGTCAGGGTCACAGTCAGTGTCAGGGTGAGGGTTAGGTTTAGGGTTAGGGTTAGTGTTAGGTTTAGAGTTAGGGTCAGGGTTAGGGTTAGGTTTAGGGTCAGGGTCAGGGTCAGGATCTGGTTCAGTGTCAGGGTCAGGGTTAGGGTTGGGGTTGGGTTAGGGTTAGGTTTTCAGTCAGAGTTAGGGTTAGGGTTAAGCTTACGGGCAGGGTTAGGGTTGAGGTTAGGGTTCAGCTTAGGGTCCTGGTCAGTGTTAGTGTCAGTGTTAGTGTTAGTGTCAGGGTTAGTGTTAGGGGTAGGGTTCGGTTTAGGGTTAGGATTAGGGGTATGGTTAGGGTTAGGCTCAGGGTTAGGGTTAGGGATAGGGTCAAGTTCAGTGTCTGGGTTTGGTTTAGGCTTAAGGTCAGGGTCAGGGTCAGGTTCAGGGTCAGTGTTTGTTTCAGGGTCAGGGTTAGGGTCAGGGTCAGGGTCAGGGTCAGTGTCAGTTTCAGGGTTAGTGTTAGGGTTAGAGTTAGGGTTAGGTTTAGGTTTAGGGTTAGGGTTAGGGTTAGGCTCAAGGTTAGGGTTAGGCTTAGGTTCAAGTTCAGGGTCAGGGTCAGGTTTAGGATTAGGGTTAGTTTTGGGGTCAGGGTTAGTGTTAGTATTAGGGTTAGGGTTAGGGTTAGTGTCAAGGTCAGGGTCAGGGTCAGGGTCAGTGTCAGGGGGAAGGATAGGTTTAGGTTTAGGGTAAGGGTTAGGTTTACAGTCAGAGTTAGGGTTAGGGTTATGGTTCGGGTTAGGGTTTGGTTCAGGTTTAGGATCAGGGTTCGGATTAGTGTCAGGGTTTGGGTTAGGGTTAGGGTTAGGGTTAGGGTTAGGTTTACGGTCAGAGTAAGTGTTCGGTTTATGCTTAGGGTCAGGTTTAGGTTTAGGGAAAGGATCAGGTTCAGATTTAGGGTTAGGGTTAGTGTTAAGGTAAGGGTCAGGGTCAGGGTTAGGGTCAGGGTTTGGGTTAGGGTTAGGGTTAGGTTTAGGCTTAGGGTTAGGGTCAGGTTTAGGGTTAGGGTCAGGTTAGGGTCAGAGTTAGGGTTAGGGTCAGGGTGTGGTTTAGGGTTAGGGTTAGGGTCAGGGTTAGTGTTAGGGTTAGGGTTAGGGTTAGGGTTAGGGTCCGGGTTAGGGTCAGGGTCAGTGTGAGGGTCCGGGTTAGGGTTAGGGTTAGTGTTAGGATTAGGGTCAGGGTCAGAGTCAGGGTCACGATCAGTGTCAGGGTGAGGGTTAGGTTTAGGGTTAGGGCTAGGTTTAGGTTTACTGTCAGAGTTAAAATTAGGGTTAGGGTAAGGGTTAGGGTTAGGGTTAGGGTTAGGTTCAGGGTTCGGGTTAGGGTTAGGGTCAGGTTCAAGGTCAGGGTCAGGTTTAGTGTCAGGGTCAGGGTTAGGGTTGGGGTAGGGTTAGGGTTAGGTTTTCGGTCAGAGTTAGGGTTAGGGTTAAGCTTACGGTCAGGGGTAGGGTTAGGGTTAGGGTCCGGCTTAGGGTCCTGGTCAGTGTTAGTGTCAGGGTTAGTGTTAGTGTCAGGGTTAGTTTTAGGGGTAGGGTTAGGTTTAGGGTTAGGATTAGTGCTATTTTAAGGGTTAGGCTCAGGGTTAGGGTTAGGGTTAGGGTCAAGGTCAGTGTCTGGGTTAGTTTTAGGGTTAGGGTCAGGGTCAGGGTCAGGGTCAGGGTCAGTGTCTGGGTTAGGGTTAGGTTTAGGGTTCTGGTTAGGGTAAGGGTTAGGGTTAGGTTTACGGTCAGAGTTAGGGTCAGGGTTATGGTTGGGATTAGGTTTAGGGTTAGGGTTAAGGTCAGGACCAGGGTGAGGTTTAGGGATAGGTTTAGGTACAGTGTCAGGGTCAGGGTCAGGGTTAGTGTTAGGGTTAGTGTTAAGGGTACCTTTAGGGTTAGGGTTAGTGTCAGGGTCAGGGTTAGGGTTAGGGTTATGGTCAGGGTCAGGATCATGGTGAGGGTTAGGGTTAGGTTTAGGGACAGGGTCAGTGTCAGGGTTTTGGTTAGTGTCATGTTTAGGGTTAGGGTTACGTTTAGGGTTAGTGTCAGGGTCAGGGTCAGTGTTAGGGTTAGGTTTAGGGTTTGGGCAGGTTTAGGGTTAGGGTTAGATTTTGGGTAAGAGTTAGGGTTTAGTTTATGGTTACGGTCAGGGTCAGGCTCAAGGTGAGTTTCAGGGTTAGGGTTTGGGTTAGGTTTAGGTTTTGGGTCACGTGTAGGGTTAGCGTTAGGGTCAGGGTCAGCGTCAGGGTCAGGTTTAGGGTTATTGTTAGTGTTAAGTTTAGGGTTAGGGTTAGGGTTAGACTCAGGGTTAGGGTTAGGGTTAGGGTCAAGTTCAGGATCAGAGTTAGGGTTAGGTTTAGGGTCAGGGTCAGGGTCAGGGTTAGTACTAGTGTTAGGGTTAGGGTTAGGGTCTGTGTCAGGGTCAGGGTCAGTGTTAGGGTTAGGTTTAGGGTTAGGGTAGGTTTAGGGTTAGGGTTAGAGTTCGGGTAAGAGTTAGGGCTTGGTTTAGGGTTAGGGTCTGTGTCAGGGTCAATGTGAGGGTCAGGGTTAGGGTTGGGGTTAGGTTTAGGGTTAGGGTCACGTGTAGCGTTAGCGTTAGCGTTAGGGTCAGGGTCCGGGTCAGGTTTAGGGTTATTGTTAGTGTTAGTGTTAGGGTTAGGGTTAGGGTTAGCCTCAGGGTTAGGGTTAGGGTTAGGTTCAGGGACAGGGTCAGGGTCAGTGTCAGTGTCAGGGTTAGTGTTAGGGTTAGAGTTAGGGCTAGGTTTAGGGTTAGGGTTAGGTTTAGGGTTAGGGTTAGTGTTAGGCTCAAGGTTAGGGTTAGGGTTAGGTTCAAGATCACGGTCATGGTCAGGGTTAGGGTTAGGGTTAGTGTTAGGCTCAAGGTTAGGGTTAGGGTTAGGTTCAAGATCACGGTCAGGGTCAGGGTTAGGATTAGGGTTAGGGTTTGGGTCAGGGTTAGGGTTAGTATTAGGGTTAGGGTTAGGGTTAGGGTCAGGGTCAGGGTCAGGGTCAGGGTCAGTGTCAGGGTGAAGGATAGGTTTAGGGTTAGGGTAAGGGTTAGGTTTACGGTCAGAGTTAGGGTTAGGGTTAGGGTTAGGGTTTGTGTTAGTGTTTGGGTCAGGGTTAGCATCAGGGTTCGGATTAGTTTCAGGTTTAGGGTTAGGGTTAGGGTTAGGGTTAAGTTTAGGGTCAGGGTTAGGGTTAGGTTCAAGGTAAGGGTCAGGGTTAGGGTTAGGGTTAGGGTCAGGTTCAGGGTCAGGTTCAGGTTCAGTGTCAGTGTCAGGGTAAGGGTTAGGGATTGGGTTAGGGTTAGGTTTAGGGTTAGGGTTAGGGTCAGGGTCAGGGTCAGGGTCAGTGTCAGTGTCTGGGTTAGTGTTAGGTTGAGGGTTAGGGTTAGGGTAAGGGTTAGGGTTTGGTTTACGGTCAGAGTTAGGATCAGGGTTATGGTTTTGATTAGGTTTTGTGTTAGGGTTAAGGTCAGGATCAGGGTGAGGGTTAGGGATAGGTTTAGGTACAGCATCAGAGTCAGGGTCAGGTTTAGGGTTAGGCTTAGTGTCAGGGTCAGGGTTAGGGTTTGCATCAGTGTTAGGATCAGGGTTCGGATTAGTGTCAGGGTTAGGGTTAGGGTTAGGGTTAGGGTTAGGGTTAGTGTCAAGGTCAGGGTCAGGGTCAGTGTTAGGGTAAGGTTTAGGGTAAGGGTAGGTTTAGGTTTAGGGTTAAGTTTAGGGTTATAGTTAGGGTAAGTGTTAGGGTGAGCGTCAGGGTCAGTGTCAGGGTCAGGGTTAGTGTTAGTGTTGGGGTTAGGTTTAGGGTTAGGGTTAGGGTCACGGTTAGGGTTAGGGTTAGGTTCAGGTTCAGAGTCAGGGTAGGGTTTAGCGTTATGGTTAGTGTTAGGGTTAGGGTTAGGTTTAGCTTTAGCCTCAGGGTTAGGTTTAGGGGTAGGGTCAAGGTCAAGATCAGGGTTAGGTTTAGGGTCAGGGTCAGGGTCAGGGTCAGTGTCTGTGTTAGGGTTAGGGTTAGGGTTGGGGTTAGTGTCCGGATAGGGTCAGGGTCAGTGTTAGGGTCAGCGTTAGGGTTAGGGTTAGGGTTAGGGTCCGGGTTAGGGTCAGGGTCAATGTTAGGGTCAGGGTAAGTTTTAGGGTCAGGTTTAGTGTTAGGGAGGGTTAGGGTTAGGGTTAGAGTTAGGGGTATGGTTAGGGTTAGGCTCAGGGTTACGGTTAGGGTTAGGGTCAAGTTCAGTGTCAGGGTCTGGTTTAGGGTTAGTGTAAGGGTCAGGGTCAGGGTTAGGGTCAGTGTTTGGGTTACGGTTAGGTTTAGGGTCAGGGTCAGGTTCAGGGTCAGGGTCAGTGTCAGGGTAAGGATTAGGTATTGGGTTAGGGTTAGGTTTACCGTCAGATTTAGGGTTAGGGTTAAGCTTACGGTCAGGGTTAGGGTTAGGGTTAGGGTTAGGGTTAGGGTCTGGTTAGGGTCAGGGTCAGTGTTAGGGTCAGGTTTAGGGTTAGGTTTAGTGTTAGGATTAGGGTCAGGGTCACAGTCAGTGTCAGGGTGAGGGTTAGGTTTAGGGTTAGGGTTAGTGTTAGGGTTAGGGTTAGGGTCAGGGTTAGGGTTAGGTTTAGGGTTAGGATTAGGGGTATGGTTAGGGTTAGGCTCAGGGTTAGGGTTAGGGATAGGGTCAAGTTCAGTGTCTGGGTTTGGTTTAGGCTTAAGGTCAGGGTCAGGGTCAGGTTCAGGGTCAGTGTTTGTTTCAGGGTCAGGGTTAGGGTCAGGGTCAGGGTCAGTGTCAGTTTCAGGGTTAGTGTTAGGGTTAGAGTTAGGGTTAGGTTTAGGTTTAGGGTTAGGGTTAGGGTTAGGCTCAAGGTTAGGGTTAGGCTTAGGTTCAAGTTCAGGGTCAGGGTCAGGTTTAGGATTAGGGTTAGTTTTTGGGTCAGGGTTAGTGTTAGTATTAGGGTTAGGGTTAGGTTTAGTGTCAAGGTCAGGGTCAGGGTCAGGGTCAGTGTCAGGGGGAAGGATAGGTTTAGGTTTAGGGTAAGGGTTAGGTTTACAGTCAGAGTTAGGGTTAGGGTTATGGTTCGGGTTAGGGTTTGGGTTAGGGTTTGGTTCAGGTTTAGGATCAGGGTTCGGATTAGTGTCAGGGTTTGGGTTAGGGTTAGGGTTAGGGTTAGGGTTAAGGTCAGGGTTAGGGTTAGGGTTAGGGTCATGGTAAGGGTCAGGTTTATTGTTAGGGTTAGGGTCAGGTTCAGGGTCAGGTTCAGGTTCAGTGTCAGTGTCAGGATAAGGTTTATGGATTGGGTTAGGGTTAGGTTTACGGTCTGAGTTAGGGTTAGGGTTAAGCTTCTGGTCAGGGTTAGGGTTAGGGTCCGGGTTAGGGTCAGGGTGAGTGTTAGGGTCAGTGTTAGTGTTAGGGTCAGGGTTAGTGTTACGGCCAGGTTTAGTGTTAGGGGTAGGTTAGGGGTAGGGTTAGGGGTATGGTTAGGATGAGGTTTCGGGTTAGGGTTAAGGTCAGGATCAGGGTGAGGGTTAGGGTTAGTGTCAGGGTCAGGGTGAGGGTTGGGGTTAGGCTCAGGTTCAGTGTTAGTTTTAGGTTTAGGGTCAGGGTCAGTATCAGGGTGAGGGTTAGGTTAGGTTTAGGGACAGGTTCAGGGTCAGGGTTATGGTTAGTGTCAGGGTTAGGGTTAGGGTTAGGGTTAGAGTTAGTGTCAGGGTCAGGGTCAGGGTCAGTGTTAGGGTTAGGTTTAGGGTTAGGGTAGGGTTAGGGTTAGGGTTAAGGTTAGGGTTAGAGTTAGGGTTAATGTTAGGGTCAGGGTCAGTGTCAGGGTCAGGGTGAGGGTTAGTTTTAGGGTTGGGTTTATGTTTAGGGTTAGGGTTAGGGTCACGGTTAGGGTTATGGTTAGGTTCAGGGTCAGGGTCAGGGTAGGGTTTAGCGTTATGTTTAGTGTTAGGGTTAGGGGTAGGATTAGCTTTAGCCTCAGGGTTAGGGTTAGGGTTAGGGTCAAGGTCAGGGTCAGTGTCTTGGTTAGGGTTAGGGTTAGGGTTAGGTTAATGGTCAGAGTTAGGATTAGGGTTAGTGTTAGAGGTAGGTTCAGGGTTTAGGTTAGGGTCAGGGTTAGTGTCAGGGTCAGGTTTAGTGTCAGGGTCAGGGTTAGGGTTAGGGTTAGGGTTAGGTTTACGGTCAGAGTAAGTGTTCGGTTTATGCTTAGGGTCAGGTTTAGGTTTAGGGAAAGGATCAGGTTCAGATTTAGGGTTAGGGTTAGTGTTAAGGTAAGGGTCAGGGTCAGGGTTAGGGTCAGGGTTTGGGTTAGGGTTAGGGTTAGGTTTAGGCTTAGGGTTAGGGTCAGGTTTAGGGTTAGGGTCAGGTTAGGGTCAGAGTTAGGGTTAGGGTCAGGGTGTGGTTTAGGGTTAGGGTTAGGGTCAGGGTTAGTGTTAGGGTTAGGGTTAGGGTTAGGGTTAGGGTCCGGGTTAGGGTCAGGGTCAGTGTGAGGGTCCGGGTTAGGGTTAGGGTTAGTGTTAGGATTAGGGTCAGGGTCAGAGTCAGGGTCACGATCAGTGTCAGGGTGAGGGTTAGGTTTAGGGTTAGGGCTAGGTTTAGGTTTACTGTCAGAGTTAAAATTAGGGTTAGGGTAAGGGTTAGGGTTAGGGTTAGGGTTAGGTTCAGGGTTCGGGTTAGGGTTAGGGTCAGGTTCAAGGTCAGGGTCAGGTTTAGTGTCAGGGTCAGGGTTAGGGTTGGGGTAGGGTTAGGGTTAGGTTTTCGGTCAGAGTTAGGGTTAGGGTTAAGCTTACGGTCAGGGGTAGGGTTAGGGTTAGGGTCCGGCTTAGGGTCCTGGTCAGTGTTAGTGTCAGGGTTAGTGTTAGTGTCAGGGTTAGTTTTAGGGGTAGGGTTAGGTTTAGGGTTAGGATTAGTGCTATTTTAAGGGTTAGGCTCAGGGTTAGGGTTAGGGTTAGGGTCAAGGTCAGTGTCTGGGTTAGTTTTAGGGTTAGGGTCAGGGTCAGGGTCAGGGTCAGGGTCAGTGTCTGGGTTAGGGTTAGGTTTAGGGTTCTGGTTAGGGTAAGGGTTAGGGTTAGGTTTACGGTCAGAGTTAGGGTCAGGGTTATGGTTGGGATTAGGTTTAGGGTTAGGGTTAAGGTCAGGACCAGGGTGAGGTTTAGGGATAGGTTTAGGTACAGTGTCAGGGTCAGGGTCAGGGTTAGTGTTAGGGTTAGTGTTAAGGGTACCTTTAGGGTTAGGGTTAGTGTCAGGGTCAGGGTTAGGGTTAGGGTTATGGTCAGGGTCAGGATCATGGTGAGGGTTAGGGTTAGGTTTAGGGACAGGGTCAGTGTCAGGGTTTTGGTTAGTGTCATGGTTAGGGTTAGGGTTACGTTTAGGGTTAGTGTCAGGGTCAGGGTCAGTGTTAGGGTTAGGTTTAGGGTTTGGGCAGGTTTAGGGTTAGGGTTAGATTTTGGGTAAGAGTTAGGGTTTAGTTTATGGTTACGGTCAGGGTCAGGCTCAAGGTGAGTTTCAGGGTTAGGGTTTGGGTTAGGTTTAGGTTTTGGGTCACGTGTAGGGTTAGCGTTAGGGTCAGGGTCAGCGTCAGGGTCAGGTTTAGGTTTATTGTTAGTGTTAAGTTTAGGGTTAGGGTTAGGGTTAGACTCAGGGTTAGGGTTAGGGTTAGGGTCAAGTTCAGGATCAGAGTTAGGGTTAGGTTTAGGGTCAGGGTCAGGGTCAGGGTTAGTACTAGGGTTAGGGTTAGGGTTAGGGTCTGTGTCAGGGTCTGGGTCAGTGTTAGGGTTAGGTTTAGGGTTAGGGTAGGTTTAGGGTTAGGGTTAGAGTTCGGGTAAGAGTTAGGGCTTGGTTTAGGGTTAGGGTCTGTGTCAGGGTCAATGTGAGGGTCAGGGTTAGGGTTGGGGTTAGGTTTAGGGTTAGGGTCACGTGTAGCGTTAGCGTTAGCATTAGGGTCAGGGTCCGGGTCAGGTTTAGGGTTATTGTTAGTGTTAGTGTTAGGGTTAGGGTTAGGGTTAGCCTCAGGGTTAGGGTTAGGGTTAGGTTCAGGGACAGGGTCAGGGTCAGTGTCAGTGTCAGGGTTAGTGTTAGGGTTAGAGTTAGGGCTAGGTTTAGGGTTAGGGTTAGGTTTAGGGTTAGGGTTAGTGTTAGGCTCAAGGTTAGGGTTAGGGTTAGGTTCAAGATCACGGTCATGGTCAGGGTTAGGGTTAGGGTTAGTGTTAGGCTCAAGGTTAGGGTTAGGGTTAGGTTCAAGATCACGGTCAGGGTCAGGGTTAGGATTAGGGTTAGGGTTTGGGTCAGGGTTAGGGTTAGTATTAGGGTTAGGGTTAGGGTTAGGGTCAGGGTCAGGGTCAGGGTCAGGGTCAGTGTCAGGGTGAAGGATAGGTTTAGGGTTAGGGTAAGGGTTAGGTTTACGGTCAGAGTTAGGGTTAGGGTTAGGGTTAGGGTTTGTGTTAGTGTTTGGGTCAGGGTTAGCATCAGGGTTCGGATTAGTTTCAGGTTTAGGGTTAGGGTTAGGGTTAGGGTTAAGTTTAGGGTCAGGGTTAGGGTTAGGTTCAAGGTAAGGGTCAGGGTTAGGGTTAGGGTTAGGGTCAGGTTCAGGGTCAGGTTCAGGTTCAGTGTCAGTGTCAGGGTAAGGGTTAGGGATTGGGTTAGGGTTAGGTTTAGGGTTAGGGTTAGGGTCAGGGTCAGGGTCAGGGTCAGTGTCAGTGTCTGGGTTAGGGTTAGGTTGAGGGTTAGGGTTAGGGTAAGGGTTAGGGTTTGGTTTACGGTCAGAGTTAGGATCAGGGTTATGGTTTTGATTAGGTTTTGTGTTAGGGTTAAGGTCAGGATCAGGGTGAGGGTTAGGGATAGGTTTAGGTACAGCATCAGAGTCAGGGTCAGGTTTAGGGTTAGGCTTAGTGTCAGGGTCAGGGTTAGGGTTTGCATCAGTATTAGGATCAGGGTTCGGATTAGTGTCAGGGTTAGGGTTAGGGTTAGGGTTAGGGTTAGTGTCAAGGTCAGGGTCAGGGTCAGTGTTAGGGTAAGGTTTAGGGTAAGGGTAGGTTTAGGTTTAGGGTTAAGTTTAGGGTTATAGTTAGGGTAAGTGTTAGGGTGAGCGTCAGGGTCAGTGTCAGGGTCAGGGTTAGTGTTAGTGTTGGGGTTAGGTTTAGGGTTAGGGTTAGGGTCACGGTTAGGGTTAGGGTTAGGTTCAGGTTCAGAGTCAGGGTAGGGTTTAGCGTTATGGTTAGTGTTAGGGTTAGGGTTAGGTTTAGCTTTAGCCTCAGGGTTAGGTTTAGGGGTAGGGTCAAGGTCAAGATCAGGGTTAGGTTTAGGGTCAGGGTCAGGGTCAGGGTCAGTGTCTGTGTTAGGGTTAGGGTTAGGGTTGGGGTTAGTGTCCGGATAGGGTCAGGGTCAGTGTTAGGGTCAGCGTTAGGGTTAGGGTTAGGGTTAGGGTCCGGGTTAGGGTCAGGGTCAATGTTAGGGTCAGGGTAAGTTTTAGGGTCAGGTTTAGTGTTAGGGAGGGTTAGGGTTAGGGTTAGAGTTAGGGGTATGGTTAGGGTTAGGCTCAGGGTTACGGTTAGGGTTAGGGTCAAGTTCAGTGTCAGGGTCTGGTTTAGGGTTAGTGTAAGGGTCAGGGTCAGGGTTAGGGTCAGTGTTTGGGTTACGGTTAGGTTTAGGGTCAGGGTCAGGTTCAGGGTCAGGGTCAGTGTCAGGGTAAGGATTAGGTATTGGGTTAGGGTTAGGTTTACCGTCAGATTTAGGGTTAGGGTTAAGCTTACGGTCAGGGTTAGGGTTAGGGTTAGGGTTAGGGTTAGGGTCCGGTTAGGGTCAGGGTCAGTGTTAGGGTCAGGTTTAGGGTTAGGTTTAGTGTTAGGATTAGGGTCAGGGTCACAGTCAGTGTCAGGGTGAGGGTTAGGTTTAGGGTTAGGGTTAGTGTTAGGGTTAGGGTTAGGGTCAGGGTTAGGGTTAGGTTTAGGGTCAGGGTCAGGGTCAGGATCTGGTTCAGTGTCAGGGTCAGGGTTAGGGTTGGGGTTGGGTTAGGGTTAGGTTTTCAGTCAGAGTTAGGGTTAGGGTTAAGCTTACGGGCAGGGTTAGGGTTGAGGTTAGGGTTCAGCTTAGGGTCCTGGTCAGTGTTAGTGTCAGTGTTAGTGTTAGTGTCAGGGTTAGTGTTAGGGGTAGGGTTCGGTTTAGGGTTAGGATTAGGGGTATGGTTAGGGTTAGGCTCAGGGTTAGGGTTAGGGATAGGGTCAAGTTCAGTGTCTGGGTTTGGTTTAGGCTTAAGGTCAGGGTCAGGGTCAGGTTCAGGGTCAGTGTTTGTTTCAGGGTCAGGGTTAGGGTCAGGGTCAGGGTCAGTGTCAGTTTCAGGGTTAGTGTTAGGGTTAGAGTTAGGGTTAGGTTTAGGTTTAGGGTTAGGGTTAGGGTTAGGCTCAAGGTTAGGGTTAGGCTTAGGTTCAAGTTCAGGGTCAGGGTCAGGTTTAGGATTAGGGTTAGTTTTTGGGTCAGGGTTAGTGTTAGTATTAGGGTTAGGGTTAGGTTTAGTGTCAAGGTCAGGGTCAGGGTCAGGGTCAGTGTCAGGGGGAAGGATAGGTTTAGGTTTAGGGTAAGGGTTAGGTTTACAGTCAGAGTTAGGGTTAGGGTTATGGTTCGGGTTAGGGTTTGGGTTAGGGTTTGGTTCAGGTTTAGGATCAGGGTTCGGATTAGTGTCAGGGTTTGGGTTAGGGTTAGGGTTAGGGTTAGGGTTAAGGTCAGGGTTAGGGTTAGGGTTAGGGTCATGGTAAGGGTCAGGTTTATTGTTAGGGTTAGGGTCAGGTTCAGGGTCAGGTTCAGGTTCAGTGTCAGTGTCAGGATAAGGTTTATGGATTGGGTTAGGGTTAGGTTTACGGTCTGAGTTAGGGTTAGGGTTAAGCTTCTGGTCAGGGTTAGGGTTAGGGTTAGGGTTAGGGTCCGGGTTAGGGTCAGGGTGAGTGTTAGGGTCAGTGTTAGTGTTAGGGTCAGGGTTAGTGTTACGGCCAGGTTTAGTGTTAGGGGTAGGTTAGGGGTAGGGTTAGGGGTATGGTTAGGATGAGGTTTCGGGTTAGGGTTAAGGTCAGGATCAGGGTGAGGGTTAGGGTTAGTGTCAGGGTCAGGGTGAGGGTTGGGGTTAGGCTCAGGTTCAGTGTTAGTTTTAGGTTTAGGGTCAGGGTCAGTATCAGGGTGAGGGTTAGGTTAGGTTTAGGGACAGGTTCAGGGTCAGGGTTATGGTTAGTGTCAGGGTTAGGGTTAGGGTTAGGGTTAGAGTTAGTGTCAGGGTCAGGGTCAGGGTCAGTGTTAGGGTTAGGTTTAGGGTTAGGGTAGGGTTAGGGTTAGGGTTAAGGTTAGGGTTAGAGTTAGGGTTAATGTTAGGGTCAGGGTCAGTGTCAGGGTCAGGGTGAGGGTTAGTTTTAGGGTTGGGTTTATGTTTAGGGTTAGGGTTAGGGTCACGGTTAGGGTTATGGTTAGGTTCAGGGTCAGGGTCAGGGTAGGGTTTAGCGTTATGTTTAGTGTTAGGGTTAGGGGTAGGATTAGCTTTAGCCTCAGGGTTAGGGTTAGGGTTAGGGTCAAGGTCAGGGTCAGTGTCTTGGTTAGGGTTAGGGTTAGGGTTAGGTTAATGGTCAGAGTTAGGATTAGGGTTAGTGTTAGAGGTAGGTTCAGGGTTTAGGTTAGGGTCAGGGTTAGTGTCAGGGTCAGGTTTAGTGTCAGGGTCAGGGTTAGGGTTAGGGTTAGGGTTAGGTTTACGGTCAGAGTAAGTGTTCGGTTTATGCTTAGGGTCAGGTTTAGGTTTAGGGAAAGGATCAGGTTCAGATTTAGGGTTAGGGTTAGTGTTAAGGTAAGGGTCAGGGTCAGGGTTAGGGTCAGGGTTTGGGTTAGGGTTAGGGTTAGGTTTAGGCTTAGGGTTAGGGTCAGGTTTAGGGTTAGGGTCAGGTTAGGGTCAGAGTTAGGGTTAGGGTCAGGGTGTGGTTTAGGGTTAGGGTTAGGGTCAGGGTTAGTGTTAGGGTTAGGGTTAGGGTTAGGGTTAGGGTCCGGGTTAGGGTCAGGGTCAGTGTGAGGGTCCGGGTTAGGGTTAGGGTTAGTGTTAGGATTAGGGTCAGGGTCAGAGTCAGGGTCACGATCAGTGTCAGGGTGAGGGTTAGGTTTAGGGTTAGGGCTAGGTTTAGGTTTACTGTCAGAGTTAAAATTAGGGTTAGGGTAAGGGTTAGGGTTAGGGTTAGGGTTAGGTTCAGGGTTCGGGTTAGGGTTAGGGTCAGGTTCAAGGTCAGGGTCAGGTTTAGTGTCAGGGTCAGGGTTAGGGTTGGGGTAGGGTTAGGGTTAGGTTTTCGGTCAGAGTTAGGGTTAGGGTTAAGCTTACGGTCAGGGGTAGGGTTAGGGTTAGGGTCCGGCTTAGGGTCCTGGTCAGTGTTAGTGTCAGGGTTAGTGTTAGTGTCAGGGTTAGTTTTAGGGGTAGGGTTAGGTTTAGGGTTAGGATTAGTGCTATTTTAAGGGTTAGGCTCAGGGTTAGGGTTAGGGTTAGGGTCAAGGTCAGTGTCTGGGTTAGTTTTAGGGTTAGGGTCAGGGTCAGGGTCAGGGTCAGGGTCAGTGTCTGGGTTAGGGTTAGGTTTAGGGTTCTGGTTAGGGTAAGGGTTAGGGTTAGGTTTACGGTCAGAGTTAGGGTCAGGGTTATGGTTGGGATTAGGTTTAGGGTTAGGGTTAAGGTCAGGACCAGGGTGAGGTTTAGGGATAGGTTTAGGTACAGTGTCAGGGTCAGGGTCAGGGTTAGTGTTAGGGTTAGTGTTAAGGGTACCTTTAGGGTTAGGGTTAGTGTCAGGGTCAGGGTTAGGGTTAGGGTTATGGTCAGGGTCAGGATCATGGTGAGGGTTAGGGTTAGGTTTAGGGACAGGGTCAGTGTCAGGGTTTTGGTTAGTGTCATGGTTAGGGTTAGGGTTACGTTTAGGGTTAGTGTCAGGGTCAGGGTCAGTGTTAGGGTTAGGTTTAGGGTTTGGGCAGGTTTAGGGTTAGGGTTAGATTTTGGGTAAGAGTTAGGGTTTAGTTTATGGTTACGGTCAGGGTCAGGCTCAAGGTGAGTTTCAGGGTTAGGGTTTGGGTTAGGTTTAGGTTTTGGGTCACGTGTAGGGTTAGCGTTAGGGTCAGGGTCAGCGTCAGGGTCAGGTTTAGGTTTATTGTTAGTGTTAAGTTTAGGGTTAGGGTTAGGGTTAGACTCAGGGTTAGGGTTAGGGTTAGGGTCAAGTTCAGGATCAGAGTTAGGGTTAGGTTTAGGGTCAGGGTCAGGGTCAGGGTTAGTACTAGGGTTAGGGTTAGGGTTAGGGTCTGTGTCAGGGTCTGGGTCAGTGTTAGGGTTAGGTTTAGGGTTAGGGTAGGTTTAGGGTTAGGGTTAGAGTTCGGGTAAGAGTTAGGGCTTGGTTTAGGGTTAGGGTCTGTGTCAGGGTCAATGTGAGGGTCAGGGTTAGGGTTGGGGTTAGGTTTAGGGTTAGGGTCACGTGTAGCGTTAGCGTTAGCATTAGGGTCAGGGTCCGGGTCAGGTTTAGGGTTATTGTTAGTGTTAGTGTTAGGGTTAGGGTTAGGGTTAGCCTCAGGGTTAGGGTTAGGGTTAGGTTCAGGGACAGGGTCAGGGTCAGTGTCAGTGTCAGGGTTAGTGTTAGGGTTAGAGTTAGGGCTAGGTTTAGGGTTAGGGTTAGGTTTAGGGTTAGGGTTAGTGTTAGGCTCAAGGTTAGGGTTAGGGTTAGGTTCAAGATCACGGTCATGGTCAGGGTTAGGGTTAGGGTTAGTGTTAGGCTCAAGGTTAGGGTTAGGGTTAGGTTCAAGATCACGGTCAGGGTCAGGGTTAGGATTAGGGTTAGGGTTTGGGTCAGGGTTAGGGTTAGTATTAGGGTTAGGGTTAGGGTTAGGGTCAGGGTCAGGGTCAGGGTCAGGGTCAGTGTCAGGGTGAAGGATAGGTTTAGGGTTAGGGTAAGGGTTAGGTTTACGGTCAGAGTTAGGGTTAGGGTTAGGGTTAGGGTTTGTGTTAGTGTTTGGGTCAGGGTTAGCATCAGGGTTCGGATTAGTTTCAGGTTTAGGGTTAGGGTTAGGGTTAGGGTTAAGTTTAGGGTCAGGGTTAGGGTTAGGTTCAAGGTAAGGGTCAGGGTTAGGGTTAGGGTTAGGGTCAGGTTCAGGGTCAGGTTCAGGTTCAGTGTCAGTGTCAGGGTAAGGGTTAGGGATTGGGTTAGGGTTAGGTTTAGGGTTAGGGTTAGGGTCAGGGTCAGGGTCAGGGTCAGTGTCAGTGTCTGGGTTAGGGTTAGGTTGAGGGTTAGGGTTAGGGTAAGGGTTAGGGTTTGGTTTACGGTCAGAGTTAGGATCAGGGTTATGGTTTTGATTAGGTTTTGTGTTAGGGTTAAGGTCAGGATCAGGGTGAGGGTTAGGGATAGGTTTAGGTACAGCATCAGAGTCAGGGTCAGGTTTAGGGTTAGGCTTAGTGTCAGGGTCAGGGTTAGGGTTTGCATCAGTATTAGGATCAGGGTTCGGATTAGTGTCAGGGTTAGGGTTAGGGTTAGGGTTAGGGTTAGTGTCAAGGTCAGGGTCAGGGTCAGTGTTAGGGTAAGGTTTAGGGTAAGGGTAGGTTTAGGTTTAGGGTTAAGTTTAGGGTTATAGTTAGGGTAAGTGTTAGGGTGAGCGTCAGGGTCAGTGTCAGGGTCAGGGTTAGTGTTAGTGTTGGGGTTAGGTTTAGGGTTAGGGTTAGGGTCACGGTTAGGGTTAGGGTTAGGTTCAGGTTCAGAGTCAGGGTAGGGTTTAGCGTTATGGTTAGTGTTAGGGTTAGGGTTAGGTTTAGCTTTAGCCTCAGGGTTAGGTTTAGGGGTAGGGTCAAGGTCAAGATCAGGGTTAGGTTTAGGGTCAGGGTCAGGGTCAGGGTCAGTGTCTGTGTTAGGGTTAGGGTTAGGGTTAGAGGTAGGTTCAGGTTTTAGGTTAGGGTCAGGGTCAGAGTCAGTGTCAGAGTCAGGTTTAGTGTCAGGGTTAGGGTTAGGGTTAGGGTGAGGGTTAGGTTTACGGTCAGAGTTAGGGTTAGGTTTAGGGTTAGGGTTAGGTTTTGTGTTAGGGTTTGTGTCAGGGTTAGGATCAGAGTTCGGATTAGTGTCAGGGTTAGGGTTAGGGTTAAGGTTAGGGTTAGGGTTAAGGTCAGGGTTAGGGTTAGGGTTAGGGTAAAGCTAAGGGTCAGGTTTAGGGTTAGGGTTAGTGTCAGTTTCAGGGTCAGGTTCAGTGTCAGTGTCAGGGTAAGGGTTAGGTATTGGGTTAGGGTTAGGTTTACCGTAAGAGTTAGGGTTAGTGTTAAGCTTACGGTCAGGGTTAGGGTTAGGGTTAGGGTTGGGGTTAGTGTCCGGATAGGGTCAGGGTCAGTGTTAGGGTCAGCGTTAGGGTTAGGGTTAGGGTTAGGGTCCGGGTTAGGGTCAGGGTCAGTGTTAGGGTCAGGGTAAGTTTTAGGGTCAGGTTTAGTGTTAGGGAGGGTTAGGGTTAGGGTTAGAGTTAGGGGTATGGTTAGGGTTAGGCTCAGGGTTACGGTTAGGGTTAGGGTCAAGTTCAGTGTCAGGGTCTGGCTTAGGGTTAGTGTAAGGGTCAGGGTCAGGGTTAGGGTCAGTGTTTGGGTTACGGTTAGGTTTAGGGTCAGGGTCAGGTTCAGGGTCAGGGTCAGTGTCAGGGTAAGGATTAGGTATTGGGTTAGGGTTAGGTTTACCGTCAGATTTAGGGTTAGGGTTAAGCTTACGGTCAGGGTTAGGGTTAGGGTTAGGGTCCGGTTAGGGTCAGGGTCAGTGTTAGGGTCAGGTTTAGGGTTAGGTTTAGTGTTAGGATTAGGGTCAGGGTCACAGTCAGTGTCAGGGTGAGGGTTAGGTTTAGGGTTAGGGTTAGTGTTAGGGTTAGGGTTAGGGTCAGGGTTAGGGTTAGGTTTAGGGTCAGGGTCAGGGTCAGGATCTGGTTCAGTGTCAGGGTCAGGGTTAGGGTTGGGGTTGGGTTAGGGTTAGGTTTTCAGTCAGAGTTAGGGTTAGGGTTAAGCTTACGGGCAGGGTTAGGGTTGAGGTTAGGGTTCAGCTTAGGGTCCTGGTCAGTGTTAGTGTCAGTGTTAGTGTTAGTGTCAGGGTTAGTGTTAGGGGTAGGGTTCGGTTTAGGGTTAGGATTAGGGGTATGGTTAGGGTTAGGCTCAGGGTTAGGGTTAGGGATAGGGTCAAGTTCAGTGTCTGGGTTTGGTTTAGGCTTAAGGTCAGGGTCAGGGTCAGGTTCAGGGTCAGTGTTTGTTTCAGGGTCAGGGTTAGGGTCAGGGTCAGGGTCAGGGTCAGTGTCAGTTTCAGGGTTAGTGTTAGGGTTAGAGTTAGGGTTAGGTTTAGGTTTAGGGTTAGGGTTAGGGTTAGGCTCAAGGTTAGGGTTAGGCTTAGGTTCAAGTTCAGGGTCAGGGTCAGGTTTAGGATTAGGGTTAGTTTTTGGGTCAGGGTTAGTGTTAGTATTAGGGTTAGGGTTAGGGTTAGTGTCAAGGTCAGGGTCAGGGTCAGGGTCAGTGTCAGGGGGAAGGATAGGTTTAGGTTTAGGGTAAGGGTTAGGTTTACAGTCAGAGTTAGGGTTAGGGTTATGGTTCGGGTTAGGGTTTGGGTTAGGGTTTGGTTCAGGTTTAGGATCAGGGTTCGGATTAGTGTCAGGGTTTGGGTTAGGGTTAGGGTTAGGGTTAGGGTTAAGGTCAGGGTTAGGGTTAGGGTTAGGGTCATGGTAAGGGTCAGGTTTATTGTTAGGGTTAGGGTCAGGTTCAGGGTCAGGTTCAGGTTCAGTGTCAGTGTCAGGATAAGGTTTATGGATTGGGTTAGGGTTAGGTTTACGGTCTGAGTTAGGGTTAGGGTTAAGCTTCTGGTCAGGGTTAGGGTTAGGGTTAGGGTTAGGGTCCGGGTTAGGGTCAGGGTGAGTGTTAGGGTCAGTGTTAGTGTTAGGGTCAGGGTTAGTGTTACGGCCAGGTTTAGTGTTAGGGGTAGGTTAGGGGTAGGGTTAGGGGTATGGTTAGGATGAGGTTTCGGGTTAGGGTTAAGGTCAGGATCAGGGTGAGGGTTAGGGTTAGTGTCAGGGTCAGGGTGAGGGTTGGGGTTAGGCTCAGGTTCAGTGTTAGTTTTAGGTTTAGGGTCAGGGTCAGTATCAGGGTGAGGGTTAGGTTAGGTTTAGGGACAGGTTCAGGGTCAGGGTTATGGTTAGTGTCAGGGTTAGGGTTAGGGTTAGGGTTAGAGTTAGTGTCAGGGTCAGGGTCAGGGTCAGTGTTAGGGTTAGGTTTAGGGTTAGGGTAGGGTTAGGGTTAGGGTTAAGGTTAGGGTTAGAGTTAGGGTTAATGTTAGGGTCAGGGTCAGTGTCAGGGTCAGGGTGAGGGTTAGTTTTAGGGTTGGGTTTATGTTTAGGGTTAGGGTTAGGGTCACGGTTAGGGTTATGGTTAGGTTCAGGGTCAGGGTCAGGGTAGGGTTTAGCGTTATGTTTAGTGTTAGGGTTAGGGGTAGGATTAGCTTTAGCCTCAGGGTTAGGGTTAGGGTTAGGGTCAAGGTCAGGGTCAGTGTCTTGGTTAGGGTTAGGGTTAGGGTTAGGTTAATGGTCAGAGTTAGGATTAGGGTTAGTGTTAGAGGTAGGTTCAGGGTTTAGGTTAGGGTCAGGGTTAGTGTCAGGGTCAGGTTTAGTGTCAGGGTCAGGGTTAGGGTTAGGGTTAGGGTTAGGTTTACGGTCAGAGTAAGTGTTCGGTTTATGCTTAGGGTCAGGTTTAGGTTTAGGGAAAGGATCAGGTTCAGATTTAGGGTTAGGGTTAGTGTTAAGGTAAGGGTCAGGGTCAGGGTTAGGGTCAGGGTTTGGGTTAGGGTTAGGGTTAGGTTTAGGCTTAGGGTTAGGGTCAGGTTTAGGGTTAGGGTCAGGTTAGGGTCAGAGTTAGGGTTAGGGTCAGGGTGTGGTTTAGGGTTAGGGTTAGGGTCAGGGTTAGTGTTAGGGTTAGGGTTAGGGTTAGGGTTAGGGTCCGGGTTAGGGTCAGGGTCAGTGTGAGGGTCCGGGTTAGGGTTAGGGTTAGTGTTAGGATTAGGGTCAGGGTCAGAGTCAGGGTCACGATCAGTGTCAGGGTGAGGGTTAGGGCTAGGTTTAGGTTTACTGTCAGAGTTAAAATTAGGGTTAGGGTAAGGGTTAGGGTTAGGGTTAGGGTTAGGTTCAGGGTTCGGGTTAGGGTTAGGGTCAGGTTCAAGGTCAGGGTCAGGTTTAGTGTCAGGGTCAGGGTTAGGGTTGGGGTAGGGTTAGGGTTAGGTTTTCGGTCAGAGTTAGGGTTAGGGTTAAGCTTACGGTCAGGGGTAGGGTTAGGGTTAGGGTCCGGCTTAGGGTCCTGGTCAGTGTTAGTGTCAGGGTTAGTGTTAGTGTCAGGGTTAGTTTTAGGGGTAGGGTTAGGTTTAGGGTTAGGATTAGTGCTATTTTAAGGGTTAGGCTCAGGGTTAGGGTTAGGGTTAGGGTCAAGGTCAGTGTCTGGGTTAGTTTTAGGGTTAGGGTCAGGGTCAGGGTCAGGGTCAGGGTCAGTGTCTGGGTTAGGGTTAGGTTTAGGGTTCTGGTTAGGGTAAGGGTTAGGGTTAGGTTTACGGTCAGAGTTAGGGTCAGGGTTATGGTTGGGATTAGGTTTAGGGTTAGGGTTAAGGTCAGGACCAGGGTGAGGTTTAGGGATAGGTTTAGGTACAGTGTCAGGGTCAGGGTCAGGGTTAGTGTTAGGGTTAGTGTTAAGGGTACCTTTAGGGTTAGGGTTAGTGTCAGGGTCAGGGTTAGGGTTAGGGTTATGGTCAGGGTCAGGATCATGGTGAGGGTTAGGGTTAGGTTTAGGGACAGGGTCAGTGTCAGGGTTTTGGTTAGTGTCATGGTTAGGGTTAGGGTTACGTTTAGGGTTAGTGTCAGGGTCAGGGTCAGTGTTAGGGTTAGGTTTAGGGTTTGGGCAGGTTTAGGGTTAGGGTTAGATTTTGGGTAAGAGTTAGGGTTTAGTTTATGGTTACGGTCAGGGTCAGGCTCAAGGTGAGTTTCAGGGTTAGGGTTTGGGTTAGGTTTAGGTTTTGGGTCACGTGTAGGGTTAGCGTTAGGGTCAGGGTCAGCGTCAGGGTCAGGTTTAGGTTTATTGTTAGTGTTAAGTTTAGGGTTAGGGTTAGGGTTAGACTCAGGGTTAGGGTTAGGGTTAGGGTCAAGTTCAGGATCAGAGTTAGGGTTAGGTTTAGGGTCAGGGTCAGGGTCAGGGTTAGTACTAGGGTTAGGGTTAGGGTTAGGGTCTGTGTCAGGGTCTGGGTCAGTGTTAGGGTTAGGTTTAGGGTTAGGGTAGGTTTAGGGTTAGGGTTAGAGTTCGGGTAAGAGTTAGGGCTTGGTTTAGGGTTAGGGTCTGTGTCAGGGTCAATGTGAGGGTCAGGGTTAGGGTTGGGGTTAGGTTTAGGGTTAGGGTCACGTGTAGCGTTAGCGTTAGCATTAGGGTCAGGGTCCGGGTCAGGTTTAGGGTTATTGTTAGTGTTAGTGTTAGGGTTAGGGTTAGGGTTAGCCTCAGGGTTAGGGTTAGGGTTAGGTTCAGGGACAGGGTCAGGGTCAGTGTCAGTGTCAGGGTTAGTGTTAGGGTTAGAGTTAGGGCTAGGTTTAGGGTTAGGGTTAGGTTTAGGGTTAGGGTTAGTGTTAGGCTCAAGGTTAGGGTTAGGGTTAGGTTCAAGATCACGGTCATGGTCAGGGTTAGGGTTAGGGTTAGTGTTAGGCTCAAGGTTAGGGTTAGGGTTAGGTTCAAGATCACGGTCAGGGTCAGGGTTAGGATTAGGGTTAGGGTTTGGGTCAGGGTTAGGGTTAGTATTAGGGTTAGGGTTAGGGTTAGGGTCAGGGTCAGGGTCAGGGTCAGGGTCAGTGTCAGGGTGAAGGATAGGTTTAGGGTTAGGGTAAGGGTTAGGTTTACGGTCAGAGTTAGGGTTAGGGTTAGGGTTAGGGTTTGTGTTAGTGTTTGGGTCAGGGTTAGCATCAGGGTTCGGATTAGTTTCAGGTTTAGGGTTAGGGTTAGGGTTAGGGTTAAGTTTAGGGTCAGGGTTAGGGTTAGGTTCAAGGTAAGGGTCAGGGTTAGGGTTAGGGTTAGGGTCAGGTTCAGGGTCAGGTTCAGGTTCAGTGTCAGTGTCAGGGTAAGGGTTAGGGATTGGGTTAGGGTTAGGTTTAGGGTTAGGGTTAGGGTCAGGGTCAGGGTCAGGGTCAGTGTCAGTGTCTGGGTTAGGGTTAGGTTGAGGGTTAGGGTTAGGGTAAGGGTTAGGGTTTGGTTTACGGTCAGAGTTAGGATCAGGGTTATGGTTTTGATTAGGTTTTGTGTTAGGGTTAAGGTCAGGATCAGGGTGAGGGTTAGGGATAGGTTTAGGTACAGCATCAGAGTCAGGGTCAGGTTTAGGGTTAGGCTTAGTGTCAGGGTCAGGGTTAGGGTTTGCATCAGTATTAGGATCAGGGTTCGGATTAGTGTCAGGGTTAGGGTTAGGGTTAGGGTTAGGGTTAGTGTCAAGGTCAGGGTCAGGGTCAGTGTTAGGGTAAGGTTTAGGGTAAGGGTAGGTTTAGGTTTAGGGTTAAGTTTAGGGTTATAGTTAGGGTAAGTGTTAGGGTGAGCGTCAGGGTCAGTGTCAGGGTCAGGGTTAGTGTTAGTGTTGGGGTTAGGTTTAGGGTTAGGGTTAGGGTCACGGTTAGGGTTAGGGTTAGGTTCAGGTTCAGAGTCAGGGTAGGGTTTAGCGTTATGGTTAGTGTTAGGGTTAGGGTTAGGTTTAGCTTTAGCCTCAGGGTTAGGTTTAGGGGTAGGGTCAAGGTCAAGATCAGGGTTAGGTTTAGGGTCAGGGTCAGGGTCAGGGTCAGTGTCTGTGTTAGGGTTAGGGTTAGGGTTAGAGGTAGGTTCAGGTTTTAGGTTAGGGTCAGGGTCAGAGTCAGTGTCAGAGTCAGGTTTAGTGTCAGGGTTAGGGTTAGGGTTAGGGTTAGGGTGAGGGTTAGGTTTACGGTCAGAGTTAGGGTTAGGTTTAGGGTTAGGGTTAGGTTTTGTGTTAGGGTTTGTGTCAGGGTTAGGATCAGAGTTCGGATTAGTGTCAGGGTTAGGGTTAGGGTTAAGGTTAGGGTTAGGGTTAAGGTCAGGGTTAGGGTTAGGGTTAGGGTAAAGCTAAGGGTCAGGTTTAGGGTTAGGGTTAGTGTCAGTTTCAGGGTCAGGTTCAGTGTCAGTGTCAGGGTAAGGGTTAGGTATTGGGTTAGGGTTAGGTTTACCGTAAGAGTTAGGGTTAGTGTTAAGCTTACGGTCAGGGTTAGGGTTAGGGTTAGGGTTGGGGTTAGTGTCCGGATAGGGTCAGGGTCAGTGTTAGGGTCAGCGTTAGGGTTAGGGTTAGGGTTAGGGTCCGGGTTAGGGTCAGGGTCAGTGTTAGGGTCAGGGTAAGTTTTAGGGTCAGGTTTAGTGTTAGGGAGGGTTAGGGTTAGGGTTAGAGTTAGGGGTATGGTTAGGGTTAGGCTCAGGGTTACGGTTAGGGTTAGGGTCAAGTTCAGTGTCAGGGTCTGGCTTAGGGTTAGTGTAAGGGTCAGGGTCAGGGTTAGGGTCAGTGTTTGGGTTACGGTTAGGTTTAGGGTCAGGGTCAGGTTCAGGGTCAGGGTCAGTGTCAGGGTAAGGATTAGGTATTGGGTTAGGGTTAGGTTTACCGTCAGATTTAGGGTTAGGGTTAAGCTTACGGTCAGGGTTAGGGTTAGGGTTAGGGTTAGGGTTAGGGTCCGGTTAGGGTCAGGGTCAGTGTTAGGGTCAGGTTTAGGGTTAGGTTTAGTGTTAGGATTAGGGTCAGGGTCACAGTCAGTGTCAGGGTGAGGGTTAGGTTTAGGGTTAGGGTTAGTGTTAGGGTTAGGGTTAGGGTCAGGGTTAGGGTTAGGTTTAGGGTCAGGGTCAGGGTCAGGATCTGGTTCAGTGTCAGGGTCAGGGTTAGGGTTGGGGTTGGGTTAGGGTTAGGTTTTCAGTCAGAGTTAGGGTTAGGGTTAAGCTTACGGGCAGGGTTAGGGTTGAGGTTAGGGTTCAGCTTAGGGTCCTGGTCAGTGTTAGTGTCAGTGTTAGTGTTAGTGTCAGGGTTAGTGTTAGGGGTAGGGTTCGGTTTAGGGTTAGGATTAGGGGTATGGTTAGGGTTAGGCTCAGGGTTAGGGTTAGGGATAGGGTCAAGTTCAGTGTCTGGGTTTGGTTTAGGCTTAAGGTCAGGGTCAGGGTCAGGTTCAGGGTCAGTGTTTGTTTCAGGGTCAGGGTTAGGGTCAGGGTCAGGGTCAGTGTCAGTTTCAGGGTTAGTGTTAGGGTTAGAGTTAGGGTTAGGTTTAGGTTTAGGGTTAGGGTTAGGGTTAGGCTCAAGGTTAGGGTTAGGCTTAGGTTCAAGTTCAGGGTCAGGGTCAGGTTTAGGATTAGGGTTAGTTTTTGGGTCAGGGTTAGTGTTAGTATTAGGGTTAGGGTTAGGGTTAGTGTCAAGGTCAGGGTCAGGGTCAGGGTCAGTGTCAGGGGGAAGGATAGGTTTAGGTTTAGGGTAAGGGTTAGGTTTACAGTCAGAGTTAGGGTTAGGGTTATGGTTCGGGTTAGGGTTTGGGTTAGGGTTTGGTTCAGGTTTAGGATCAGGGTTCGGATTAGTGTCAGGGTTTGGGTTAGGGTTAGGGTTAGGGTTAGGGTTAAGGTCAGGGTTAGGGTTAGGGTTAGGGTCATGGTAAGGGTCAGGTTTATTGTTAGGGTTAGGGTCAGGTTCAGGGTCAGGTTCAGGTTCAGTGTCAGTGTCAGGATAAGGTTTATGGATTGGGTTAGGGTTAGGTTTACGGTCTGAGTTAGGGTTAGGGTTAAGCTTCTGGTCAGGGTTAGGGTTAGGGTTAGGGTTAGGGTCCGGGTTAGGGTCAGGGTGAGTGTTAGGGTCAGTGTTAGTGTTAGGGTCAGGGTTAGTGTTACGGCCAGGTTTAGTGTTAGGGGTAGGTTAGGGGTAGGGTTAGGGGTATGGTTAGGATGAGGTTTCGGGTTAGGGTTAAGGTCAGGATCAGGGTGAGGGTTAGGGTTAGTGTCAGGGTCAGGGTGAGGGTTGGGGTTAGGCTCAGGTTCAGTGTTAGTTTTAGGTTTAGGGTCAGGGTCAGTATCAGGGTGAGGGTTAGGTTAGGTTTAGGGACAGGTTCAGGGTCAGGGTTATGGTTAGTGTCAGGGTTAGGGTTAGGGTTAGGGTTAGAGTTAGTGTCAGGGTCAGGGTCAGGGTCAGTGTTAGGGTTAGGTTTAGGGTTAGGGTAGGGTTAGGGTTAGGGTTAAGGTTAGGGTTAGAGTTAGGGTTAATGTTAGGGTCAGGGTCAGTGTCAGGGTCAGGGTGAGGGTTAGTTTTAGGGTTGGGTTTATGTTTAGGGTTAGGGTTAGGGTCACGGTTAGGGTTATGGTTAGGTTCAGGGTCAGGGTCAGGGTAGGGTTTAGCGTTATGTTTAGTGTTAGGGTTAGGGGTAGGATTAGCTTTAGCCTCAGGGTTAGGGTTAGGGTTAGGGTCAAGGTCAGGGTCAGTGTCTTGGTTAGGGTTAGGGTTAGGGTTAGGTTAATGGTCAGAGTTAGGATTAGGGTTAGTGTTAGAGGTAGGTTCAGGGTTTAGGTTAGGGTCAGGGTTAGTGTCAGGGTCAGGTTTAGTGTCAGGGTCAGGGTTAGGGTTAGGGTTAGGGTTAGGTTTACGGTCAGAGTAAGTGTTCGGTTTATGCTTAGGGTCAGGTTTAGGTTTAGGGAAAGGATCAGGTTCAGATTTAGGGTTAGGGTTAGTGTTAAGGTAAGGGTCAGGGTCAGGGTTAGGGTCAGGGTTTGGGTTAGGGTTAGGGTTAGGTTTAGGCTTAGGGTTAGGGTCAGGTTTAGGGTTAGGGTCAGGTTAGGGTCAGAGTTAGGGTTAGGGTCAGGGTGTGGTTTAGGGTTAGGGTTAGGGTCAGGGTTAGTGTTAGGGTTAGGGTTAGGGTTAGGGTCCGGGTTAGGGTCAGGGTCAGTGTGAGGGTCCGGGTTAGGGTTAGGGTTAGTGTTAGGATTAGGGTCAGGGTCAGAGTCAGGGTCACGATCAGTGTCAGGGTGAGGGTTAGGTTTAGGGTTAGGGCTAGGTTTAGGTTTACTGTCAGAGTTAAAATTAGGGTTAGGGTAAGGGTTAGGGTTAGGGTTAGGGTTAGGTTCAGGGTTCGGGTTAGGGTTAGGGTCAGGTTCAAGGTCAGGGTCAGGTTTAGTGTCAGGGTCAGGGTTAGGGTTGGGGTAGGGTTAGGGTTAGGTTTTCGGTCAGAGTTAGGGTTAGGGTTAAGCTTATGGTCAGGGGTAGGGTTAGGGTTAGGGTCCGGCTTAGGGTCCTGGTCAGTGTTAGTGTCAGGGTTAGTGTTAGTGTCAGGGTTAGTTTTAGGGGTAGGGTTAGGTTTAGGGTTAGGATTAGTGCTATTTTAAGGGATAGGCTCAGGGTTAGGGTTAGGGTTAGGGTCAAGGTCAGTGTCTGGGTTAGTTTTAGGGTTAGGGTCAGGGTCAGGGTCAGGGTCAGTGTCTGGGTTAGGGTTAGGTTTAGGGTTCTGGTTAGGGTAAGGGTTAGGGTTAGGTTTACGGTCAGAGTTAGGGTCAGAGAGGGGGTATAGCTCAGTGGTAGAGCATTTGACTGCAGAGTTAGGGTCAGGGTTATGGTTGGGATTAGGTTTAGGGTTAGGGTTAAGGTCAGGATCAGGGTGAGGTTTAGGGATAGGTTTAGGTACAGTGTCAGGGTCAGGGTCAGGGTTAGTGTTAGGGTTAGTGTTAAGGGTACCTTTAGGGTTAGGGTTAGTGTCAGGGTCAGGGTTAGGGTTAGGGTTATGGTCAGGGTCAGGATCATGGTGAGGGTTAGGGTTAGGTTTAGGGACAGGGTCAGTGTCAGGGTTTTGGTTAGTGTCATGGTTAGGGTTAGGGTTACGTTTAGGGTTAGTGTCAGGGTCAGGGTCAGTGTTAGGGTTAGGTTTAGGGTTTGGGCAGGTTTAGGGTTAGGGTTAGATTTTGGGTAAGAGTTAGGGTTTAGTTTATGGTTACGGTCAGGGTCAGGCTCAAGGTGAGTTTCAGGGTTAGGGTTTGGGTTAGGTTTAGGTTTTGGGTCACGTGTAGGGTTAGCGTTAGGGTCAGGGTCAGCGTCAGGGTCAGGTTTAGGGTTATTGTTAGTGTTAAGTTTAGGGTTAGGGTTAGGGTTAGACTCAGGGTTAGGGTTAGGGTTAGGGTCAAGTTCAGGATCAGAGTTAGGGTTAGGTTTAGGGTCAGGGTCAGGGTCAGGGTTAGTACTAGGGTTAGGGTTAGGGTTAGGGTCTGTGTCAGGGTCAGGGTCAGTGTTAGGGTTAGGTTTAGGGTTAGGGTAGGTTTAGGGTTAGGGTTAGAGTTCGGGTAAGATTTAGGGCTTGGTTTAGGGTTAGGGTCTGTGTCAGGGTCAATGTGAGGGTCAGGGTTAGGGTTGGGGTTAGGTTTAGGGTTAGGGTCACGTGTAGCGTTAGCGTTAGCGTTAGGGTCAGGGTCCGGGTCAGGTTTAGGGTTATTGTTAGTGTTAGTGTTAGGGTTAGGGTTAGGGTTAGCCTCAGGGTTAGGGTTAGGGTTAGGTTCAGGTACAGGGTCAGGGTCAGTGTCAGTGTCAGGGTTAGTGTTAGGGTTAGAGTTAGGGCTAGGTTTAGGGTTAGGGTTAGGTTTAGGGTTAGGGTTAGTGTTAGGCTCAAGGTTAGGGTTAGGGTTAGGTTCAAGATCACGGTCATGGTCAGGGTTAGGGTTAGGGTTAGTGTTAGGCTCAAGGTTAGGGTTAGGGTTAGGTTCAAGATCACGGTCAGGGTCAGGGTTAGGATTAGGGTTAGGGTTTGGGTCAGGGTTAGGGTTAGTATTAGGGTTAGGGTTAGGGTTAGTGTTAGGGTTAGGGTCAGGGTCAGGGTTAGGTTTAGGGTTAAGGTTAGGTTTAGGTTTAGTGTTAGGGTCAGGGTTAGGGTTAGGGTTAGGGTCAAGGTCAGGGTCAGGTTCAGGGTTAGGATTAGGGTTAGGGTTAGGGTTAGGTTTACGGTCAGAGTTAGGATTAGTGGTAGGGGTAGGGTTAGGGTTGGGTTAGGGTTAGGGTCAGGGTTAGGATCATGTTTCGTATTAGTGTCAGGTTTAGGGATAGGGTTAGGTTTAGGGTCAGGGTTAGGGTTAGTGTTAGGGTCAAGGTATGGGTCAGATTTAGGGTTAGGGTTAGGGTCAGGTTCAGGGTCAGGGTCAGGGTCAGGGTTAGGGTTAGGGTTGGTTTAGGGTTAGGTTTAAGGTCAGAGTTAGTGTTAGGGTTAAGCTTAGGGTCAGGGTTAGGGTTAGGGTTAGGGTTAGGGTCCGGCTTAGGGTCAGGGTCAGGGTCAGGGTCAGGTTTAGGGTCAGGGTTAGTGTTAGTGCTACGGTTAGGGTTAAGGTTAGCCTCAGGGTTAGGGTTAGGGTTAGGGTTATGTTGAAGGTCAGGATCAAGGTTAGGGTGAGGGTCAGGGTCAGGGTCCGGTCAGGGTCAGGGTCAGTGTCAGTGTTAGGTTTAGGGTTAGGGTTAGGTTAACAGTCAGAGGTAGGATTATGGTTAGGGTTAGGTTGTAGGGTCAGGGTTAGGGTTAGTGTTAGGTTGATGGTAAGGGTCAGTGTTAGTTTTAGGGTCAGGGTTAGGGTTAGGGTTAGGTTTAGGGTTAGGGTTAGGGTCAGGGTTAGGGTTAGGTTTAGGGTGAAGGTAAGGGTCAGGATTAGGGTTAGGGTCAGTGCTAGGGTTAGGGTCAGTGTCAGGGTTAGGGTAAGGTTTAGTGTTATGGTTAGGTTCAGGGTCAGGGTTAGGATTAGGGTTAGGGTTAGGGTTACGATTAGGGTCAGGGTCAGGGTAAGGATCAGGGTCAGGGACTGGGTTAGTGTTAGGGTTAGGGTTAGGTTAATGGTCAGAGTTAGGATTAGGGTTAGGGTTAGAGGTAGGTTCAGGGTTTAGGTTAGGGTCAGTTTCAGGGTCAGTGTCAGGGTCAGGTTTAGTGTCAGGGTCAGGGTTAGGGTTAGGGTTAGGGTTAGTGTTAGGTTTACGGTCAGAGTAAGTGTTCGGGTTATGCTTAGGGTCAGGTTTAGGGTTAGGAAAAGGATCAGGGTCAGGTTTAGGGTTAGGGTTAGTGTTAACGTAAGGGTCAGGATCAGGGTTAGGGTCAGGTTTCGGTCAGAGTTAGGGTTAGTTTCAGGGTGTGGGTTAGGTTTAGGGTTAGCGTCAGGGTCAGGGTTATGGTTAGGGTCAAGGTCAGGATCATGGTGAGGGTTAGGGTTAGGTTTAGGGACAGGGTCAGGGTCAGGGTTATGGTTAGTGTCAGGGTTAGGATTAGGGTTAGGGTTTGGGTCAGGGTCAGGGTTAGTATTAGGGTTAGGATTAGGGTTAGGGTCAGGGTCAGGGTCAGGGTCAATGTCAGGGTGAAGGATAGGTTTAGGGTTAGGGTAAGGGTTAGGTTTACGGTCAGAGTTAGGGTTAGGATTAGGTTTAGGGTTAGGGTTTGGGTTAGGGTTTGGGTCAGGGTTAGGATCAGGGTTCGGATTAGTTTCAGGTTTAGGGTTAGGGTTAGGGTTATGGTTATGGTTAAGGTTAGGGTCACGGTTACGGTTAGGTTTAGGGTCAAGGTAAGGTTCAGGTTTCGAGTTAGCGTTAGGGTCAGGGTCAGGGTTAGGGTTAGGTTTAAGCTTACGGTCAGGGTTAGTGTTAGGGTTATGGTTAGGGTCTGGGTTAGGGTCAGGGTCAGTGTTAGTGTCAGGGTTAGTGTTAGGGTCAGGGATAGTGTTAGGGGTAGGGTTAGGCTCAGGGTTAGGGTTAGGGTTAGGGTCAAGGTCAGTGTCAGTGTTAGGTTTATGGTTAGGGTCAGGGTCCGGGTTAGAGTCAGTGTCTGGGTTAGGGTTAGGTTTAGGGTTAGGATTATGGTCAGGGTCAGGTTCAGTGTCAGTCAGGGTTAGGGTTAGTTTTGGATTACGGTTAGGTTTACGGTCAGAGTAAGTGTTCGGGTTAAACTTAGGGTCAGGGTAAGGGTTAGGGAAAGTATCAGGGTCAGGATTAGTGTTAGGGTTAAAGTTAAGGTAAGGGTCAGGATCAGGGTTAGGATCAGGGTTAGGGGTAGGGTTAGGGTTTGGTTTAGGCTTAGGGTTATGGTCATGTTTAGGGTTAGGGTCAGGATAGGTTCAGGGTTAGGGTTAGGGTCAGGGTTAGGGTTAGGTTTAGGGTTAGGATCAGGGTTACTGTTAGGGTTAGTGTTAGGGTTAGTGTCAGGGTCAGGGTTAGGTATAGGGTTAAGGTTAGGTTTAGGTTTAGTGTTAGGGTCAGTGTTAGGGTTAGGGTTAGTGTTAGGGTTAGGGTCTGGGTTAGGGTCAGGATCAGTGTTAGGGCCAGTGTTAGTGTTAGGGCTAGGTTTAGGGTTAGGGTTAGGGCTAGGGTTAGGCTCAGGGTTAGGCTTAGGGTTAGGGTGAAGGTCAGGGTCAGGGTCAGGGTTAGGATTAGGGTTAGGTTAGGGTCACGGTTTGGGCTAGGGTTAGGTTCAGGGTCAGGGTCAGTGTAGGGTTTAGGGTTATGGTTAGTGTTAGTGTTAGGGTTAGGGTTAGGGTTAGCCTCAGGGTTTGGGTTAGGGTTAGGGTCAAGGTCAGGATCAGGGTTAGGGTTAGTGTTAGGGTCAGGGTCAGGGTCAGTGTCTGGGTTTCTGGTAGGGTTAGGGTTCGGTTAATGGTCAGAGTTAGGATTAGTGTTTGGTTTAGAGGTAGGTTCAGGGTTTAGGTTGGGGTCAGGGTCAAGGTCAGTGTAAGGGTCAGGTTTAGTTTCAGGGTCAGGGTTAGTGTTAGTGTTAGGGTTAGGGTTAGGGTTAGGTTTAGGCTTAGGGTTAGGGTCAGGTTTAGGGTTAGGGTCAGGTTAGGGTCAGAGATAGGGTTAGGGTCAGGGTGTGGGTTAGGGTTAGGTTTAGGGTCAGGGTTAGGGTTAGGTTTAGGATTAGGGTCAGGGTCAGGGTCAGGGTCCCCGTCAGTGTCACTGTGAGGGTTAGGTTTAGGGTTAGGTTTACGGTCAGAGTTAGAATTAGGGTTAGGTTTATGGTTATGGTTATGGTTAGGGTTAGGGTCTGGGTTAGGGTTAGGGTTAGGGTCAGGGTCCGGGTCAGGTTCAGTGTCAGGGTCAGTGTTAGGTTTGGTGTTTGGTTAGGGGTAGGTTTTCGGTCAGAGTTAGTGTTAGGGTTAAGCTTACGGTCAGGGTTAGTGTTAGGGTCAGGGTTAGTGTTAGTGGTGGGGTTAGGGTTAGGGTTAGGATTAGGGGTATGGTTAGGGTTAGGCTCAGGGTTAGGGTTAGGGTTAGGGTAAAGGTCCGTGTCTGGGTTAGGTTTAGGGTTTGGTTCAGGGTCATGGTCAGGGTAAGGGTCAGTGTCTGGGTTAGGGTTAGGTTTAGGGTTCTGGTTAGGGTAAGGGTTAGGGTTAGGTTTACGGTCAGAGTTAGGGTCAGGGTTATGCTTGGGATTAGGTTTAGGGTTAAGGTTAAGGTCAGAATCAGGGTGAGGTTTAGGGATAGGTTTAGGTACAGCGTCAGGGTCAGAATCAGGGTTAGGGGTAGGTTTCGGTTAGGGTTAGGTTTACGGTCAGAGTAAGTGTTCGGGTTAAGCTTAGGGTCAGGGTTAGGGTTAGGGAAAGTATCAGGGTCAGGTTTAGTGTTAGGGTTAAAGTTAATGTAAGGGTCAGGATCAGGGTTAGGATCAGGGTTAGGGTTAGGGTTAGGTTTAGGCTTAGGGTTAGGGGCAGGTTTAGGGTTAGGTTCAGGTTAGGGTCAGGGTTAGGGTTAGGGTCCGCGTTAGGGTCAGGGTCAGTGTTAGGGTCAGGGTCAGGATCAAGGTCAGGGTCAGTGTCAGGGTAAGGGTTAGGGTTAATGTTAGGGTTAGGGTTAGGTTTACGGTCAGACTTATGATTAGGTTTAGGGTTAGGGTTAGGGTTTGGGATAGGGTTAGGGTCAGGGTTAGTATCAGGGTTCGGGTTACTGTCAGTTTTAGGGTTAGGGTTAGGTATAGGGTTAGGGTTAGGGTCAGGGTCAGGGTTAGGGTTGGGGTTAGGGTCAAGGTAAGGGTAAGGGTTAGGGTTAGGGTTAGGGTTAGGGTCAGGGTTAGGGTCAGGGTCAGGTCCAGTGTCTGTGTCAGTGTTATTGTTAGGGTTCGTTTAGGGGTGGGTTTACGGTCAGAGTTAGGTTTAGGGTTGAGTTTTGGGTCAGGGTTAGGGTTAGGGTAAGGGTTAGGGTCCGGGATAGGGTCAGGATCAGTGTTAGGTTCAGGGTTAGTGTTAGGATCCGGGTTAGTGTTAGGGGTAGTGTCAGGGTTAGGCTTAGGGTTAGGGGTATGGTTAGTGTTATGCTCAGGGTTAGGGTTAGGGTTAGGGTCAGGTTAGGGTCAGAGTTAGAGTTAAGGTTTGTGTTAGGGTTAGGGTCAAGGTCAGGGTTAGGTTTAGGGTTAAGGTTAGGTTTAGGTTTTGGGTCAGAGTTAGGGTTAGTATTAGGGTTACGGTTAGGGTTAGGGTCAAGGTCAGGGTCAGGGTCAGGGTCAGTGTGAGGGGGAAGGATAGGTTTAGGTTTAGGGTAAGGGTTAGGTTTACGGTCAGAGTTAGGGTTAGTGTTAGGGTTAGAGTTAGGGCTAGGTTTAGGTTAGGGTTAGGGTTAGGGTTAGGGTTAGGCTCAAGGTTAGGGTTAGGGTTAGGTTCAAGTTCACGGTCAGGGTCAGGATTAGGATTAGGGTTAGGGTTTCGGTCAGGGTTAGGGTTAGTATTAGGGTTAGGGTTAGGTTTAGGGTCAGGGTCAGGGTCAGGGTCAGTGTCAGTGTCTGGGTAAGGATTAGGTATTGGGTTAGGGTTAGGTTTTCCTTCAGAGTTCGGGTTAGGGTTAAGCTTACGGTCAGGGTTAGGGTTAGGGTTAGGGTTAGGGTCCGGTTAGGGTCAGGGTCAGTGTTAGGGTCAGGGTTAGGGTTAGGTTTAGGGTTAGGATGAGGGTCAGGGTCACGGTAAATGTCAGGGTTAGGGTTAGATTTAGGGTTAGGGTTAGTGTTAGGGTTAGGGTTAGGGTCAGGGTTAGGGTTAGGTTTAGGGTCAGGGTCAGGGTCAGGATCTGGTTCAGTGTCAGGGTCAGGGTTAGGGTTGGGGTTGGGTTAGGGTTAGGTTTTCAGTCAGAGTTAGGGTTAGGGTTAATCTTACGGGCAGGGTTAGGGTTGTGGTTAGTGTCCGGCTTAGGGTCCTGGTCAGTGTTAGTGTCAGTGTTAGTGTTAGTGTCAGGGTTAGTGTTAGGGGTAGGGTTAGGTTTAGGGTTCGGATTAGGGGTATGGTTAGGGTTAGGCTCAGGGTTAGGGTTAGGGTTAGGGTCAAGGTCAGTGTCTGGGTTTGGTTTAGGGTTAGGGTCAGGGTCAGGGTCAGGTTCAGGGTCAGTGTTTGTTTCAGGGTCAGGGTTAGGGTCAGGGTCAGGGTCAGGGTCAGTGTCAGTTTCAGGGTTAGTGTTAGGGTTAGAGTTAGGGTTAGGTTTAGGTTTAGGGTTAGGGTTAGGGTTAGGGTTAGGGTTAGGCTCAAGGTTAGGGTTAGGGTTAGGTTCAAGTTCAGGGTCAGGGTCAGGGTTAGGATTAGGTTTAGGTTTTGGGTCAGAGTTAGGGTTAGTATTAGGGTTACGGTTAGGGTTAGGGTCAAGGTCAGGGTCAGGGTCAGGGTCAGTGTGAGGGGGAAGGATAGGTTTAGGTTTAGGGTAAGGGTTAGGTTTACGGTCAGAGTTAGGGTTAGGGTTAGGGTTAAGGTCAGGTTTAGGGTTAGGGTTAGGGTCATGGTAAGGGTCAGGTTTATTGTTAGGGTTAGGGTCAGTTTCAGGGTCAGTGTTAGGTTCCGTGTCAGTGTCAGGGTAAGGTTTAGGGATTGGTTTACGGTTAGGTTTATGGTCAGAGTTAGGGTTAGGGTTAAGCTTCTGGTCAGGGTTAGGGTTAGGGTTAGGGTTAGGGTTAGGGTCCGGGTTAGGGTCAGGGTCAGTGTTAGGGTCAGGGTTAGTGTGAGGGTCAGGTTTAGTGTTAGGGGCAGGTTAGGGGTAGGGTTAGGGGTATGGTTAGGGTTAGGCTCAGGTTTACGGTTAGGGTTAGGGTCAAGGTCAGTGTCAGGGTCAGGTTAAGGGTTAGTGTCAGGGTCAGGTTCAGGGTTAGGGTCAGTGTTTAGGTTAGGATTAGGTTTAAGTTTAGGTTTAGGGTAAAGGTTAGGGTTAGGTTAACGGTCAGAGTTAGGGTTAGGGTTATGGTTAGGATTAGGTTTCGGGTTAGGGTTAAGGTCTGGATCAGGGTGAGGGTTAGGGATAGGTTTAGGGACAGGGTCAAGGTCAGGGTCAGGGTTAGGGTTAGGGTTAGTGTTAGGGTTAGGTTTGTGGTTAGGGTTAGGTTTAGGATTAGTGTCAGGGTCAGGGT
Organism: Cynocephalus volans; assembly: GCF_027409185.1. NCBI lineage: Eukaryota > Metazoa > Chordata > Mammalia > Dermoptera > Cynocephalidae > Cynocephalus > Cynocephalus volans. Next base: position 49,445,300 of record NC_084469.1, read on the forward strand.
GAGGGTTGGGGTTAGGATCAGGTTCAGGGTTAGTTTTACGTTTAGGGTCAGTATCAGGGTGAGGGTTAGGTTAGGTTTAGGGACAGGTTCAGGGTCAGGGTTATGGTTAGTGTCAGGGTTAGGGTTAGGGTTAGGGTTAGTGTCAGGGTCAGGGTCAGGGTCAGTGTTAGGGTTAGGGTTGGGTTAGGGTTAGGGTTAAGGTTAGGGTTAGAGTTAGGGTTAGTGTTAGGGTCAGGGTCAGGGTCAGGTTGAGGGTTAGTGTTAGGGTTGGGTTTATGTTTAGGGTTAGGGTTAGGGTCACGGTTAGGGTTAGGGTTAGGGTCAAGGTCAGGGTCAGTGTCTGGTTTAGGGTTAGGGTTAGGGTTAGGTTAATGGTCAGAGTTAGGATTAGGGTTAGTGTTAGAGGTAGGTTCAGGGTTTAGGTTAGGGTCAGGGTCAGGGTTAGTGTCAGGGTCAGGTTTAGTTTCAGGGTCAGGGTTAGGGTTAGGGTTAGGGTTAGGGTTAGGTTTACGGTCAGAGTAAGTGTTCGGTTTATGCTTAGGGTCAGGTTTAGGTTTAGGGAAAGGATCAGGTTCAGGTTTAGGGTGAGGGTTAGTGTTAATGTAAGGGTCAGGATCAGGGTTAGGGTCAGGGTTTGGGTTAGGGTTAGGGTTAGGTTTAGGCTTAGGTTTAGGGTCAGGTTTAGGGTTAGGGTCAGGTTAGGGTCAGAGTTAGGGTTAGGGTCAGGGTGTGGGTTAGGGTTAGGGTTAGGATCAGGGTTAGTGTTAGGGTTAGGGTTAGGGTTAGGGTTAGGGTCCGGGTTAGGGTCAGGGTCAGTGTGAGGGTCCGGGTTAGGGTTAGGGTTAGTGTTAGGATTAGGGTCAGGGTCAGAGTCAGGGTCATGGTCAGTGTCAGGGTGAGGGTTAGGTTTAGGGTTAGGGCTAGGTTTAGGTTTACTGTCAGAGTTAAAATTAGGGTTAGGGTAAGGGTTAGGGTTAGGGTTAGGGTTAGGTTCAGGGTTAGGGTTAGGGTTATGGTCAGGGTCAGGATCATGGTGAGGGTTAGGGTTAGGTTTAGGGACAGGGTCAGGGTGAGGATTATGGTTAGTGTGAGGGTTAGGGTTAGGGTTAGGTTTAGGGTTAGTGTCAGGGTCAGGGTCAGTGTTAGGGTTAGGTTTAGGGTTTGGGTAGGTTTAGGTTTAGGGTTAGATTTAGGGTAAGAGTTAGGGTTTGGTTTATTGTTACGGTCAGGGTGAGGGTCAGGGTCAGAGTTGGGGTTAGGTTTAGGTTTTGAGTCACGTGTAGGGTTAGCATTAGGGTCAGGGTCAGGGTCACGGTTAGGTTTAGGGTTATTGTTAGTGTTAAGGTTTGGGTTAGGGTTAGGTTCAGGATCAGCGTCAGGGTAGGGTTTAGCGTTCTGGTTAGTGTTAAGATTAGGGTTAGGTTTAGCTTTAGCCTCAGGGTTTGGGTTAGGGTTAGGGTCAAGGTCAGGATCAGGGTTAGGGTTAGGGTTAGGGTCAGGGTCAGGGTCAGGGTCAGGGTCACAGTCTGGGTTAGGGTTAGGTTTAGGTTAATGGTCAGAGTTAGGATTAGGGTTCGGGTTAGAAGTAGGTTCAGGGTTTAGGTTAGGGTCAGGGTCAGGGTTAGGGTTAGGGTTAGGGTTAGGTTTAGGGTCAGAGTAAGTGTTCGCTTTATGCTTAGGGTCAGGTTTAGCTTTAGGGAAAGGATCAGGTTCAGGTTTAGGGTTAGGGTTAGTGTTAATGTAACGGTCAGGATCAGGGTTAGGGTCAGGGTTAGGGTTAGGGTTAGGGTTATATTTAGGCTTAGGGTTAGGGTCAGGTTTAGGGTTAGGGTCAGGTTAGGGTCAGAGTTAGGGTTAGGGTCAGGGTGTGGGTTAGGGTTAGGGTTAGGGTTTGGTTTACGTTCAGAGTTAAAATTAGGGTTAGGGTTAGGGTTAGGGTTAGTGTTAGGGTTAGGGTCAGGGATAGGGTTAGGGTTAGGGTCAGGGTCAGGGTCAGGGTCAGGTTCAGTGTCAGGGTCAGGGTTAGGGTTGGGGTTGGGTTAGGGTTAGGTTTTCGGTCAGAGTTAGGGTTATAGTTAACTTACGGTCAGGGTTAAGGTTAGGGTTAGCGTCCGGCTTAGGGTCCTAGTCAGTGTTAGTGTCATGGTTAGTGTTAGGGTCAGGGTTAGTGTTAGGGGTAGGGTTAGGGTTAGGGTTAGGATTAGGGGTATGGTTAGGGTTAGGCTCAGGGTTAGGGTTCGGGTTAGGGTCAAGGTCAGTGTCTGGGTTAGGTTTAGGGTTAGGGTCAGTGTCAGGGTCAGGGTCAGTGTCTGGTTTAGGGGTAGGTTTAGGGTTCTGGTTAGGGTAAGGTTTAGGGTAAGGTTTACGGTCAGAGTTAGGGTCAGGGTTATGGTTGGGATTAGGTTTAGTGTTAGGCTTAAGGTCAGGATAAGGGTGAGGGTTGGGGATAGGTTTAGGTACAGCGTCAGGGTCAGGGTCAGGGTTAGGGTTAGGGTTAGTGTTAGGGGTAGGGTTAGGGTTAGGGTTAGGGTTAGTGTCAGGGTCAGGGTTAGGGTTAGGATTAGGGTCAGGGTCAGGATCATGGTGAGGTTTAGGGTTAGGTTTAGGGACAGGGTCAGGGTCAGGGTTATGGTTAGTGTCAGGGTTAGGGTTAGGGTTAGGGTTAGGGTTAGTGTCAGGGTCAGGGTCAGTGTTAGGGTTAGGTTTAGGGTAGGGTAGGTTTAGGGTTAGGGGGAGAGTTAGGGTACGAGTTTGGGTTTTGTTTAGTTTTAGGGTCAGTGTAAGGGTCAAGGTGAGGGTCAGGGTTAGGGTTGGGGTTAGTTTTAGGGTCAGGGTCACATGTAGGGTTAGCATTAGGCTCTGGGTCAGGGTCAGGTTTATGGTTATTGTTAGTGTTAGGGTTAGGGTTAGGGTTAGGTTTAGCCTCAGGGTTAGGGTTAGGGTTAGGGTCAAGTTCAGGATCAGAGTTAGGGTTAGGGTTTGGGTCAGGGTCCTTGTCAGGGTCAGTGTCAGTGTCAGGGTTAGTGTTAAGGTTAGAGTTAGGGCTAGGTTTAGGGTTAGGGTTAGGGTCAGGTTTAGGGTTAGGGTTAGGCTCATGGTTAGGGTTAGGGTTACGTTCAAGTTCAGGGTCAGGTTAAAGGTTAGGATTAGGGTTAGGGTTTGGGTCAGGGTCAGGGTTAGTATTAGGGTTAGGGTAAGGGTTAGGGTCAGGGTCACTGTCAGGGTCAGGGTCAGGGTCAGGGTCAGTGCCAGGGTGAAGGATAGGTTTAGGGTTAGGGTAAGGTTTAGGTTTACGGTCAGAGTTAGTGTCAGGGTCAGGGTCAGGGTCAGTGTTAGGGTTAGGTTTAGGGTTAGGGTAGGGTTAGGGTTAGGGTTAAGGTTAGGGTTAGAGTTAGGGTTAGTGTTAGGGTCAGGGTCAGGGTCAGGGTCAGGGTTAGTGTTAGGTTTGAGGTTAGGATTAGGGTTAGAGTTAGGGTCACGGTTAGAGTTAGGGTTAGGTTCAGGGTCAGGGTCAGTGTAGGGTTTAGCGTTATGGTTAGTGTTAGGGTTAGGGTTAGGGTTAGGGTTAGCCTCAGGTTTAGGGTTAGGGTTAGGGTCAATGTCAGGATCAGGGTTAGGGTTAGGGTCAGGGAGAGGGTCAGTGTCTGGGTTAGTTTTAGGGTTTGGGTTAGGTAAATGGTCAGAGTTAGGATTAGGGTTAGGGTTAGAGGTAGCTTCAGGGTTTAGGTTAGGGTAAGGGTCAGTGTCAGGGTCAGGTTTAGTGTCAGGGTCAGGGTTAGGGTTAGGGTTAGGGTTAGGTTTACGGTCAGAGTAAGTGTTCAGGTTATACTTATGGTCAGGTTTAGGGTTACGGAAAGGATCATGGTCAAGTTTTGGCTTAGGGTTAGGTTTTAGGTAAGGGTCAGGATCAGGGTTAGAGTCAGGGTTAGGGTTAGGGTTAGGGTTATGTTTAGGCTTAGGGTTAGGGTCAGGTTTAGGGTTAGGGTCAGGTTAGGGTCAGAGTTAGGGTTAGGGTCAGGGTGTGGGTTAGGGTTAGGGTCAGGGTCAGGGTTAGGGTCTGGGTGAGGGTCATGGTCAGTTTTAGTGTCAGGGTTAGGGTTAGGGTTAGGATTAGGGTCAGGTCAGGGTCAGGGTCACGGTCAGTGTCAGGGTGCGGTTTAGGTTTAGGGTTAGGGTTGGGGTTAGGTTTACGGTCAGAGTTAGAATTAGGGTTAATGTTAGGGTTAGGGTTAGGTTTAGGGTTAGGGTTAGGGTAAGGGTTAGGGTTAAGGTTGCGTTCAGTGTCAGGGTCAGGGTTAGGGTTAGGATTAGGGTCAGGTTCAGGATCATGGTGAGGGTTAGGGTTAGGTTTAGGGACAGGGTCAGGGTCAGGGGTATGGTTAGTGTCAGGGTTAGGGTTAGGGTTAGGTTTAGGGTTAGGGTTAGTGTCAGGGTCAGGGTCAGTGTTAGGGTTAGGTTTAGGGTTAGGGTAGGTTTAGGGTTAGGGGGAGAGTTAGGGCAAGCGTTAGGGTTTGGTTTAGTTTTAGGGTCAGTGTCAGGGTCAAGGTGAGGGTCAGTGTAAGGGTTGGGGTTAGGTTTAGGGTTAGGGTCACATGTAGGGTTAGCATTAAGGTCTGGGTCAGGGTCAGGTTTACGGTTATTGTTAGTGTTAGGGTTAGGGTTAGGGTTAGGGTTAGCCTCAGGTTTAGGTTTAGGGTTAGGGTCAAGTTCAGGATCAGGGTTAGGGTTAGGGTTAGGGTCAGGGTCCTTGTCAGGGTCAGTGTCAGTGTCAGGGTTAGTGTTAGGGTTAGAGTTAGGGCTAGGTTTAGAGTTAGGGTTAGGGTTAAGGTTAGGGTTAGGCTCATGGTTAGGGTTAGGGTTACGTTCAAGATCAGGGTCCGGGTAAGGGTTAGGATTAGGGTTAGGGTTTGGGTCAGGGTCAGGATAAGTATTAGGGTTAGGGTTAGGGTCAGGGTCAGGGTCAGGGTCAGGGTCAGTGCCAGGGTGAAGGATAGGTTTAGGTTTTGGGTAAGGTTTAGATTCACGGTCAGAGTTAGGGTTAGGGTTAGGGTTAGGTTTAGGGTTAGTGTCAGGGTCAGGGTCAGGGTCAGTGTTAGGGTTAGGTTTACGTTTAGGGTAGGGTTAGGGGAGGGTTACGGTTAGGGTTAGAGTTAGGGTTAGTGTTAGGGTCAGGGTCAGGGTCAGGGTCAGGGTCAGGGTTAGTGTTAGGTTTGGGGTTAGGTTTAGGGTTAGGGTTAGGGTCACGGTTAGGGTTAGGGTCAGGGTCAGTGTAGGGTTTAGCGTTATGGTTATTGTTAGGGTTAGGGTTAGGTTTAGGGTTAGCCTCAGGTTTAGGGTTAGGTTTAGGGTCAATGTCAGGATCAGGTTTAGGGTTAGGGTCATGGAGAGGGTCAGTGTCTGCGTTAGTGTTAGGGTTAGGGTTAGGTTAATGGTCAGAGTTAGGATTAGGTTTAGGGTTAGAGGTAGGTTCAGGGTTTAGGTTAGGGTCAGGGTCAGGGTCAGTGTCAGGGTCAGGTTTAGTGTCAGGGTCAGGGTTAGTGTTAGGGTTAGGGTTAGGGTTAGGGTTAAGGTCAGGGTTAGGGTTAGGGTTAGGGTCAAGGTATGGGTCAGGGTTAGGGTTAGGGTTAGGGTCAGGTTCAGGTTCAGTGTCAGTGTCAGGGTAAGGGTTAGGGATTGGGTTAGGGTTAGGTCTAGGGTTAGGGAAAGTATCATGGTCAGGTTTAGGGTTAGGGTTAGGTTTAAGGTAAGGGTCAGGATCAGGGTTAGGGTCAGGGTTAGGGTTAGGGTTAGGGTTAGGTTTAGGCTTAGGGTTAGGGTCAGGTTTAGGGTTAGGGTCAGGTTAGGGTCAGAGTAAGGGTTAGGGTCAGGGTGTGGGTTAGGGTTAGGTTCAGCGTCAGGGTTAGGGTCTGGGTTAGGGTCAGGGTCAGTGTTAGGTTCAGGGTTAGGGTTAGGGTTAGGATTAGGGTCAGGTCAGGGTCAGGGTCACGGTCAGTGTCTGGGTGTGGTTTAGGTTTAGGTTTAGCGTTAGGGTTAGGTTTACTGGCAGAGTTAGAGTTAGGGTTAAGGTTAGGGTTAGGGTTATGGTTAGGGTTCGGGTTAGGGTCAGGGTTAGGGTTAAGGTTAGGGTCAGTGTCAGGGTCAGGGTCAGGTTCATTGTCAGTGTCAGGGTCAGGGTCAAGGTTAGGGTTAGTGTTAGTGTTAGGGTTAGGCTTAGGGTTAAGTTCAGGGTTAGGGTTAGGGTTAGGTTCAGGGTCAGGTTCAGGTTCAGTGTCAGTGTCAGGATAAGGTTTATGGATTGGGTTAGGGTTAGGTTTACGGTCTGAGTTAGGGTTAGGGTTAAGCTTCTGGTCAGGGTTAGGGTTAGGGTTAGGGTTAGGGTCCGGGTTAGGGTCAGGGTGAGTGTTAGGGTCAGTGTTAGTGTTAGGGTCAGGGTTAGTGTTACGGCCAGGTTTAGTGTTAGGGGTAGGTTAGGGGTAGGGTTAGGGGTATGGTTAGGATGAGGTTTCGGGTTAGGGTTAAGGTCAGGATCAGGGTGAGGGTTAGGGTTAGTGTCAGGGTCAGGGTGAGGGTTGGGGTTAGGCTCAGGTTCAGTGTTAGTTTTAGGTTTAGGGTCAGGGTCAGTATCAGGGTGAGGGTTAGGTTAGGTTTAGGGACAGGTTCAGGGTCAGGGTTATGGTTAGTGTCAGGGTTAGGGTTAGGGTTAGGGTTAGAGTTAGTGTCAGGGTCAGGGTCAGGGTCAGTGTTAGGGTTAGGTTTAGGGTTAGGGTAGGGTTAGGGTTAGGGTTAAGGTTAGGGTTAGAGTTAGGGTTAATGTTAGGGTCAGGGTCAGTGTCAGGGTCAGGGTGAGGGTTAGTTTTAGGGTTGGGTTTATGTTTAGGGTTAGGGTTAGGGTCACGGTTAGGGTTATGGTTAGGTTCAGGGTCAGGGTCAGGGTAGGGTTTAGCGTTATGTTTAGTGTTAGGGTTAGGGGTAGGATTAGCTTTAGCCTCAGGGTTAGGGTTAGGGTTAGGGTCAAGGTCAGGGTCAGTGTCTTGGTTAGGGTTAGGGTTAGGGTTAGGTTAATGGTCAGAGTTAGGATTAGGGTTAGTGTTAGAGGTAGGTTCAGGGTTTAGGTTAGGGTCAGGGTTAGTGTCAGGGTCAGGTTTAGTGTCAGGGTCAGGGTTAGGGTTAGGGTTAGGGTTAGGTTTACGGTCAGAGTAAGTGTTCGGTTTATGCTTAGGGTCAGGTTTAGGTTTAGGGAAAGGATCAGGTTCAGATTTAGGGTTAGGGTTAGTGTTAAGGTAAGGGTCAGGGTCAGGGTTAGGGTCAGGGTTTGGGTTAGGGTTAGGGTTAGGTTTAGGCTTAGGGTTAGGGTCAGGTTTAGGGTTAGGGTCAGGTTAGGGTCAGAGTTAGGGTTAGGGTCAGGGTGTGGTTTAGGGTTAGGGTTAGGGTCAGGGTTAGTGTTAGGGTTAGGGTTAGGGTTAGGGTTAGGGTCCGGGTTAGGGTCAGGGTCAGTGTGAGGGTCAGGTTTAGGGTTAGGTTTAGTGTTAGGATTAGGGTCAGGGTCACAGTCAGTGTCAGGGTGAGGGTTAGGTTTAGGGTTAGGGTTAGTGTTAGGGTTAGGGTTAGGGTCAGGGTTAGGGTTAGGTTTAGGGTCAGGGTCAGGGTCAGGATCTGGTTCAGTGTCAGGGTCAGGGTTAGGGTTGGGGTTGGGTTAGGGTTAGGTTTTCAGTCAGAGTTAGGGTTAGGGTTAAGCTTACGGGCAGGGTTAGGGTTGAGGTTAGGGTTCAGCTTAGGGTCCTGGTCAGTGTTAGTGTCAGTGTTAGTGTTAGTGTCAGGGTTAGTGTTAGGGGTAGGGTTCGGTTTAGGGTTAGGATTAGGGGTATGGTTAGGGTTAGGCTCAGGGTTAGGGTTAGGGATAGGGTCAAGTTCAGTGTCTGGGTTTGGTTTAGGCTTAAGGTCAGGGTCAGGGTCAGGTTCAGGGTCAGTGTTTGTTTCAGGGTCAGGGTTAGGGTCAGGGTCAGGGTCAGTGTCAGTTTCAGGGTTAGTGTTAGGGTTAGAGTTAGGGTTAGGTTTAGGTTTAGGGTTAGGGTTAGGGTTAGGCTCAAGGTTAGGGTTAGGCTTAGGTTCAAGTTCAGGGTCAGGGTCAGGTTTAGGATTAGGGTTAGTTTTTGGGTCAGGGTTAGTGTTAGTATTAGGGTTAGGGTTAGGGTTAGTGTCAAGGTCAGGGTCAGGGTCAGGGTCAGTGTCAGGGGGAAGGATAGGTTTAGGTTTAGGGTAAGGGTTAGGTTTACAGTCAGAGTTAGGGTTAGGGTTATGGTTCGGGTTAGGGTTTGGGTTAGGGTTTGGTTCAGGTTTAGGATCAGGGTTCGGATTAGTGTCAGGGTTTGGGTTAGGGTTAGGGTTAGGGTTAGGGTTAAGGTCAGGGTTAGGGTTAGGGTTAGGGTCATGGTAAGGGTCAGGTTTATTGTTAGGGTTAGGGTCAGGTTCAGGGTCAGGTTCAGGTTCAGTGTCAGTGTCAGGATAAGGTTTATGGATTGGGTTAGGGTTAGGTTTACGGTCTGAGTTAGGGTTAGGGTTAAGCTTCTGGTCAGGGTTAGGGTTAGGGTTAGGGTTAGGGTCCGGGTTAGGGTCAGGGTGAGTGTTAGGGTCAGTGTTAGTGTTAGGGTCAGGGTTAGTGTTACGGCCAGGTTTAGTGTTAGGGGTAGGTTAGGGGTAGGGTTAGGGGTATGGTTAGGATGAGGTTTCGGGTTAGGGTTAAGGTCAGGATCAGGGTGAGGGTTAGGGTTAGTGTCAGGGTCAGGGTGAGGGTTGGGGTTAGGCTCAGGTTCAGTGTTAGTTTTAGGTTTAGGGTCAGGGTCAGTATCAGGGTGAGGGTTAGGTTAGGTTTAGGGACAGGTTCAGGGTCAGGGTTATGGTTAGTGTCAGGGTTAGGGTTAGGGTTAGGGTTAGAGTTAGTGTCAGGGTCAGGGTCAGGGTCAGTGTTAGGGTTAGGTTTAGGGTTAGGGTAGGGTTAGGGTTAGGGTTAAGGTTAGGGTTAGAGTTAGGGTTAATGTTAGGGTCAGGGTCAGTGTCAGGGTCAGGGTGAGGGTTAGTTTTAGGGTTGGGTTTATGTTTAGGGTTAGGGTTAGGGTCACGGTTAGGGTTATGGTTAGGTTCAGGGTCAGGGTCAGGGTAGGGTTTAGCGTTATGTTTAGTGTTAGGGTTAGGGGTAGGATTAGCTTTAGCCTCAGGGTTAGGGTTAGGGTTAGGGTCAAGGTCAGGGTCAGTGTCTTGGTTAGGGTTAGGGTTAGGGTTAGGTTAATGGTCAGAGTTAGGATTAGGGTTAGTGTTAGAGGTAGGTTCAGGGTTTAGGTTAGGGTCAGGGTTAGTGTCAGGGTCAGGTTTAGTGTCAGGGTCAGGGTTAGGGTTAGGGTTAGGGTTAGGTTTACGGTCAGAGTAAGTGTTCGGTTTATGCTTAGGGTCAGGTTTAGGTTTAGGGAAAGGATCAGGTTCAGATTTAGGGTTAGGGTTAGTGTTAAGGTAAGGGTCAGGGTCAGGGTTAGGGTCAGGGTTTGGGTTAGGGTTAGGGTTAGGTTTAGGCTTAGGGTTAGGGTCAGGTTTAGGGTTAGGGTCAGGTTAGGGTCAGAGTTAGGGTTAGGGTCAGGGTGTGGTTTAGGGTTAGGGTTAGGGTCAGGGTTAGTGTTAGGGTTAGGGTTAGGGTTAGGGTTAGGGTCCGGGTTAGGGTCAGGGTCAGTGTGAGGGTCCGGGTTAGGGTTAGGGTTAGTGTTAGGATTAGGGTCAGGGTCAGAGTCAGGGTCACGATCAGTGTCAGGGTGAGGGTTAGGTTTAGGGTTAGGGCTAGGTTTAGGTTTACTGTCAGAGTTAAAATTAGGGTTAGGGTAAGGGTTAGGGTTAGGGTTAGGGTTAGGTTCAGGGTTCGGGTTAGGGTTAGGGTCAGGTTCAAGGTCAGGGTCAGGTTTAGTGTCAGGGTCAGGGTTAGGGTTGGGGTAGGGTTAGGGTTAGGTTTTCGGTCAGAGTTAGGGTTAGGGTTAAGCTTACGGTCAGGGGTAGGGTTAGGGTTAGGGTCCGGCTTAGGGTCCTGGTCAGTGTTAGTGTCAGGGTTAGTGTTAGTGTCAGGGTTAGTTTTAGGGGTAGGGTTAGGTTTAGGGTTAGGATTAGTGCTATTTTAAGGGTTAGGCTCAGGGTTAGGGTTAGGGTTAGGGTCAAGGTCAGTGTCTGGGTTAGTTTTAGGGTTAGGGTCAGGGTCAGGGTCAGGGTCAGGGTCAGTGTCTGGGTTAGGGTTAGGTTTAGGGTTCTGGTTAGGGTAAGGGTTAGGGTTAGGTTTACGGTCAGAGTTAGGGTCAGGGTTATGGTTGGGATTAGGTTTAGGGTTAGGGTTAAGGTCAGGACCAGGGTGAGGTTTAGGGATAGGTTTAGGTACAGTGTCAGGGTCAGGGTCAGGGTTAGTGTTAGGGTTAGTGTTAAGGGTACCTTTAGGGTTAGGGTTAGTGTCAGGGTCAGGGTTAGGGTTAGGGTTATGGTCAGGGTCAGGATCATGGTGAGGGTTAGGGTTAGGTTTAGGGACAGGGTCAGTGTCAGGGTTTTGGTTAGTGTCATGGTTAGGGTTAGGGTTACGTTTAGGGTTAGTGTCAGGGTCAGGGTCAGTGTTAGGGTTAGGTTTAGGGTTTGGGCAGGTTTAGGGTTAGGGTTAGATTTTGGGTAAGAGTTAGGGTTTAGTTTATGGTTACGGTCAGGGTCAGGCTCAAGGTGAGTTTCAGGGTTAGGGTTTGGGTTAGGTTTAGGTTTTGGGTCACGTGTAGGGTTAGCGTTAGGGTCAGGGTCAGCGTCAGGGTCAGGTTTAGGTTTATTGTTAGTGTTAAGTTTAGGGTTAGGGTTAGGGTTAGACTCAGGGTTAGGGTTAGGGTTAGGGTCAAGTTCAGGATCAGAGTTAGGGTTAGGTTTAGGGTCAGGGTCAGGGTCAGGGTTAGTACTAGGGTTAGGGTTAGGGTTAGGGTCTGTGTCAGGGTCTGGGTCAGTGTTAGGGTTAGGTTTAGGGTTAGGGTAGGTTTAGGGTTAGGGTTAGAGTTCGGGTAAGAGTTAGGGCTTGGTTTAGGGTTAGGGTCTGTGTCAGGGTCAATGTGAGGGTCAGGGTTAGGGTTGGGGTTAGGTTTAGGGTTAGGGTCACGTGTAGCGTTAGCGTTAGCATTAGGGTCAGGGTCCGGGTCAGGTTTAGGGTTATTGTTAGTGTTAGTGTTAGGGTTAGGGTTAGGGTTAGCCTCAGGGTTAGGGTTAGGGTTAGGTTCAGGGACAGGGTCAGGGTCAGTGTCAGTGTCAGGGTTAGTGTTAGGGTTAGAGTTAGGGCTAGGTTTAGGGTTAGGGTTAGGTTTAGGGTTAGGGTTAGTGTTAGGCTCAAGGTTAGGGTTAGGGTTAGGTTCAAGATCACGGTCATGGTCAGGGTTAGGGTTAGGGTTAGTGTTAGGCTCAAGGTTAGGGTTAGGGTTAGGTTCAAGATCACGGTCAGGGTCAGGGTTAGGATTAGGGTTAGGGTTTGGGTCAGGGTTAGGGTTAGTATTAGGGTTAGGGTTAGGGTTAGGGTCAGGGTCAGGGTCAGGGTCAGGGTCAGTGTCAGGGTGAAGGATAGGTTTAGGGTTAGGGTAAGGGTTAGGTTTACGGTCAGAGTTAGGGTTAGGGTTAGGGTTAGGGTTTGTGTTAGTGTTTGGGTCAGGGTTAGCATCAGGGTTCGGATTAGTTTCAGGTTTAGGGTTAGGGTTAGGGTTAGGGTTAAGTTTAGGGTCAGGGTTAGGGTTAGGTTCAAGGTAAGGGTCAGGGTTAGGGTTAGGGTTAGGGTCAGGTTCAGGGTCAGGTTCAGGTTCAGTGTCAGTGTAGGGTAAGGGTTAGGGATTGGGTTAGGGTTAGGTTTAGGGTTAGGGTTAGGGTCAGGGTCAGGGTCAGGGTCAGTGTCAGTGTCTGGGTTAGGGTTAGGTTGAGGGTTAGGGTTAGGGTAAGGGTTAGGGTTTGGTTTACGGTCAGAGTTAGGATCAGGGTTATGGTTTTGATTAGGTTTTGTGTTAGGGTTAAGGTCAGGATCAGGGTGAGGGTTAGGGATAGGTTTAGGTACAGCATCAGAGTCAGGGTCAGGTTTAGGGTTAGGCTTAGTGTCAGGGTCAGGGTTAGGGTTTGCATCAGTATTAGGATCAGGGTTCGGATTAGTGTCAGGGTTAGGGTTAGGGTTAGGGTTAGGGTTAGTGTCAAGGTCAGGGTCAGGGTCAGTGTTAGGGTAAGGTTTAGGGTAAGGGTAGGTTTAGGTTTAGGGTTAAGTTTAGGGTTATAGTTAGGGTAAGTGTTAGGGTGAGCGTCAGGGTCAGTGTCAGGGTCAGGGTTAGTGTTAGTGTTGGGGTTAGGTTTAGGGTTAGGGTTAGGGTCACGGTTAGGGTTAGGGTTAGGTTCAGGTTCAGAGTCAGGGTAGGGTTTAGCATTATGGTTAGTGTTAGGGTTAGGGTTAGGTTTAGCTTTAGCCTCAGGGTTAGGTTTAGGGGTAGGGTCAAGGTCAAGATCAGGGTTAGGTTTAGGGTCAGGGTCAGGGTCAGGGTCAGTGTCTGTGTTAGGGTTAGGGTTAGGGTTGGGGTTAGTGTCCGGATAGGGTCAGGGTCAGTGTTAGGGTCAGCGTTAGGGTTAGGGTTAGGGTTAGGGTCCGGGTTAGGGTCAGGGTCAATGTTAGGGTCAGGGTAAGTTTTAGGGTCAGGTTTAGTGTTAGGGAGGGTTAGGGTTAGGGTTAGAGTTAGGGGTATGGTTAGGGTTAGGCTCAGGGTTACGGTTAGGGTTAGGGTCAAGTTCAGTGTCAGGGTCTGGTTTAGGGTTAGTGTAAGGGTCAGGGTCAGGGTTAGGGTCAGTGTTTGGGTTATGGTTAGGTTTAGGGTCAGGGTCAGGTTCAGGGTCAGGGTCAGTGTCAGGGTAAGGATTAGGTATTGGGTTAGGGTTAGGTTTACCGTCAGATTTAGGGTTAGGGTTAAGCTTACGGTCAGGGTTAGGGTTAGGGTTAGGGTTAGGGTTAGGGTCCGGTTAGGGTCAGGGTCAGTGTTAGGGTCAGGTTTAGGGTTAGGTTTAGTGTTAGGATTAGGGTCAGGGTCACAGTCAGTGTCAGGGTGAGGGTTAGGTTTAGGGTTAGGGTTAGTGTTAGGGTTAGGGTTAGGGTCAGGGTTAGGGTTAGGTTTAGGGTCAGGGTCAGGGTCAGGATCTGGTTCAGTGTCAGGGTCAGGGTTAGGGTTGGGGTTGGGTTAGGGTTAGGTTTTCAGTCAGAGTTAGGGTTAGGGTTAAGCTTACGGGCAGGGTTAGGGTTGAGGTTAGGGTTCAGCTTAGGGTCCTGGTCAGTGTTAGTGTCAGTGTTAGTGTTAGTGTCAGGGTTAGTGTTAGGGGTAGGGTTCGGTTTAGGGTTAGGATTAGGGGTATGGTTAGGGTTAGGCTCAGGGTTAGGGTTAGGGATAGGGTCAAGTTCAGTGTCTGGGTTTGGTTTAGGCTTAAGGTCAGGGTCAGGGTCAGGTTCAGGGTCAGTGTTTGTTTCAGGGTCAGGGTTAGGGTCAGGGTCAGGGTCAGTGTCAGTTTCAGGGTTAGTGTTAGGGTTAGAGTTAGGGTTAGGTTTAGGTTTAGGGTTAGGGTTAGGGTTAGGCTCAAGGTTAGGGTTAGGCTTAGGTTCAAGTTCAGGGTCAGGGTCAGGTTTAGGATTAGGGTTAGTTTTTGGGTCAGGGTTAGTGTTAGTATTAGGGTTAGGGTTAGGGTTAGTGTCAAGGTCAGGGTCAGGGTCAGGGTCAGTGTCAGGGGGAAGGATAGGTTTAGGTTTAGGGTAAGGGTTAGGTTTACAGTCAGAGTTAGGGTTAGGGTTATGGTTCGGGTTAGGGTTTGGGTTAGGGTTTGGTTCAGGTTTAGGATCAGGGTTCGGATTAGTGTCAGGGTTTGGGTTAGGGTTAGGGTTAGGGTTAGGGTTAAGGTCAGGGTTAGGGTTAGGGTTAGGGTCATGGTAAGGGTCAGGTTTATTGTTAGGGTTAGGGTCAGGTTCAGGGTCAGGTTCAGGTTCAGTGTCAGTGTCAGGATAAGGTTTATGGATTGGGTTAGGGTTAGGTTTACGGTCTGAGTTAGGGTTAGGGTTAAGCTTCTGGTCAGGGTTAGGGTTAGGGTTAGGGTTAGGGTCCGGGTTAGGGTCAGGGTGAGTGTTAGGGTCAGTGTTAGTGTTAGGGTCAGGGTTAGTGTTACGGCCAGGTTTAGTGTTAGGGGTAGGTTAGGGGTAGGGTTAGGGGTATGGTTAGGATGAGGTTTCGGGTTAGGGTTAAGGTCAGGATCAGGGTGAGGGTTAGGGTTAGTGTCAGGGTCAGGGTGAGGGTTGGGGTTAGGCTCAGGTTCAGTGTTAGTTTTAGGTTTAGGGTCAGGGTCAGTATCAGGGTGAGGGTTAGGTTAGGTTTAGGGACAGGTTCAGGGTCAGGGTTATGGTTAGTGTCAGGGTTAGGGTTAGGGTTAGGGTTAGAGTTAGTGTCAGGGTCAGGGTCAGGGTCAGTGTTAGGGTTAGGTTTAGGGTTAGGGTAGGGTTAGGGTTAGGGTTAAGGTTAGGGTTAGAGTTAGGGTTAATGTTAGGGTCAGGGTCAGTGTCAGGGTCAGGGTGAGGGTTAGTTTTAGGGTTGGGTTTATGTTTAGGGTTAGGGTTAGGGTCACGGTTAGGGTTATGGTTAGGTTCAGGGTCAGGGTCAGGGTAGGGTTTAGCGTTATGTTTAGTGTTAGGGTTAGGGGTAGGATTAGCTTTAGCCTCAGGGTTAGGGTTAGGGTTAGGGTCAAGGTCAGGGTCAGTGTCTTGGTTAGGGTTAGGGTTAGGGTTAGGTTAATGGTCAGAGTTAGGATTAGGGTTAGTGTTAGAGGTAGGTTCAGGGTTTAGGTTAGGGTCAGGGTTAGTGTCAGGGTCAGGTTTAGTGTCAGGGTCAGGGTTAGGGTTAGGGTTAGGGTTAGGTTTACGGTCAGAGTAAGTGTTCGGTTTATGCTTAGGGTCAGGTTTAGGTTTAGGGAAAGGATCAGGTTCAGATTTAGGGTTAGGGTTAGTGTTAAGGTAAGGGTCAGGGTCAGGGTTAGGGTCAGGGTTTGGGTTAGGGTTAGGGTTAGGTTTAGGCTTAGGGTTAGGGTCAGGTTTAGGGTTAGGGTCAGGTTAGGGTCAGAGTTAGGGTTAGGGTCAGGGTGTGGTTTAGGGTTAGGGTTAGGGTCAGGGTTAGTGTTAGGGTTAGGGTTAGGGTTAGGGTTAGGGTCCGGGTTAGGGTCAGGGTCAGTGTGAGGGTCCGGGTTAGGGTTAGGGTTAGTGTTAGGATTAGGGTCAGGGTCAGAGTCAGGGTCACGATCAGTGTCAGGGTGAGGGTTAGGTTTAGGGTTAGGGCTAGGTTTAGGTTTACTGTCAGAGTTAAAATTAGGGTTAGGGTAAGGGTTAGGGTTAGGGTTAGGGTTAGGTTCAGGGTTCGGGTTAGGGTTAGGGTCAGGTTCAAGGTCAGGGTCAGGTTTAGTGTCAGGGTCAGGGTTAGGGTTGGGGTAGGGTTAGGGTTAGGTTTTCGGTCAGAGTTAGGGTTAGGGTTAAGCTTACGGTCAGGGGTAGGGTTAGGGTTAGGGTCCGGCTTAGGGTCCTGGTCAGTGTTAGTGTCAGGGTTAGTGTTAGTGTCAGGGTTAGTTTTAGGGGTAGGGTTAGGTTTAGGGTTAGGATTAGTGCTATTTTAAGGGTTAGGCTCAGGGTTAGGGTTAGGGTTAGGGTCAAGGTCAGTGTCTGGGTTAGTTTTAGGGTTAGGGTCAGGGTCAGGGTCAGGGTCAGGGTCAGTGTCAGGGTTAGTGTTAGGGTTAGAGTTAGGGCTATGTTTAGGGTTAGGGTTAGGTTTAGGGTTAGGGTTAGTGTTAGGCTCAAGGTTAGGGTTAGGGTTAGGTTCAAGATCACGGTCATGGTCAGGGTTAGGGTTAGGGTTAGTGTTAGGCTCAAGGTTAGGGTTAGGGTTAGGTTCAAGATCACGGTCAGGGTCAGGGTTAGGATTAGGGTTAGGGTTTGGGTCAGGGTTAGGGTTAGTATTAGGGTTAGGGTTAGGGTTAGGGTCAGGGTCAGGGTCAGGGTCAGGGTCAGTGTCAGGGTGAAGGATAGGTTTAGGGTTAGGGTAAGGGTTAGGTTTACGGTCAGAGTTAGGGTTAGGGTTAGGGTTAGGGTTTGTGTTAGTGTTTGGGTCAGGGTTAGCATCAGGGTTCGGATTAGTTTCAGGTTTAGGGTTAGGGTTAGGGTTAGGGTTAAGTTTAGGGTCAGGGTTAGGGTTAGGTTCAAGGTAAGGGTCAGGGTTAGGGTTAGGGTTAGGGTCAGGTTCAGGGTCAGGTTCAGGTTCAGTGTCAGTGTCAGGGTAAGGGTTAGGGATTGGGTTAGGGTTAGGTTTAGGGTTAGGGTTAGGGTCAGGGTCAGGGTCAGGGTCAGTGTCAGTGTCTGGGTTAGGGTTAGGTTGAGGGTTAGGGTTAGGGTAAGGGTTAGGGTTTGGTTTACGGTCAGAGTTAGGATCAGGGTTATGGTTTTGATTAGGTTTTGTGTTAGGGTTAAGGTCAGGATCAGGGTGAGGGTTAGGGATAGGTTTAGGTACAGCATCAGAGTCAGGGTCAGGTTTAGGGTTAGGCTTAGTGTCAGGGTCAGGGTTAGGGTTTGCATCAGTATTAGGATCAGGGTTCGGATTAGTGTCAGGGTTAGGGTTAGGGTTAGGGTTAGGGTTAGTGTCAAGGTCAGGGTCAGGGTCAGTGTTAGGGTAAGGTTTAGGGTAAGGGTAGGTTTAGGTTTAGGGTTAAGTTTAGGGTTATAGTTAGGGTAAGTGTTAGGGTGAGCGTCAGGGTCAGTGTCAGGGTCAGGGTTAGTGTTAGTGTTGGGGTTAGGTTTAGGGTTAGGGTTAGGGTCACGGTTAGGGTTAGGGTTAGGTTCAGGTTCAGAGTCAGGGTAGGGTTTAGCGTTATGGTTAGTGTTAGGGTTAGGGTTAGGTTTAGCTTTAGCCTCAGGGTTAGGTTTAGGGGTAGGGTCAAGGTCAAGATCAGGGTTAGGTTTAGGGTCAGGGTCAGGGTCAGGGTCAGTGTCTGTGTTAGGGTTAGGGTTAGGGTTGGGGTTAGTGTCCGGATAGGGTCAGGGTCAGTGTTAGGGTCAGCGTTAGGGTTAGGGTTAGGGTTAGGGTCCGGGTTAGGGTCAGGGTCAATGTTAGGGTCAGGGTAAGTTTTAGGGTCAGGTTTAGTGTTAGGGAGGGTTAGGGTTAGGGTTAGAGTTAGGGGTATGGTTAGGGTTAGGCTCAGGGTTACGGTTAGGGTTAGGGTCAAGTTCAGTGTCAGGGTCTGGTTTAGGGTTAGTGTAAGGGTCAGGGTCAGGGTTAGGGTCAGTGTTTGGGTTACGGTTAGGTTTAGGGTCAGGGTCAGGTTCAGGGTCAGGGTCAGTGTCAGGGTAAGGATTAGGTATTGGGTTAGGGTTAGGTTTACCGTCAGATTTAGGGTTAGGGTTAAGCTTACGGTCAGGGTTAGGGTTAGGGTTAGGGTTAGGGTTAGGGTCCGGTTAGGGTCAGGGTCAGTGTTAGGGTCAGGTTTAGGGTTAGGTTTAGTGTTAGGATTAGGGTCAGGGTCACAGTCAGTGTCAGGGTGAGGGTTAGGTTTAGGGTTAGGGTTAGTGTTAGGGTTAGGGTTAGGGTCAGGGTTAGGGTTAGGTTTAGGGTCAGGGTCAGGGTCAGGATCTGGTTCAGTGTCAGGGTCAGGGTTAGGGTTGGGGTTGGGTTAGGGTTAGGTTTTCAGTCAGAGTTAGGGTTAGGGTTAAGCTTACGGGCAGGGTTAGGGTTGAGGTTAGGGTTCAGCTTAGGGTCCTGGTCAGTGTTAGTGTCAGTGTTAGTGTTAGTGTCAGGGTTAGTGTTAGGGGTAGGGTTCGGTTTAGGGTTAGGATTAGGGGTATGGTTAGGGTTAGGCTCAGGGTTAGGGTTAGGGATAGGGTCAAGTTCAGTGTCTGGGTTTGGTTTAGGCTTAAGGTCAGGGTCAGGGTCAGGTTCAGGGTCAGTGTTTGTTTCAGGGTCAGGGTTAGGGTCAGGGTCAGGGTCAGTGTCAGTTTCAGGGTTAGTGTTAGGGTTAGAGTTAGGGTTAGGTTTAGGTTTAGGGTTAGGGTTAGGGTTAGGCTCAAGGTTAGGGTTAGGCTTAGGTTCAAGTTCAGGGTCAGGGTCAGGTTTAGGATTAGGGTTAGTTTTTGGGTCAGGGTTAGTGTTAGTATTAGGGTTAGGGTTAGGGTTAGTGTCAAGGTCAGGGTCAGGGTCAGGGTCAGTGTCAGGGGGAAGGATAGGTTTAGGTTTAGGGTAAGGGTTAGGTTTACAGTCAGAGTTAGGGTTAGGGTTATGGTTCGGGTTAGGGTTTGGGTTAGGGTTTGGTTCAGGTTTAGGATCAGGGTTCGGATTAGTGTCAGGGTTTGGGTTAGGGTTAGGGTTAGGGTTAGGGTTAAGGTCAGGGTTAGGGTTAGGGTTAGGGTCATGGTAAGGGTCAGGTTTATTGTTAGGGTTAGGGTCAGGTTCAGGGTCAGGTTCAGGTTCAGTGTCAGTGTCAGGATAAGGTTTATGGATTGGGTTAGGGTTAGGTTTACGGTCTGAGTTAGGGTTAGGGTTAAGCTTCTGGTCAGGGTTAGGGTTAGGGTTAGGGTTAGGGTCCGGGTTAGGGTCAGGGTGAGTGTTAGGGTCAGTGTTAGTGTTAGGGTCAGGGTTAGTGTTACGGCCAGGTTTAGTGTTAGGGGTAGGTTAGGGGTAGGGTTAGGGGTATGGTTAGGATGAGGTTTCGGGTTAGGGTTAAGGTCAGGATCAGGGTGAGGGTTAGGGTTAGTGTCAGGGTCAGGGTGAGGGTTGGGGTTAGGCTCAGGTTCAGTGTTAGTTTTAGGTTTAGGGTCAGGGTCAGTATCAGGGTGAGGGTTAGGTTAGGTTTAGGGACAGGTTCAGGGTCAGGGTTATGGTTAGTGTCAGGGTTAGGGTTAGGGTTAGGGTTAGAGTTAGTGTCAGGGTCAGGGTCAGGGTCAGTGTTAGGGTTAGGTTTAGGGTTAGGGTAGGGTTAGGGTTAGGGTTAAGGTTAGGGTTAGAGTTAGGGTTAATGTTAGGGTCAGGGTCAGTGTCAGGGTCAGGGTGAGGGTTAGTTTTAGGGTTGGGTTTATGTTTAGGGTTAGGGTTAGGGTCACGGTTAGGGTTATGGTTAGGTTCAGGGTCAGGGTCAGGGTAGGGTTTAGCGTTATGTTTAGTGTTAGGGTTAGGGGTAGGATTAGCTTTAGCCTCAGGGTTAGGGTTAGGGTTAGGGTCAAGGTCAGGGTCAGTGTCTTGGTTAGGGTTAGGGTTAGGGTTAGGTTAATGGTCAGAGTTAGGATTAGGGTTAGTGTTAGAGGTAGGTTCAGGGTTTAGGTTAGGGTCAGGGTTAGTGTCAGGGTCAGGTTTAGTGTCAGGGTCAGGGTTAGGGTTAGGGTTAGGGTTAGGTTTACGGTCAGAGTAAGTGTTCGGTTTATGCTTAGGGTCAGGTTTAGGTTTAGGGAAAGGATCAGGTTCAGATTTAGGGTTAGGGTTAGTGTTAAGGTAAGGGTCAGGGTCAGGGTTAGGGTCAGGGTTTGGGTTAGGGTTAGGGTTAGGTTTAGGCTTAGGGTTAGGGTCAGGTTTAGGGTTAGGGTCAGGTTAGGGTCAGAGTTAGGGTTAGGGTCAGGGTGTGGTTTAGGGTTAGGGTTAGGGTCAGGGTTAGTGTTAGGGTTAGGGTTAGGGTTAGGGTTAGGGTCCGGGTTAGGGTCAGGGTCAGTGTGAGGGTCCGGGTTAGGGTTAGGGTTAGTGTTAGGATTAGGGTCAGGGTCAGAGTCAGGGTCACGATCAGTGTCAGGGTGAGGGTTAGGTTTAGGGTTAGGGCTAGGTTTAGGTTTACTGTCAGAGTTAAAATTAGGGTTAGGGTAAGGGTTAGGGTTAGGGTTAGGGTTAGGTTCAGGGTTCGGGTTAGGGTTAGGGTCAGGTTCAAGGTCAGGGTCAGGTTTAGTGTCAGGGTCAGGGTTAGGGTTGGGGTAGGGTTAGGGTTAGGTTTTCGGTCAGAGTTAGGGTTAGGGTTAAGCTTACGGTCAGGGGTAGGGTTAGGGTTAGGGTCCGGCTTAGGGTCCTGGTCAGTGTTAGTGTCAGGGTTAGTGTTAGTGTCAGGGTTAGTTTTAGGGGTAGGGTTAGGTTTAGGGTTAGGATTAGTGCTATTTTAAGGGTTAGGCTCAGGGTTAGGGTTAGGGTTAGGGTCAAGGTCAGTGTCTGGGTTAGTTTTAGGGTTAGGGTCAGGGTCAGGGTCAGGGTCAGGGTCAGTGTCTGGGTTAGGGTTAGGTTTAGGGTTCTGGTTAGGGTAAGGGTTAGGGTTAGGTTTACGGTCAGAGTTAGGGTCAGGGTTATGGTTGGGATTAGGTTTAGGGTTAGGGTTAAGGTCAGGACCAGGGTGAGGTTTAGGGATAGGTTTAGGTACAGTGTCAGGGTCAGGGTCAGGGTTAGTGTTAGGGTTAGTGTTAAGGGTACCTTTAGGGTTAGGGTTAGTGTCAGGGTCAGGGTTAGGGTTAGGGTTATGGTCAGGGTCAGGATCATGGTGAGGGTTAGGGTTAGGTTTAGGGACAGGGTCAGTGTCAGGGTTTTGGTTAGTGTCATGGTTAGGGTTAGGGTTACGTTTAGGGTTAGTGTCAGGGTCAGGGTCAGTGTTAGGGTTAGGTTTAGGGTTTGGGCAGGTTTAGGGTTAGGGTTAGATTTTGGGTAAGAGTTAGGGTTTAGTTTATGGTTACGGTCAGGGTCAGGCTCAAGGTGAGTTTCAGGGTTAGGGTTTGGGTTAGGTTTAGGTTTTGGGTCACGTGTAGGGTTAGCGTTAGGGTCAGGGTCAGCGTCAGGGTCAGGTTTAGGTTTATTGTTAGTGTTAAGTTTAGGGTTAGGGTTAGGGTTAGACTCAGGGTTAGGGTTAGGGTTAGGGTCAAGTTCAGGATCAGAGTTAGGGTTAGGTTTAGGGTCAGGGTCAGGGTCAGGGTTAGTACTAGGGTTAGGGTTAGGGTTAGGGTCTGTGTCAGGGTCTGGGTCAGTGTTAGGGTTAGGTTTAGGGTTAGGGTAGGTTTAGGGTTAGGGTTAGAGTTCGGGTAAGAGTTAGGGCTTGGTTTAGGGTTAGGGTCTGTGTCAGGGTCAATGTGAGGGTCAGGGTTAGGGTTGGGGTTAGGTTTAGGGTTAGGGTCACGTGTAGCGTTAGCGTTAGCATTAGGGTCAGGGTCCGGGTCAGGTTTAGGGTTATTGTTAGTGTTAGTGTTAGGGTTAGGGTTAGGGTTAGCCTCAGGGTTAGGGTTAGGGTTAGGTTCAGGGACAGGGTCAGGGTCAGTGTCAGTGTCAGGGTTAGTGTTAGGGTTAGAGTTAGGGCTAGGTTTAGGGTTAGGGTTAGGTTTAGGGTTAGGGTTAGTGTTAGGCTCAAGGTTAGGGTTAGGGTTAGGTTCAAGATCACGGTCATGGTCAGGGTTAGGGTTAGGGTTAGTGTTAGGCTCAAGGTTAGGGTTAGGGTTAGGTTCAAGATCACGGTCAGGGTCAGGGTTAGGATTAGGGTTAGGGTTTGGGTCAGGGTTAGGGTTAGTATTAGGGTTAGGGTTAGGGTTAGGGTCAGGGTCAGGGTCAGGGTCAGGGTCAGTGTCAGGGTGAAGGATAGGTTTAGGGTTAGGGTAAGGGTTAGGTTTACGGTCAGAGTTAGGGTTAGGGTTAGGGTTAGGGTTTGTGTTAGTGTTTGGGTCAGGGTTAGCATCAGGGTTCGGATTAGTTTCAGGTTTAGGGTTAGGGTTAGGGTTAGGGTTAAGTTTAGGGTCAGGGTTAGGGTTAGGTTCAAGGTAAGGGTCAGGGTTAGGGTTAGGGTTAGGGTCAGGTTCAGGGTCAGGTTCAGGTTCAGTGTCAGTGTCAGGGTAAGGGTTAGGGATTGGGTTAGGGTTAGGTTTAGGGTTAGGGTTAGGGTCAGGGTCAGGGTCAGGGTCAGTGTCAGTGTCTGGGTTAGGGTTAGGTTGAGGGTTAGGGTTAGGGTAAGGGTTAGGGTTTGGTTTACGGTCAGAGTTAGGATCAGGGTTATGGTTTTGATTAGGTTTTGTGTTAGGGTTAAGGTCAGGATCAGGGTGAGGGTTAGGGATAGGTTTAGGTACAGCATCAGAGTCAGGGTCAGGTTTAGGGTTAGGCTTAGTGTCAGGGTCAGGGTTAGGGTTTGCATCAGTATTAGGATCAGGGTTCGGATTAGTGTCAGGGTTAGGGTTAGGGTTAGGGTTAGGGTTAGTGTCAAGGTCAGGGTCAGGGTCAGTGTTAGGGTAAGGTTTAGGGTAAGGGTAGGTTTAGGTTTAGGGTTAAGTTTAGGGTTATAGTTAGGGTAAGTGTTAGGGTGAGCGTCAGGGTCAGTGTCAGGGTCAGGGTTAGTGTTAGTGTTGGGGTTAGGTTTAGGGTTAGGGTTAGGGTCACGGTTAGGGTTAGGGTTAGGTTCAGGTTCAGAGTCAGGGTAGGGTTTAGCGTTATGGTTAGTGTTAGGGTTAGGGTTAGGTTTAGCTTTAGCCTCAGGGTTAGGTTTAGGGGTAGGGTCAAGGTCAAGATCAGGGTTAGGTTTAGGGTCAGGGTCAGGGTCAGGGTCAGTGTCTGTGTTAGGGTTAGGGTTAGGGTTAGAGGTAGGTTCAGGTTTTAGGTTAGGGTCAGGGTCAGAGTCAGTGTCAGAGTCAGGTTTAGTGTCAGGGTTAGGGTTAGGGTTAGGGTGAGGGTTAGGTTTACGGTCAGAGTTAGGGTTAGGTTTAGGGTTAGGGTTAGGTTTTGTGTTAGGGTTTGTGTCAGGGTTAGGATCAGAGTTCGGATTAGTGTCAGGGTTAGGGTTAGGGTTAAGGTTAGGGTTAGGGTTAAGGTCAGGGTTAGGGTTAGGGTTAGGGTAAAGCTAAGGGTCAGGTTTAGGGTTAGGGTTAGTGTCAGTTTCAGGGTCAGGTTCAGTGTCAGTGTCAGGGTAAGGGTTAGGTATTGGGTTAGGGTTAGGTTTACCGTAAGAGTTAGGGTTAGTGTTAAGCTTACGGTCAGGGTTAGGGTTAGGGTTAGGGTTGGGGTTAGTGTCCGGATAGGGTCAGGGTCAGTGTTAGGGTCAGCGTTAGGGTTAGGGTTAGGGTTAGGGTCCGGGTTAGGGTCAGGGTCAGTGTTAGGGTCAGGGTAAGTTTTAGGGTCAGGTTTAGTGTTAGGGAGGGTTAGGGTTAGGGTTAGAGTTAGGGGTATGGTTAGGGTTAGGCTCAGGGTTACGGTTAGGGTTAGGGTCAAGTTCAGTGTCAGGGTCTGGCTTAGGGTTAGTGTAAGGGTCAGGGTCAGGGTTAGGGTCAGTGTTTGGGTTACGGTTAGGTTTAGGGTCAGGGTCAGGTTCAGGGTCAGGGTCAGTGTCAGGGTAAGGATTAGGTATTGGGTTAGGGTTAGGTTTACCGTCAGATTTAGGGTTAGGGTTAAGCTTACGGTCAGGGTTAGGGTTAGGGTTAGGGTTAGGGTTAGGGTCCGGTTAGGGTCAGCGTCAGTGTTAGGGTCAGGTTTAGGGTTAGGTTTAGTGTTAGGATTAGGGTCAGGGTCACAGTCAGTGTCAGGGTGAGGGTTAGGTTTAGGGTTAGGGTTAGTGTTAGGGTTAGGGTTAGGGTCAGGGTTAGGGTTAGGTTTAGGGTCAGGGTCAGGGTCAGGATCTGGTTCAGTGTCAGGGTCAGGGTTAGGGTTGGGGTTGGGTTAGGGTTAGGTTTTCAGTCAGAGTTAGGGTTAGGGTTAAGCTTACGGGCAGGGTTAGGGTTGAGGTTAGGGTTCAGCTTAGGGTCCTGGTCAGTGTTAGTGTCAGTGTTAGTGTTAGTGTCAGGGTTAGTGTTAGGGGTAGGGTTCGGTTTAGGGTTAGGATTAGGGGTATGGTTAGGGTTAGGCTCAGGGTTAGGGTTAGGGATAGGGTCAAGTTCAGTGTCTGGGTTTGGTTTAGGCTTAAGGTCAGGGTCAGGGTCAGGTTCAGGGTCAGTGTTTGTTTCAGGGTCAGGGTTAGGGTCAGGGTCAGGGTCAGGGTCAGTGTCAGTTTCAGGGTTAGTGTTAGGGTTAGAGTTAGGGTTAGGTTTAGGTTTAGGGTTAGGGTTAGGGTTAGGCTCAAGGTTAGGGTTAGGGTTAGGTTCAAGTTCAGGGTCAGGGTCAGGTTTAGGATTAGGGTTAGTTTTTGGGTCAGGGTTAGTGTTAGTATTAGGGTTAGGGTTAGGGTTAGTGTCAAGGTCAGGGTCAGGGTCAGGGTCAGTGTCAGGGGGAAGGATAGGTTTAGGTTTAGGGTAAGGGTTAGGTTTACAGTCAGAGTTAGGGTTAGGGTTATGGTTCGGGTTAGGGTTTGGGTTAGGGTTTGGTTCAGGTTTAGGATCAGGGTTCGGATTAGTGTCAGGGTTTGGGTTAGGGTTAGGGTTAGGGTTAGGGTTAAGGTCAGGGTTAGGGTTAGGGTTAGGGTCATGGTAAGGGTCAGGTTTATTGTTAGGGTTAGGGTCAGGTTCAGGGTCAGGTTCAGGTTCAGTGTCAGTGTCAGGATAAGGTTTATGGATTGGGTTAGGGTTAGGTTTACGGTCTGAGTTAGGGTTAGGGTTAAGCTTCTGGTCAGGGTTAGGGTTAGGGTTAGGGTTAGGGTCCGGGTTAGGGTCAGGGTGAGTGTTAGGGTCAGTGTTAGTGTTAGGGTCAGGGTTAGTGTTACGGCCAGGTTTAGTGTTAGGGGTAGGTTAGGGGTAGGGTTAGGGGTATGGTTAGGATGAGGTTTCGGGTTAGGGTTAAGGTCAGGATCAGGGTGAGGGTTAGGGTTAGTGTCAGGGTCAGGGTGAGGGTTGGGGTTAGGCTCAGGTTCAGTGTTAGTTTTAGGTTTAGGGTCAGGGTCAGTATCAGGGTGAGGGTTAGGTTAGGTTTAGGGACAGGTTCAGGGTCAGGGTTATGGTTAGTGTCAGGGTTAGGGTTAGGGTTAGGGTTAGAGTTAGTGTCAGGGTC
Organism: Cynocephalus volans; assembly: GCF_027409185.1. Taxonomy (NCBI): domain Eukaryota; kingdom Metazoa; phylum Chordata; class Mammalia; order Dermoptera; family Cynocephalidae; genus Cynocephalus; species Cynocephalus volans. The sequence goes on from NC_084469.1 coordinate 49,470,259, forward strand.
AGGGTCAGGGTCAGTGTTAGGGTTAGGTTTAGGGTTAGGGTAGGGTTAGGGTTAGGGTTAAGGTTAGGGTTAGAGTTAGGGTTAATGTTAGGGTCAGGGTCAGTGTCAGGGTCAGGGTGAGGGTTAGTTTTAGGGTTGGGTTTATGTTTAGGGTTAGGGTTAGGGTCACGGTTAGGGTTATGGTTAGGTTCAGGGTCAGGGTCAGGGTAGGGTTTAGCGTTATGTTTAGTGTTAGGGTTAGGGGTAGGATTAGCTTTAGCCTCAGGGTTAGGGTTAGGGTTAGGGTCAAGGTCAGGGTCAGTGTCTTGGTTAGGGTTAGGGTTAGGGTTAGGTTAATGGTCAGAGTTAGGATTAGGGTTAGTGTTAGAGGTAGGTTCAGGGTTTAGGTTAGGGTCAGGGTTAGTGTCAGGGTCAGGTTTAGTGTCAGGGTCAGGGTTAGGGTTAGGGTTAGGGTTAGGTTTACGGTCAGAGTAAGTGTTCGGTTTATGCTTAGGGTCAGGTTTAGGTTTAGGGAAAGGATCAGGTTCAGATTTAGGGTTAGGGTTAGTGTTAAGGTAAGGGTCAGGGTCAGGGTTAGGGTCAGGGTTTGGGTTAGGGTTAGGGTTAGGTTTAGGCTTAGGGTTAGGGTCAGGTTTAGGGTTAGGGTCAGGTTAGGGTCAGAGTTAGGGTTAGGGTCAGGGTGTGGTTTAGGGTTAGGGTTAGGGTCAGGGTTAGTGTTAGGGTTAGGGTTAGGGTTAGGGTTAGGGTCCGGGTTAGGGTCAGGGTCAGTGTGAGGGTCCGGGTTAGGGTTAGGGTTAGTGTTAGGATTAGGGTCAGGGTCAGAGTCAGGGTCACGATCAGTGTCAGGGTGAGGGTTAGGGCTAGGTTTAGGTTTACTGTCAGAGTTAAAATTAGGGTTAGGGTAAGGGTTAGGGTTAGGGTTAGGGTTAGGTTCAGGGTTCGGGTTAGGGTTAGGGTCAGGTTCAAGGTCAGGGTCAGGTTTAGTGTCAGGGTCAGGGTTAGGGTTGGGGTAGGGTTAGGGTTAGGTTTTCGGTCAGAGTTAGGGTTAGGGTTAAGCTTACGGTCAGGGGTAGGGTTAGGGTTAGGGTCCGGCTTAGGGTCCTGGTCAGTGTTAGTGTCAGGGTTAGTGTTAGTGTCAGGGTTAGTTTTAGGGGTAGGGTTAGGTTTAGGGTTAGGATTAGTGCTATTTTAAGGGTTAGGCTCAGGGTTAGGGTTAGGGTTAGGGTCAAGGTCAGTGTCTGGGTTAGTTTTAGGGTTAGGGTCAGGGTCAGGGTCAGGGTCAGGGTCAGTGTCTGGGTTAGGGTTAGGTTTAGGGTTCTGGTTAGGGTAAGGGTTAGGGTTAGGTTTACGGTCAGAGTTAGGGTCAGGGTTATGGTTGGGATTAGGTTTAGGGTTAGGGTTAAGGTCAGGACCAGGGTGAGGTTTAGGGATAGGTTTAGGTACAGTGTCAGGGTCAGGGTCAGGGTTAGTGTTAGGGTTAGTGTTAAGGGTACCTTTAGGGTTAGGGTTAGTGTCAGGGTCAGGGTTAGGGTTAGGGTTATGGTCAGGGTCAGGATCATGGTGAGGGTTAGGGTTAGGTTTAGGGACAGGGTCAGTGTCAGGGTTTTGGTTAGTGTCATGGTTAGGGTTAGGGTTACGTTTAGGGTTAGTGTCAGGGTCAGGGTCAGTGTTAGGGTTAGGTTTAGGGTTTGGGCAGGTTTAGGGTTAGGGTTAGATTTTGGGTAAGAGTTAGGGTTTAGTTTATGGTTACGGTCAGGTTCAGGCTCAAGGTGAGTTTCAGGGTTAGGGTTTGGGTTAGGTTTAGGTTTTGGGTCACGTGTAGGGTTAGCGTTAGGGTCAGGGTCAGCGTCAGGGTCAGGTTTAGGTTTATTGTTAGTGTTAAGTTTAGGGTTAGGGTTAGGGTTAGACTCAGGGTTAGGGTTAGGGTTAGGGTCAAGTTCAGGATCAGAGTTAGGGTTAGGTTTAGGGTCAGGGTCAGGGTCAGGGTTAGTACTAGGGTTAGGGTTAGGGTTAGGGTCTGTGTCAGGGTCTGGGTCAGTGTTAGGGTTAGGTTTAGGGTTAGGGTAGGTTTAGGGTTAGGGTTAGAGTTCGGGTAAGAGTTAGGGCTTGGTTTAGGGTTAGGGTCTGTGTCAGGGTCAATGTGAGGGTCAGGGTTAGGGTTGGGGTTAGGTTTAGGGTTAGGGTCACGTGTAGCGTTAGCGTTAGCATTAGGGTCAGGGTCCGGGTCAGGTTTAGGGTTATTGTTAGTGTTAGTGTTAGGGTTAGGGTTAGGGTTAGCCTCAGGGTTAGGGTTAGGGTTAGGTTCAGGGACAGGGTCAGGGTCAGTGTCAGTGTCAGGGTTAGTGTTAGGGTTAGAGTTAGGGCTAGGTTTAGGGTTAGGGTTAGGTTTAGGGTTAGGGTTAGTGTTAGGCTCAAGGTTAGGGTTAGGGTTAGGTTCAAGATCACGGTCATGGTCAGGGTTAGGGTTAGGGTTAGTGTTAGGCTCAAGGTTAGGGTTAGGGTTAGGTTCAAGATCACGGTCAGGGTCAGGGTTAGGATTAGGGTTAGGGTTTGGGTCAGGGTTAGGGTTAGTATTAGGGTTAGGGTTAGGGTTAGGTCAGGGTCAGGGTCAGGGTCAGGGTCAGTGTCAGGGTGAAGGATAGGTTTAGGGTTAGGGTAAGGGTTAGGTTTACGGTCAGAGTTAGGGTTAGGGTTAGGGTTAGGGTTTGTGTTAGTGTTTGGGTCAGGGTTAGCATCAGGGTTCGGATTAGTTTCAGGTTTAGGGTTAGGGTTAGGGTTAGGGTTAAGTTTAGGGTCAGGGTTAGGGTTAGGTTCAAGGTAAGGGTCAGGGTTAGGGTTAGGGTTAGGGTCAGGTTCAGGGTCAGGTTCAGGTTCAGTGTCAGTGTCAGGGTAAGGGTTAGGGATTGGGTTAGGGTTAGGTTTAGGGTTAGGGTTAGGGTCAGGGTCAGGGTCAGGGTCAGTGTCAGTGTCTGGGTTAGGGTTAGGTTGAGGGTTAGGGTTAGGGTAAGGGTTAGGGTTTGGTTTACGGTCAGAGTTAGGATCAGGGTTATGGTTTTGATTAGGTTTTGTGTTAGGGTTAAGGTCAGGATCAGGGTGAGGGTTAGGGATAGGTTTAGGTACAGCATCAGAGTCAGGGTCAGGTTTAGGGTTAGGCTTAGTGTCAGGGTCAGGGTTAGGGTTTGCATCAGTATTAGGATCAGGGTTCGGATTAGTGTCAGGGTTAGGGTTAGGGTTAGGGTTAGGGTTAGTGTCAAGGTCAGGGTCAGGGTCAGTGTTAGGGTAAGGTTTAGGGTAAGGGTAGGTTTAGGTTTAGGGTTAAGTTTAGGGTTATAGTTAGGGTAAGTGTTAGGGTGAGCGTCAGGGTCAGTGTCAGGGTCAGGGTTAGTGTTAGTGTTGGGGTTAGGTTTAGGGTTAGGGTTAGGGTCACGGTTAGGGTTAGGGTTAGGTTCAGGTTCAGAGTCAGGGTAGGGTTTAGCGTTATGGTTAGTGTTAGGGTTAGGGTTAGGTTTAGCTTTAGCCTCAGGGTTAGGTTTAGGGGTAGGGTCAAGGTCAAGATCAGGGTTAGGTTTAGGGTCAGGGTCAGGGTCAGGGTCAGTGTCTGTGTTAGGGTTAGGGTTAGGGTTAGAGGTAGGTTCAGGTTTTAGGTTAGGGTCAGGGTCAGAGTCAGTGTCAGAGTCAGGTTTAGTGTCAGGGTTAGGGTTAGGGTTAGGGTTAGGGTGAGGGTTAGGTTTACGGTCAGAGTTAGGGTTAGGTTTAGGGTTAGGGTTAGGTTTTGTGTTAGGGTTTGTGTCAGGGTTAGGATCAGAGTTCGGATTAGTGTCAGGGTTAGGGTTAGGGTTAAGGTTAGGGTTAGGGTTAAGGTCAGGGTTAGGGTTAGGGTTAGGGTAAAGCTAAGGGTCAGGTTTAGGGTTAGGGTTAGTGTCAGTTTCAGGGTCAGGTTCAGTGTCAGTGTCAGGGTAAGGGTTAGGTATTGGGTTAGGGTTAGGTTTACCGTAAGAGTTAGGGTTAGTGTTAAGCTTACGGTCAGGGTTAGGGTTAGGGTTAGGGTTGGGGTTAGTGTCCGGATAGGGTCAGGGTCAGTGTTAGGGTCAGCGTTAGGGTTAGGGTTAGGGTTAGGGTCCGGGTTAGGGTCAGGGTCAGTGTTAGGGTCAGGGTAAGTTTTAGGGTCAGGTTTAGTGTTAGGGAGGGTTAGGGTTAGGGTTAGAGTTAGGGGTATGGTTAGGGTTAGGCTCAGGGTTACGGTTAGGGTTAGGGTCAAGTTCAGTGTCAGGGTCTGGCTTAGGGTTAGTGTAAGGGTCAGGGTCAGGGTTAGGGTCAGTGTTTGGGTTACGGTTAGGTTTAGGGTCAGGGTCAGGTTCAGGGTCAGGGTCAGTGTCAGGGTAAGGATTAGGTATTGGGTTAGGGTTAGGTTTACCGTCAGATTTAGGGTTAGGGTTAAGCTTACGGTCAGGGTTAGGGTTAGGGTTAGGGTTAGGGTTAGGGTCCGGTTAGGGTCAGGGTCAGTGTTAGGGTCAGGTTTAGGGTTAGGTTTAGTGTTAGGATTAGGGTCAGGGTCACAGTCAGTGTCAGGGTGAGGGTTAGGTTTAGGGTTAGGGTTAGTGTTAGGGTTAGGGTTAGGGTCAGGGTTAGGGTTAGGTTTAGGGTCAGGGTCAGGGTCAGGATCTGGTTCAGTGTCAGGGTCAGGGTTAGGGTTGGGGTTGGGTTAGGGTTAGGTTTTCAGTCAGAGTTAGGGTTAGGGTTAAGCTTACGGGCAGGGTTAGGGTTGAGGTTAGGGTTCAGCTTAGGGTCCTGGTCAGTGTTAGTGTCAGTGTTAGTGTTAGTGTCAGGGTTAGTGTTAGGGGTAGGGTTCGGTTTAGGGTTAGGATTAGGGGTATGGTTAGGGTTAGGCTCAGGGTTAGGGTTAGGGATAGGGTCAAGTTCAGTGTCTGGGTTTGGTTTAGGCTTAAGGTCAGGGTCAGGGTCAGGTTCAGGGTCAGTGTTTGTTTCAGGGTCAGGGTTAGGGTCAGGGTCAGGGTCAGTGTCAGTTTCAGGGTTAGTGTTAGGGTTAGAGTTAGGGTTAGGTTTAGGTTTAGGGTTAGGGTTAGGGTTAGGCTCAAGGTTAGGGTTAGGCTTAGGTTCAAGTTCAGGGTCAGGGTCAGGTTTAGGATTAGGGTTAGTTTTTGGGTCAGGGTTAGTGTTAGTATTAGGGTTAGGGTTAGGGTTAGTGTCAAGGTCAGGGTCAGGGTCAGGGTCAGTGTCAGGGGGAAGGATAGGTTTAGGTTTAGGGTAAGGGTTAGGTTTACAGTCAGAGTTAGGGTTAGGGTTATGGTTCGGGTTAGGGTTTGGGTTAGGGTTTGGTTCAGGTTTAGGATCAGGGTTCGGATTAGTGTCAGGGTTTGGGTTAGGGTTAGGGTTAGGGTTAGGGTTAAGGTCAGGGTTAGGGTTAGGGTTAGGGTCATGGTAAGGGTCAGGTTTATTGTTAGGGTTAGGGTCAGGTTCAGGGTCAGGTTCAGGTTCAGTGTCAGTGTCAGGATAAGGTTTATGGATTGGGTTAGGGTTAGGTTTACGGTCTGAGTTAGGGTTAGGGTTAAGCTTCTGGTCAGGGTTAGGGTTAGGGTTAGGGTTAGGGTCCGGGTTAGGGTCAGGGTGAGTGTTAGGGTCAGTGTTAGTGTTAGGGTCAGGGTTAGTGTTACGGCCAGGTTTAGTGTTAGGGGTAGGTTAGGGGTAGGGTTAGGGGTATGGTTAGGATGAGGTTTCGGGTTAGGGTTAAGGTCAGGATCAGGGTGAGGGTTAGGGTTAGTGTCAGGGTCAGGGTGAGGGTTGGGGTTAGGCTCAGGTTCAGTGTTAGTTTTAGGTTTAGGGTCAGGGTCAGTATCAGGGTGAGGGTTAGGTTAGGTTTAGGGACAGGTTCAGGGTCAGGGTTATGGTTAGTGTCAGGGTTAGGGTTAGGGTTAGGGTTAGAGTTAGTGTCAGGGTCAGGGTCAGGGTCAGTGTTAGGGTTAGGTTTAGGGTTAGGGTAGGGTTAGGGTTAGGGTTAAGGTTAGGGTTAGAGTTAGGGTTAATGTTAGGGTCAGGGTCAGTGTCAGGGTCAGGGTGAGGGTTAGTTTTAGGGTTGGGTTTATGTTTAGGGTTAGGGTTAGGGTCACGGTTAGGGTTATGGTTAGGTTCAGGGTCAGGGTCAGGGTAGGGTTTAGCGTTATGTTTAGTGTTAGGGTTAGGGGTAGGATTAGCTTTAGCCTCAGGGTTAGGGTTAGGGTTAGGGTCAAGGTCAGGGTCAGTGTCTTGGTTAGGGTTAGGGTTAGGGTTAGGTTAATGGTCAGAGTTAGGATTAGGGTTAGTGTTAGAGGTAGGTTCAGGGTTTAGGTTAGGGTCAGGGTTAGTGTCAGGGTCAGGTTTAGTGTCAGGGTCAGGGTTAGGGTTAGGGTTAGGGTTAGGTTTACGGTCAGAGTAAGTGTTCGGTTTATGCTTAGGGTCAGGTTTAGGTTTAGGGAAAGGATCAGGTTCAGATTTAGGGTTAGGGTTAGTGTTAAGGTAAGGGTCAGGGTCAGGGTTAGGGTCAGGGTTTGGGTTAGGGTTAGGGTTAGGTTTAGGCTTAGGGTTAGGGTCAGGTTTAGGGTTAGGGTCAGGTTAGGGTCAGAGTTAGGGTTAGGGTCAGGGTGTGGTTTAGGGTTAGGGTTAGGGTCAGGGTTAGTGTTAGGGTTAGGGTTAGGGTTAGGGTTAGGGTCCGGGTTAGGGTCAGGGTCAGTGTGAGGGTCCGGGTTAGGGTTAGGGTTAGTGTTAGGATTAGGGTCAGGGTCAGAGTCAGGGTCACGATCAGTGTCAGGGTGAGGGTTAGGTTTAGGGTTAGGGCTAGGTTTAGGTTTACTGTCAGAGTTAAAATTAGGGTTAGGGTAAGGGTTAGGGTTAGGGTTAGGGTTAGGTTCAGGGTTCGGGTTAGGGTTAGGGTCAGGTTCAAGGTCAGGGTCAGGTTTAGTGTCAGGGTCAGGGTTAGGGTTGGGGTAGGGTTAGGGTTAGGTTTTCGGTCAGAGTTAGGGTTAGGGTTAAGCTTACGGTCAGGGGTAGGGTTAGGGTTAGGGTCCGGCTTAGGGTCCTGGTCAGTGTTAGTGTCAGGGTTAGTGTTAGTGTCAGGGTTAGTTTTAGGGGTAGGGTTAGGTTTAGGGTTAGGATTAGTGCTATTTTAAGGGTTAGGCTCAGGGTTAGGGTTAGGGTTAGGGTCAAGGTCAGTGTCTGGGTTAGTTTTAGGGTTAGGGTCAGGGTCAGGGTCAGGGTCAGGGTCAGTGTCTGGGTTAGGGTTAGGTTTAGGGTTCTGGTTAGGGTAAGGGTTAGGGTTAGGTTTACGGTCAGAGTTAGGGTCAGGGTTATGGTTGGGATTAGGTTTAGGGTTAGGGTTAAGGTCAGGACCAGGGTGAGGTTTAGGGATAGGTTTAGGTACAGTGTCAGGGTCAGGGTCAGGGTTAGTGTTAGGGTTAGTGTTAAGGGTACCTTTAGGGTTAGGGTTAGTGTCAGGGTCAGGGTTAGGGTTAGGGTTATGGTCAGGGTCAGGATCATGGTGAGGGTTAGGGTTAGGTTTAGGGACAGGGTCAGTGTCAGGGTTTTGGTTAGTGTCATGGTTAGGGTTAGGGTTACGTTTAGGGTTAGTGTCAGGGTCAGGGTCAGTGTTAGGGTTAGGTTTAGGGTTTGGGCAGGTTTAGGGTTAGGGTTAGATTTTGGGTAAGAGTTAGGGTTTAGTTTATGGTTACGGTCAGGGTCAGGCTCAAGGTGAGTTTCAGGGTTAGGGTTTGGGTTAGGTTTAGGTTTTGGGTCACGTGTAGGGTTAGCGTTAGGGTCAGGGTCAGCGTCAGGGTCAGGTTTAGGTTTATTGTTAGTGTTAAGTTTAGGGTTAGGGTTAGGGTTAGACTCAGGGTTAGGGTTAGGGTTAGGGTCAAGTTCAGGATCAGAGTTAGGGTTAGGTTTAGGGTCAGGGTCAGGGTCAGGGTTAGTACTAGGGTTAGGGTTAGGGTTAGGGTCTGTGTCAGGGTCTGGGTCAGTGTTAGGGTTAGGTTTAGGGTTAGGGTAGGTTTAGGGTTAGGGTTAGAGTTCGGGTAAGAGTTAGGGCTTGGTTTAGGGTTAGGGTCTGTGTCAGGGTCAATGTGAGGGTCAGGGTTAGGGTTGGGGTTAGGTTTAGGGTTAGGGTCACGTGTAGCGTTAGCGTTAGCATTAGGGTCAGGGTCCGGGTCAGGTTTAGGGTTATTGTTAGTGTTAGTGTTAGGGTTAGGGTTAGGGTTAGCCTCAGGGTTAGGGTTAGGGTTAGGTTCAGGGACAGGGTCAGGGTCAGTGTCAGTGTCAGGGTTAGTGTTAGGGTTAGAGTTAGGGCTAGGTTTAGGGTTAGGGTTAGGTTTAGGGTTAGGGTTAGTGTTAGGCTCAAGGTTAGGGTTAGGGTTAGGTTCAAGATCACGGTCATGGTCAGGGTTAGGGTTAGGGTTAGTGTTAGGCTCAAGGTTAGGGTTAGGGTTAGGTTCAAGATCACGGTCAGGGTCAGGGTTAGGATTAGGGTTAGGGTTTGGGTCAGGGTTAGGGTTAGTATTAGGGTTAGGGTTAGGGTTAGGGTCAGGGTCAGGGTCAGGGTCAGGGTCAGTGTCAGGGTGAAGGATAGGTTTAGGGTTAGGGTAAGGGTTAGGTTTACGGTCAGAGTTAGGGTTAGGGTTAGGGTTAGGGTTTGTGTTAGTGTTTGGGTCAGGGTTAGCATCAGGGTTCGGATTAGTTTCAGGTTTAGGGTTAGGGTTAGGGTTAGGGTTAAGTTTAGGGTCAGGGTTAGGGTTAGGTTCAAGGTAAGGGTCAGGGTTAGGGTTAGGGTTAGGGTCAGGTTCAGGGTCAGGTTCAGGTTCAGTGTCAGTGTAGGGTAAGGGTTAGGGATTGGGTTAGGGTTAGGTTTAGGGTTAGGGTTAGGGTCAGGGTCAGGGTCAGGGTCAGTGTCAGTGTCTGGGTTAGGGTTAGGTTGAGGGTTAGGGTTAGGGTAAGGGTTAGGGTTTGGTTTACGGTCAGAGTTAGGATCAGGGTTATGGTTTTGATTAGGTTTTGTGTTAGGGTTAAGGTCAGGATCAGGGTGAGGGTTAGGGATAGGTTTAGGTACAGCATCAGAGTCAGGGTCAGGTTTAGGGTTAGGCTTAGTGTCAGGGTCAGGGTTAGGGTTTGCATCAGTATTAGGATCAGGGTTCGGATTAGTGTCAGGGTTAGGGTTAGGGTTAGGGTTAGGGTTAGTGTCAAGGTCAGGGTCAGGGTCAGTGTTAGGGTAAGGTTTAGGGTAAGGGTAGGTTTAGGTTTAGGGTTAAGTTTAGGGTTATAGTTAGGGTAAGTGTTAGGGTGAGCGTCAGGGTCAGTGTCAGGGTCAGGGTTAGTGTTAGTGTTGGGGTTAGGTTTAGGGTTAGGGTTAGGGTCACGGTTAGGGTTAGGGTTAGGTTCAGGTTCAGAGTCAGGGTAGGGTTTAGCGTTATGGTTAGTGTTAGGGTTAGGGTTAGGTTTAGCTTTAGCCTCAGGGTTAGGTTTAGGGGTAGGGTCAAGGTCAAGATCAGGGTTAGGTTTAGGGTCAGGGTCAGGGTCAGGGTCAGTGTCTGTGTTAGGGTTAGGGTTAGGGTTGGGGTTAGTGTCCGGATAGGGTCAGGGTCAGTGTTAGGGTCAGCGTTAGGGTTAGGGTTAGGGTTAGGGTCCGGGTTAGGGTCAGGGTCAATGTTAGGGTCAGGGTAAGTTTTAGGGTCAGGTTTAGTGTTAGGGAGGGTTAGGGTTAGGGTTAGAGTTAGGGGTATGGTTAGGGTTAGGCTCAGGGTTACGGTTAGGGTTAGGGTCAAGTTCAGTGTCAGGGTCTGGTTTAGGGTTAGTGTAAGGGTCAGGGTCAGGGTTAGGGTCAGTGTTTGGGTTACGGTTAGGTTTAGGGTCAGGGTCAGGTTCAGGGTCAGGGTCAGTGTCAGGGTAAGGATTAGGTATTGGGTTAGGGTTAGGTTTACCGTCAGATTTAGGGTTAGGGTTAAGCTTACGGTCAGGGTTAGGGTTAGGGTTAGGGTTAGGGTTAGGGTCCGGTTAGGGTCAGGGTCAGTGTTAGGGTCAGGTTTAGGGTTAGGTTTAGTGTTAGGATTAGGGTCAGGGTCACAGTCAGTGTCAGGGTGAGGGTTAGGTTTAGGGTTAGGGTTAGTGTTAGGGTTAGGGTTAGGGTCAGGGTTAGGGTTAGGTTTAGGGTCAGGGTCAGGGTCAGGATCTGGTTCAGTGTCAGGGTCAGGGTTAGGGTTGGGGTTGGGTTAGGGTTAGGTTTTCAGTCAGAGTTAGGGTTAGGGTTAAGCTTACGGGCAGGGTTAGGGTTGAGGTTAGGGTTCAGCTTAGGGTCCTGGTCAGTGTTAGTGTCAGTGTTAGTGTTAGTGTCAGGGTTAGTGTTAGGGGTAGGGTTCGGTTTAGGGTTAGGATTAGGGGTATGGTTAGGGTTAGGCTCAGGGTTAGGGTTAGGGATAGGGTCAAGTTCAGTGTCTGGGTTTGGTTTAGGCTTAAGGTCAGGGTCAGGGTCAGGTTCAGGGTCAGTGTTTGTTTCAGGGTCAGGGTTAGGGTCAGGGTCAGGGTCAGTGTCAGTTTCAGGGTTAGTGTTAGGGTTAGAGTTAGGGTTAGGTTTAGGTTTAGGGTTAGGGTTAGGGTTAGGCTCAAGGTTAGGGTTAGGCTTAGGTTCAAGTTCAGGGTCAGGGTCAGGTTTAGGATTAGGGTTAGTTTTTGGGTCAGGGTTAGTGTTAGTATTAGGGTTAGGGTTAGGGTTAGTGTCAAGGTCAGGGTCAGGGTCAGGGTCAGTGTCAGGGGGAAGGATAGGTTTAGGTTTAGGGTAAGGGTTAGGTTTACAGTCAGAGTTAGGGTTAGGGTTATGGTTCGGGTTAGGGTTTGGGTTAGGGTTTGGTTCAGGTTTAGGATCAGGGTTCGGATTAGTGTCAGGGTTTGGGTTAGGGTTAGGGTTAGGGTTAGGGTTAAGGTCAGGGTTAGGGTTAGGGTTAGGGTCATGGTAAGGGTCAGGTTTATTGTTAGGGTTAGGGTCAGGTTCAGGGTCAGGTTCAGGTTCAGTGTCAGTGTCAGGATAAGGTTTATGGATTGGGTTAGGGTTAGGTTTACGGTCTGAGTTAGGGTTAGGGTTAAGCTTCTGGTCAGGGTTAGGGTTAGGGTTAGGGTTAGGGTCCGGGTTAGGGTCAGGGTGAGTGTTAGGGTCAGTGTTAGTGTTAGGGTCAGGGTTAGTGTTACGGCCAGGTTTAGTGTTAGGGGTAGGTTAGGGGTAGGGTTAGGGGTATGGTTAGGATGAGGTTTCGGGTTAGGGTTAAGGTCAGGATCAGGGTGAGGGTTAGGGTTAGTGTCAGGGTCAGGGTGAGGGTTAGGTTAGGTTTAGGGACAGGTTCAGGGTCAGGGTTATGGTTAGTGTCAGGGTTAGGGTTAGGGTTAGGGTTAGAGTTAGTGTCAGGGTCAGGGTCAGGGTCAGTGTTAGGGTTAGGTTTAGGGTTAGGGTAGGGTTAGGGTTAGGGTTAAGGTTAGGGTTAGAGTTAGGGTTAATGTTAGGGTCAGGGTCAGTGTCAGGGTCAGGGTGAGGGTTAGTTTTAGGGTTGGGTTTATGTTTAGGGTTAGGGTTAGGGTCACGGTTAGGGTTATGGTTAGGTTCAGGGTCAGGGTCAGGGTAGGGTTTAGCGTTATGTTTAGTGTTAGGGTTAGGGGTAGGATTAGCTTTAGCCTCAGGGTTAGGGTTAGGGTTAGGGTCAAGGTCAGGGTCAGTGTCTTGGTTAGGGTTAGGGTTAGGGTTAGGTTAATGGTCAGAGTTAGGATTAGGGTTAGTGTTAGAGGTAGGTTCAGGGTTTAGGTTAGGGTCAGGGTTAGTGTCAGGGTCAGGTTTAGTGTCAGGGTCAGGGTTAGGGTTAGGGTTAGGGTTAGGTTTACGGTCAGAGTAAGTGTTCGGTTTATGCTTAGGGTCAGGTTTAGGTTTAGGGAAAGGATCAGGTTCAGATTTAGGGTTAGGGTTAGTGTTAAGGTAAGGGTCAGGGTCAGGGTTAGGGTCAGGGTTTGGGTTAGGGTTAGGGTTAGGTTTAGGCTTAGGGTTAGGGTCAGGTTTAGGGTTAGGGTCAGGTTAGGGTCAGAGTTAGGGTTAGGGTCAGGGTGTGGTTTAGGGTTAGGGTTAGGGTCAGGGTTAGTGTTAGGGTTAGGGTTAGGGTTAGGGTTAGGGTCCGGGTTAGGGTCAGGGTCAGTGTGAGGGTCCGGGTTAGGGTTAGGGTTAGTGTTAGGATTAGGGTCAGGGTCAGAGTCAGGGTCACGATCAGTGTCAGGGTGAGGGTTAGGTTTAGGGTTAGGGCTAGGTTTAGGTTTACTGTCAGAGTTAAAATTAGGGTTAGGGTAAGGGTTAGGGTTAGGGTTAGGGTTAGGTTCAGGGTTCGGGTTAGGGTTAGGGTCAGGTTCAAGGTCAGGGTCAGGTTTAGTGTCAGGGTCAGGGTTAGGGTTGGGGTAGGGTTAGGGTTAGGTTTTCGGTCAGAGTTAGGGTTAGGGTTAAGCTTACGGTCAGGGGTAGGGTTAGGGTTAGGGTCCGGCTTAGGGTCCTGGTCAGTGTTAGTGTCAGGGTTAGTGTTAGTGTCAGGGTTAGTTTTAGGGGTAGGGTTAGGTTTAGGGTTAGGATTAGTGCTATTTTAAGGGTTAGGCTCAGGGTTAGGGTTAGGGTTAGGGTCAAGGTCAGTGTCTGGGTTAGTTTTAGGGTTAGGGTCAGGGTCAGGGTCAGGGTCAGGGTCAGTGTCTGGGTTAGGGTTAGGTTTAGGGTTCTGGTTAGGGTAAGGGTTAGGGTTAGGTTTACGGTCAGAGTTAGGGTCAGGGTTATGGTTGGGATTAGGTTTAGGGTTAGGGTTAAGGTCAGGACCAGGGTGAGGTTTAGGGATAGGTTTAGGTACAGTGTCAGGGTCAGGGTCAGGGTTAGTGTTAGGGTTAGTGTTAAGGGTACCTTTAGGGTTAGGGTTAGTGTCAGGGTCAGGGTTAGGGTTAGGGTTATGGTCAGGGTCAGGATCATGGTGAGGGTTAGGGTTAGGTTTAGGGACAGGGTCAGTGTCAGGGTTTTGGTTAGTGTCATGGTTAGGGTTAGGGTTACGTTTAGGGTTAGTGTCAGGGTCAGGGTCAGTGTTAGGGTTAGGTTTAGGGTTTGGGCAGGTTTAGGGTTAGGGTTAGATTTTGGGTAAGAGTTAGGGTTTAGTTTATGGTTACGGTCAGGGTCAGGCTCAAGGTGAGTTTCAGGGTTAGGGTTTGGGTTAGGTTTAGGTTTTGGGTCACGTGTAGGGTTAGCGTTAGGGTCAGGGTCAGCGTCAGGGTCAGGTTTAGGTTTATTGTTAGTGTTAAGTTTAGGGTTAGGGTTAGGGTTAGACTCAGGGTTAGGGTTAGGGTTAGGGTCAAGTTCAGGATCAGAGTTAGGGTTAGGTTTAGGGTCAGGGTCAGGGTCAGGGTTAGTACTAGGGTTAGGGTTAGGGTTAGGGTCTGTGTCAGGGTCTGGGTCAGTGTTAGGGTTAGGTTTAGGGTTAGGGTAGGTTTAGGGTTAGGGTTAGAGTTCGGGTAAGAGTTAGGGCTTGGTTTAGGGTTAGGGTCTGTGTCAGGGTCAATGTGAGGGTCAGGGTTAGGGTTGGGGTTAGGTTTAGGGTTAGGGTCACGTGTAGCGTTAGCGTTAGCATTAGGGTCAGGGTCCGGGTCAGGTTTAGGGTTATTGTTAGTGTTAGTGTTAGGGTTAGGGTTAGGGTTAGCCTCAGGGTTAGGGTTAGGGTTAGGTTCAGGGACAGGGTCAGGGTCAGTGTCAGTGTCAGGGTTAGTGTTAGGGTTAGAGTTAGGGCTAGGTTTAGGGTTAGGGTTAGGTTTAGGGTTAGGGTTAGTGTTAGGCTCAAGGTTAGGGTTAGGGTTAGGTTCAAGATCACGGTCATGGTCAGGGTTAGGGTTAGGGTTAGTGTTAGGCTCAAGGTTAGGGTTAGGGTTAGGTTCAAGATCACGGTCAGGGTCAGGGTTAGGATTAGGGTTAGGGTTTGGGTCAGGGTTAGGGTTAGTATTAGGGTTAGGGTTAGGGTTAGGGTCAGGGTCAGGGTCAGGGTCAGGGTCAGTGTCAGGGTGAAGGATAGGTTTAGGGTTAGGGTAAGGGTTAGGTTTACGGTCAGAGTTAGGGTTAGGGTTAGGGTTAGGGTTTGTGTTAGTGTTTGGGTCAGGGTTAGCATCAGGGTTCGGATTAGTTTCAGGTTTAGGGTTAGGGTTAGGGTTAGGGTTAAGTTTAGGGTCAGGGTTAGGGTTAGGTTCAAGGTAAGGGTCAGGGTTAGGGTTAGGGTTAGGGTCAGGTTCAGGGTCAGGTTCAGGTTCAGTGTCAGTGTAGGGTAAGGGTTAGGGATTGGGTTAGGGTTAGGTTTAGGGTTAGGGTTAGGGTCAGGGTCAGGGTCAGGGTCAGTGTCAGTGTCTGGGTTAGGGTTAGGTTGAGGGTTAGGGTTAGGGTAAGGGTTAGGGTTTGGTTTACGGTCAGAGTTAGGATCAGGGTTATGGTTTTGATTAGGTTTTGTGTTAGGGTTAAGGTCAGGATCAGGGTGAGGGTTAGGGATAGGTTTAGGTACAGCATCAGAGTCAGGGTCAGGTTTAGGGTTAGGCTTAGTGTCAGGGTCAGGGTTAGGGTTTGCATCAGTATTAGGATCAGGGTTCGGATTAGTGTCAGGGTTAGGGTTAGGGTTAGGGTTAGGGTTAGTGTCAAGGTCAGGGTCAGGGTCAGTGTTAGGGTAAGGTTTAGGGTAAGGGTAGGTTTAGGTTTAGGGTTAAGTTTAGGGTTATAGTTAGGGTAAGTGTTAGGGTGAGCGTCAGGGTCAGTGTCAGGGTCAGGGTTAGTGTTAGTGTTGGGGTTAGGTTTAGGGTTAGGGTTAGGGTCACGGTTAGGGTTAGGGTTAGGTTCAGGTTCAGAGTCAGGGTAGGGTTTAGCGTTATGGTTAGTGTTAGGGTTAGGGTTAGGTTTAGCTTTAGCCTCAGGGTTAGGTTTAGGGGTAGGGTCAAGGTCAAGATCAGGGTTAGGTTTAGGGTCAGGGTCAGGGTCAGGGTCAGTGTCTGTGTTAGGGTTAGGGTTAGGGTTGGGGTTAGTGTCCGGATAGGGTCAGGGTCAGTGTTAGGGTCAGCGTTAGGGTTAGGGTTAGGGTTAGGGTCCGGGTTAGGGTCAGGGTCAATGTTAGGGTCAGGGTAAGTTTTAGGGTCAGGTTTAGTGTTAGGGAGGGTTAGGGTTAGGGTTAGAGTTAGGGGTATGGTTAGGGTTAGGCTCAGGGTTACGGTTAGGGTTAGGGTCAAGTTCAGTGTCAGGGTCTGGTTTAGGGTTAGTGTAAGGGTCAGGGTCAGGGTTAGGGTCAGTGTTTGGGTTACGGTTAGGTTTAGGGTCAGGGTCAGGTTCAGGGTCAGGGTCAGTGTCAGGGTAAGGATTAGGTATTGGGTTAGGGTTAGGTTTACCGTCAGATTTAGGGTTAGGGTTAAGCTTACGGTCAGGGTTAGGGTTAGGGTTAGGGTTAGGGTTAGGGTCCAGTTAGGGTCAGGGTCAGTGTTAGGGTCAGGTTTAGGGTTAGGTTTAGTGTTAGGATTAGGGTCAGGGTCACAGTCAGTGTCAGGGTGAGGGTTAGGTTTAGGGTTAGGGTTAGTGTTAGGGTTAGGGTTAGGGTCAGGGTTAGGGTTAGGTTTAGGGTCAGGGTCAGGGTCAGGATCTGGTTCAGTGTCAGGGTCAGGGTTAGGGTTGGGGTTGGGTTAGGGTTAGGTTTTCAGTCAGAGTTAGGGTTAGGGTTAAGCTTACGGGCAGGGTTAGGGTTGAGGTTAGGGTTCAGCTTAGGGTCCTGGTCAGTGTTAGTGTCAGTGTTAGTGTTAGTGTCAGGGTTAGTGTTAGGGGTAGGGTTCGGTTTAGGGTTAGGATTAGGGGTATGGTTAGGGTTAGGCTCAGGGTTAGGGTTAGGGATAGGGTCAAGTTCAGTGTCTGGGTTTGGTTTAGTCTTAAGGTCAGGGTCAGGGTCAGGTTCAGGGTCAGTGTTTGTTTCAGGGTCAGGGTTAGGGTCAGGGTCAGGGTCAGTGTCAGTTTCAGGGTTAGTGTTAGGGTTAGAGTTAGGGTTAGGTTTAGGTTTAGGGTTAGGGTTAGGGTTAGGCTCAAGGTTAGGGTTAGGCTTAGGTTCAAGTTCAGGGTCAGGGTCAGGTTTAGGATTAGGGTTAGTTTTTGGGTCAGGGTTAGTGTTAGTATTAGGGTTAGGGTTAGGGTTAGTGTCAAGGTCAGGGTCAGGGTCAGGGTCAGTGTCAGGGGGAAGGATAGGTTTAGGTTTAGGGTAAGGGTTAGGTTTACAGTCAGAGTTAGGGTTAGGGTTATGGTTCGGGTTAGGGTTTGGGTTAGGGTTTGGTTCAGGTTTAGGATCAGGGTTCGGATTAGTGTCAGGGTTTGGGTTAGGGTTAGGGTTAGGGTTAGGGTTAAGGTCAGGGTTAGGGTTAGGGTTAGGGTCATGGTAAGGGTCAGGTTTATTGTTAGGGTTAGGGTCAGGTTCAGGGTCAGGTTCAGGTTCAGTGTCAGTGTCAGGATAAGGTTTATGGATTGGGTTAGGGTTAGGTTTACGGTCTGAGTTAGGGTTAGGGTTAAGCTTCTGGTCAGGGTTAGGGTTAGGGTTAGGGTTAGGGTCCGGGTTAGGGTCAGGGTGAGTGTTAGGGTCAGTGTTAGTGTTAGGGTCAGGGTTAGTGTTACGGCCAGGTTTAGTGTTAGGGGTAGGTTAGGGGTAGGGTTAGGGGTATGGTTAGGATGAGGTTTCGGGTTAGGGTTAAGGTCAGGATCAGGGTGAGGGTTAGGGTTAGTGTCAGGGTCAGGGTGAGGGTTAGGTTAGGTTTAGGGACAGGTTCAGGGTCAGGGTTATGGTTAGTGTCAGGGTTAGGGTTAGGGTTAGGGTTAGAGTTAGTGTCAGGGTCAGGGTCAGGGTCAGTGTTAGGGTTAGGTTTAGGGTTAGGGTAGGGTTAGGGTTAGGGTTAAGGTTAGGGTTAGAGTTAGGGTTAATGTTAGGGTCAGGGTCAGTGTCAGGGTCAGGGTGAGGGTTAGTTTTAGGGTTGGGTTTATGTTTAGGGTTAGGGTTAGGGTCACGGTTAGGGTTATGGTTAGGTTCAGGGTCAGGGTCAGGGTAGGGTTTAGCGTTATGTTTAGTGTTAGGGTTAGGGGTAGGATTAGCTTTAGCCTCAGGGTTAGGGTTAGGGTTAGGGTCAAGGTCAGGGTCAGTGTCTTGGTTAGGGTTAGGGTTAGGGTTAGGTTAATGGTCAGAGTTAGGATTAGGGTTAGTGTTAGAGGTAGGTTCAGGGTTTAGGTTAGGGTCAGGGTTAGTGTCAGGGTCAGGTTTAGTGTCAGGGTCAGGGTTAGGGTTAGGGTTAGGGTTAGGTTTACGGTCAGAGTAAGTGTTCGGTTTATGCTTAGGGTCAGGTTTAGGTTTAGGGAAAGGATCAGGTTCAGATTTAGGGTTAGGGTTAGTGTTAAGGTAAGGGTCAGGGTCAGGGTTAGGGTCAGGGTTTGGGTTAGGGTTAGGGTTAGGTTTAGGCTTAGGGTTAGGGTCAGGTTTAGGGTTAGGGTCAGGTTAGGGTCAGAGTTAGGGTTAGGGTCAGGGTGTGGTTTAGGGTTAGGGTTAGGGTCAGGGTTAGTGTTAGGGTTAGGGTTAGGGTTAGGGTTAGGGTCCGGGTTAGGGTCAGGGTCAGTGTGAGGGTCCGGGTTAGGGTTAGGGTTAGTGTTAGGATTAGGGTCAGGGTCAGAGTCAGGGTCACGATCAGTGTCAGGGTGAGGGTTAGGTTTAGGGTTAGGGCTAGGTTTAGGTTTACTGTCAGAGTTAAAATTAGGGTTAGGGTAAGGGTTAGGGTTAGGGTTAGGGTTAGGTTCAGGGTTCGGGTTAGGGTTAGGGTCAGGTTCAAGGTCAGGGTCAGGTTTAGTGTCAGGGTCAGGGTTAGGGTTGGGGTAGGGTTAGGGTTAGGTTTTCGGTCAGAGTTAGGGTTAGGGTTAAGCTTACGGTCAGGGGTAGGGTTAGGGTTAGGGTCCGGCTTAGGGTCCTGGTCAGTGTTAGTGTCAGGGTTAGTGTTAGTGTCAGGGTTAGTTTTAGGGGTAGGGTTAGGTTTAGGGTTAGGATTAGTGCTATTTTAAGGGTTAGGCTCAGGGTTAGGGTTAGGGTTAGGGTCAAGGTCAGTGTCTGGGTTAGTTTTAGGGTTAGGGTCAGGGTCAGGGTCAGGGTCAGGGTCAGTGTCTGGGTTAGGGTTAGGTTTAGGGTTCTGGTTAGGGTAAGGGTTAGGGTTAGGTTTACGGTCAGAGTTAGGGTCAGGGTTATGGTTGGGATTAGGTTTAGGGTTAGGGTTAAGGTCAGGACCAGGGTGAGGTTTAGGGATAGGTTTAGGTACAGTGTCAGGGTCAGGGTCAGGGTTAGTGTTAGGGTTAGTGTTAAGGGTACCTTTAGGGTTAGGGTTAGTGTCAGGGTCAGGGTTAGGGTTAGGGTTATGGTCAGGGTCAGGATCATGGTGAGGGTTAGGGTTAGGTTTAGGGACAGGGTCAGTGTCAGGGTTTTGGTTAGTGTCATGGTTAGGGTTAGGGTTACGTTTAGGGTTAGTGTCAGGGTCAGGGTCAGTGTTAGGGTTAGGTTTAGGGTTTGGGCAGGTTTAGGGTTAGGGTTAGATTTTGGGTAAGAGTTAGGGTTTAGTTTATGGTTACGGTCAGGGTCAGGCTCAAGGTGAGTTTCAGGGTTAGGGTTTGGGTTAGGTTTAGGTTTTGGGTCACGTGTAGGGTTAGCGTTAGGGTCAGGGTCAGCGTCAGGGTCAGGTTTAGGTTTATTGTTAGTGTTAAGTTTAGGGTTAGGGTTAGGGTTAGACTCAGGGTTAGGGTTAGGGTTAGGGTCAAGTTCAGGATCAGAGTTAGGGTTAGGTTTAGGGTCAGGGTCAGGGTCAGGGTTAGTACTAGGGTTAGGGTTAGGGTTAGGGTCTGTGTCAGGGTCTGGGTCAGTGTTAGGGTTAGGTTTAGGGTTAGGGTAGGTTTAGGGTTAGGGTTAGAGTTCGGGTAAGAGTTAGGGCTTGGTTTAGGGTTAGGGTCTGTGTCAGGGTCAATGTGAGGGTCAGGGTTAGGGTTGGGGTTAGGTTTAGGGTTAGGGTCACGTGTAGCGTTAGCGTTAGCATTAGGGTCAGGGTCCGGGTCAGGTTTAGGGTTATTGTTAGTGTTAGTGTTAGGGTTAGGGTTAGGGTTAGCCTCAGGGTTAGGGTTAGGGTTAGGTTCAGGGACAGGGTCAGGGTCAGTGTCAGTGTCAGGGTTAGTGTTAGGGTTAGAGTTAGGGCTAGGTTTAGGGTTAGGGTTAGGTTTAGGGTTAGGGTTAGTGTTAGGCTCAAGGTTAGGGTTAGGGTTAGGTTCAAGATCACGGTCATGGTCAGGGTTAGGGTTAGGGTTAGTGTTAGGCTCAAGGTTAGGGTTAGGGTTAGGTTCAAGATCACGGTCAGGGTCAGGGTTAGGATTAGGGTTAGGGTTTGGGTCAGGGTTAGGGTTAGTATTAGGGTTAGGGTTAGGGTTAGGGTCAGGGTCAGGGTCAGGGTCAGGGTCAGTGTCAGGGTGAAGGATAGGTTTAGGGTTAGGGTAAGGGTTAGGTTTACGGTCAGAGTTAGGGTTAGGGTTAGGGTTAGGGTTTGTGTTAGTGTTTGGGTCAGGGTTAGCATCAGGGTTCGGATTAGTTTCAGGTTTAGGGTTAGGGTTAGGGTTAGGGTTAAGTTTAGGGTCAGGGTTAGGGTTAGGTTCAAGGTAAGGGTCAGGGTTAGGGTTAGGGTTAGGGTCAGGTTCAGGGTCAGGTTCAGGTTCAGTGTCAGTGTAGGGTAAGGGTTAGGGATTGGGTTAGGGTTAGGTTTAGGGTTAGGGTTAGGGTCAGGGTCAGGGTCAGGGTCAGTGTCAGTGTCTGGGTTAGGGTTAGGTTGAGGGTTAGGGTTAGGGTAAGGGTTAGGGTTTGGTTTACGGTCAGAGTTAGGATCAGGGTTATGGTTTTGATTAGGTTTTGTGTTAGGGTTAAGGTCAGGATCAGGGTGAGGGTTAGGGATAGGTTTAGGTACAGCATCAGAGTCAGGGTCAGGTTTAGGGTTAGGCTTAGTGTCAGGGTCAGGGTTAGGGTTTGCATCAGTATTAGGATCAGGGTTCGGATTAGTGTCAGGGTTAGGGTTAGGGTTAGGGTTAGGGTTAGTGTCAAGGTCAGGGTCAGGGTCAGTGTTAGGGTAAGGTTTAGGGTAAGGGTAGGTTTAGGTTTAGGGTTAAGTTTAGGGTTATAGTTAGGGTAAGTGTTAGGGTGAGCGTCAGGGTCAGTGTCAGGGTCAGGGTTAGTGTTAGTGTTGGGGTTAGGTTTAGGGTTAGGGTTAGGGTCACGGTTAGGGTTAGGGTTAGGTTCAGGTTCAGAGTCAGGGTAGGGTTTAGCATTATGGTTAGTGTTAGGGTTAGGGTTAGGTTTAGCTTTAGCCTCAGGGTTAGGTTTAGGGGTAGGGTCAAGGTCAAGATCAGGGTTAGGTTTAGGGTCAGGGTCAGGGTCAGGGTCAGTGTCTGTGTTAGGGTTAGGGTTAGGGTTGGGGTTAGTGTCCGGATAGGGTCAGGGTCAGTGTTAGGGTCAGCGTTAGGGTTAGGGTTAGGGTTAGGGTCCGGGTTAGGGTCAGGGTCAATGTTAGGGTCAGGGTAAGTTTTAGGGTCAGGTTTAGTGTTAGGGAGGGTTAGGGTTAGGGTTAGAGTTAGGGGTATGGTTAGGGTTAGGCTCAGGGTTACGGTTAGGGTTAGGGTCAAGTTCAGTGTCAGGGTCTGGTTTAGGGTTAGTGTAAGGGTCAGGGTCAGGGTTAGGGTCAGTGTTTGGGTTATGGTTAGGTTTAGGGTCAGGGTCAGGTTCAGGGTCAGGGTCAGTGTCAGGGTAAGGATTAGGTATTGGGTTAGGGTTAGGTTTACCGTCAGATTTAGGGTTAGGGTTAAGCTTACGGTCAGGGTTAGGGTTAGGGTTAGGGTTAGGGTTAGGGTCCGGTTAGGGTCAGGGTCAGTGTTAGGGTCAGGTTTAGGGTTAGGTTTAGTGTTAGGATTAGGGTCAGGGTCACAGTCAGTGTCAGGGTGAGGGTTAGGTTTAGGGTTAGGGTTAGTGTTAGGGTTAGGGTTAGGGTCAGGGTTAGGGTTAGGTTTAGGGTCAGGGTCAGGGTCAGGATCTGGTTCAGTGTCAGGGTCAGGGTTAGGGTTGGGGTTGGGTTAGGGTTAGGTTTTCAGTCAGAGTTAGGGTTAGGGTTAAGCTTACGGGCAGGGTTAGGGTTGAGGTTAGGGTTCAGCTTAGGGTCCTGGTCAGTGTTAGTGTCAGTGTTAGTGTTAGTGTCAGGGTTAGTGTTAGGGGTAGGGTTCGGTTTAGGGTTAGGATTAGGGGTATGGTTAGGGTTAGGCTCAGGGTTAGGGTTAGGGATAGGGTCAAGTTCAGTGTCTGGGTTTGGTTTAGGCTTAAGGTCAGGGTCAGGGTCAGGTTCAGGGTCAGTGTTTGTTTCAGGGTCAGGGTTAGGGTCAGGGTCAGGGTCAGTGTCAGTTTCAGGGTTAGTGTTAGGGTTAGAGTTAGGGTTAGGTTTAGGTTTAGGGTTAGGGTTAGGGTTAGGCTCAAGGTTAGGGTTAGGCTTAGGTTCAAGTTCAGGGTCAGGGTCAGGTTTAGGATTAGGGTTAGTTTTTGGGTCAGGGTTAGTGTTAGTATTAGGGTTAGGGTTAGGGTTAGTGTCAAGGTCAGGGTCAGGGTCAGGGTCAGTGTCAGGGGGAAGGATAGGTTTAGGTTTAGGGTAAGGGTTAGGTTTACAGTCAGAGTTAGGGTTAGGGTTATGGTTCGGGTTAGGGTTTGGGTTAGGGTTTGGTTCAGGTTTAGGATCAGGGTTCGGATTAGTGTCAGGGTTTGGGTTAGGGTTAGGGTTAGGGTTAGGGTTAAGGTCAGGGTTAGGGTTAGGGTTAGGGTCATGGTAAGGGTCAGGTTTATTGTTAGGGTTAGGGTCAGGTTCAGGGTCAGGTTCAGGTTCAGTGTCAGTGTCAGGATAAGGTTTATGGATTGGGTTAGGGTTAGGTTTACGGTCTGAGTTAGGGTTAGGGTTAAGCTTCTGGTCAGGGTTAGGGTTAGGGTTAGGGTTAGGGTCCGGGTTAGGGTCAGGGTGAGTGTTAGGGTCAGTGTTAGTGTTAGGGTCAGGGTTAGTGTTACGGCCAGGTTTAGTGTTAGGGGTAGGTTAGGGGTAGGGTTAGGGGTATGGTTAGGATGAGGTTTCGGGTTAGGGTTAAGGTCAGGATCAGGGTGAGGGTTAGGGTTAGTGTCAGGGTCAGGGTGAGGGTTGGGGTTAGGCTCAGGTTCAGTGTTAGTTTTAGGTTTAGGGTCAGGGTCAGTATCAGGGTGAGGGTTAGGTTAGGTTTAGGGACAGGTTCAGGGTCAGGGTTATGGTTAGTGTCAGGGTTAGGGTTAGGGTTAGGGTTAGAGTTAGTGTCAGGGTCAGGGTCAGGGTCAGTGTTAGGGTTAGGTTTAGGGTTAGGGTAGGGTTAGGGTTAGGGTTAAGGTTAGGGTTAGAGTTAGGGTTAATGTTAGGGTCAGGGTCAGTGTCAGGGTCAGGGTGAGGGTTAGTTTTAGGGTTGGGTTTATGTTTAGGGTTAGGGTTAGGGTCACGGTTAGGGTTATGGTTAGGTTCAGGGTCAGGGTCAGGGTAGGGTTTAGCGTTATGTTTAGTGTTAGGGTTAGGGGTAGGATTAGCTTTAGCCTCAGGGTTAGGGTTAGGGTTAGGGTCAAGGTCAGGGTCAGTGTCTTGGTTAGGGTTAGGGTTAGGGTTAGGTTAATGGTCAGAGTTAGGATTAGGGTTAGTGTTAGAGGTAGGTTCAGGGTTTAGGTTAGGGTCAGGGTTAGTGTCAGGGTCAGGTTTAGTGTCAGGGTCAGGGTTAGGGTTAGGGTTAGGGTTAGGTTTACGGTCAGAGTAAGTGTTCGGTTTATGCTTAGGGTCAGGTTTAGGTTTAGGGAAAGGATCAGGTTCAGATTTAGGGTTAGGGTTAGTGTTAAGGTAAGGGTCAGGGTCAGGGTTAGGGTCAGGGTTTGGGTTAGGGTTAGGGTTAGGTTTAGGCTTAGGGTTAGGGTCAGGTTTAGGGTTAGGGTCAGGTTAGGGTCAGAGTTAGGGTTAGGGTCAGGGTGTGGTTTAGGGTTAGGGTTAGGGTCAGGGTTAGTGTTAGGGTTAGGGTTAGGGTTAGGGTTAGGGTCCGGGTTAGGGTCAGGGTCAGTGTGAGGGTCCGGGTTAGGGTTAGGGTTAGTGTTAGGATTAGGGTCAGGGTCAGAGTCAGGGTCACGATCAGTGTCAGGGTGAGGGTTAGGTTTAGGGTTAGGGCTAGGTTTAGGTTTACTGTCAGAGTTAAAATTAGGGTTAGGGTAAGGGTTAGGGTTAGGGTTAGGGTTAGGTTCAGGGTTCGGGTTAGGGTTAGGGTCAGGTTCAAGGTCAGGGTCAGGTTTAGTGTCAGGGTCAGGGTTAGGGTTGGGGTAGGGTTAGGGTTAGGTTTTCGGTCAGAGTTAGGGTTAGGGTTAAGCTTACGGTCAGGGGTAGGGTTAGGGTTAGGGTCCGGCTTAGGGTCCTGGTCAGTGTTAGTGTCAGGGTTAGTGTTAGTGTCAGGGTTAGTTTTAGGGGTAGGGTTAGGTTTAGGGTTAGGATTAGTGCTATTTTAAGGGTTAGGCTCAGGGTTAGGGTTAGGGTTAGGGTCAAGGTCAGTGTCTGGGTTAGTTTTAGGGTTAGGGTCAGGGTCAGGGTCAGGGTCAGGGTCAGTGTCTGGGTTAGGGTTAGGTTTAGGGTTCTGGTTAGGGTAAGGGTTAGGGTTAGGTTTACGGTCAGAGTTAGGGTCAGGGTTATGGTTGGGATTAGGTTTAGGGTTAGGGTTAAGGTCAGGACCAGGGTGAGGTTTAGGGATAGGTTTAGGTACAGTGTCAGGGTCAGGGTCAGGGTTAGTGTTAGGGTTAGTGTTAAGGGTACCTTTAGGGTTAGGGTTAGTGTCAGGGTCAGGGTTAGGGTTAGGGTTATGGTCAGGGTCAGGATCATGGTGAGGGTTAGGGTTAGGTTTAGGGACAGGGTCAGTGTCAGGGTTTTGGTTAGTGTCATGGTTAGGGTTAGGGTTACGTTTAGGGTTAGTGTCAGGGTCAGGGTCAGTGTTAGGGTTAGGTTTAGGGTTTGGGCAGGTTTAGGGTTAGGGTTAGATTTTGGGTAAGAGTTAGGGTTTAGTTTATGGTTACGGTCAGGGTCAGGCTCAAGGTGAGTTTCAGGGTTAGGGTTTGGGTTAGGTTTAGGTTTTGGGTCACGTGTAGGGTTAGCGTTAGGGTCAGGGTCAGCGTCAGGGTCAGGTTTAGGTTTATTGTTAGTGTTAAGTTTAGGGTTAGGGTTAGGGTTAGACTCAGGGTTAGGGTTAGGGTTAGGGTCAAGTTCAGGATCAGAGTTAGGGTTAGGTTTAGGGTCAGGGTCAGGGTCAGGGTTAGTACTAGGGTTAGGGTTAGGGTTAGGGTCTGTGTCAGGGTCTGGGTCAGTGTTAGGGTTAGGTTTAGGGTTAGGGTAGGTTTAGGGTTAGGGTTAGAGTTCGGGTAAGAGTTAGGGCTTGGTTTAGGGTTAGGGTCTGTGTCAGGGTCAATGTGAGGGTCAGGGTTAGGGTTGGGGTTAGGTTTAGGGTTAGGGTCACGTGTAGCGTTAGCGTTAGCATTAGGGTCAGGGTCCGGGTCAGGTTTAGGGTTATTGTTAGTGTTAGTGTTAGGGTTAGGGTTAGGGTTAGCCTCAGGGTTAGGGTTAGGGTTAGGTTCAGGGACAGGGTCAGGGTCAGTGTCAGTGTCAGGGTTAGTGTTAGGGTTAGAGTTAGGGCTAGGTTTAGGGTTAGGGTTAGGTTTAGGGTTAGGGTTAGTGTTAGGCTCAAGGTTAGGGTTAGGGTTAGGTTCAAGATCACGGTCATGGTCAGGGTTAGGGTTAGGGTTAGTGTTAGGCTCAAGGTTAGGGTTAGGGTTAGGTTCAAGATCACGGTCAGGGTCAGGGTTAGGATTAGGGTTAGGGTTTGGGTCAGGGTTAGGGTTAGTATTAGGGTTAGGGTTAGGGTTAGGTCAGGGTCAGGGTCAGGGTCAGGGTCAGTGTCAGGGTGAAGGATAGGTTTAGGGTTAGGGTAAGGGTTAGGTTTACGGTCAGAGTTAGGGTTAGGGTTAGGGTTAGGGTTTGTGTTAGTGTTTGGGTCAGGGTTAGCATCAGGGTTCGGATTAGTTTCAGGTTTAGGGTTAGGGTTAGGGTTAGGGTTAAGTTTAGGGTCAGGGTTAGGGTTAGGTTCAAGGTAAGGGTCAGGGTTAGGGTTAGGGTTAGGGTCAGGTTCAGGGTCAGGTTCAGGTTCAGTGTCAGTGTCAGGGTAAGGGTTAGGGATTGGGTTAGGGTTAGGTTTAGGGTTAGGGTTAGGGTCAGGGTCAGGGTCAGGGTCAGTGTCAGTGTCTGGGTTAGGGTTAGGTTGAGGGTTAGGGTTAGGGTAAGGGTTAGGGTTTGGTTTACGGTCAGAGTTAGGATCAGGGTTATGGTTTTGATTAGGTTTTGTGTTAGGGTTAAGGTCAGGATCAGGGTGAGGGTTAGGGATAGGTTTAGGTACAGCATCAGAGTCAGGGTCAGGTTTAGGGTTAGGCTTAGTGTCAGGGTCAGGGTTAGGGTTTGCATCAGTATTAGGATCAGGGTTCGGATTAGTGTCAGGGTTAGGGTTAGGGTTAGGGTTAGGGTTAGTGTCAAGGTCAGGGTCAGGGTCAGTGTTAGGGTAAGGTTTAGGGTAAGGGTAGGTTTAGGTTTAGGGTTAAGTTTAGGGTTATAGTTAGGGTAAGTGTTAGGGTGAGCGTCAGGGTCAGTGTCAGGGTCAGGGTTAGTGTTAGTGTTGGGGTTAGGTTTAGGGTTAGGGTTAGGGTCACGGTTAGGGTTAGGGTTAGGTTCAGGTTCAGAGTCAGGGTAGGGTTTAGCGTTATGGTTAGTGTTAGGGTTAGGGTTAGGTTTAGCTTTAGCCTCAGGGTTAGGTTTAGGGGTAGGGTCAAGGTCAAGATCAGGGTTAGGTTTAGGGTCAGGGTCAGGGTCAGGGTCAGTGTCTGTGTTAGGGTTAGGGTTAGGGTTGGGGTTAGTGTCCGGATAGGGTCAGGGTCAGTGTTAGGGTCAGCGTTAGGGTTAGGGTTAGGGTTAGGGTCCGGGTTAGGGTCAGGGTCAATGTTAGGGTCAGGGTAAGTTTTAGGGTCAGGTTTAGTGTTAGGGAGGGTTAGGGTTAGGGTTAGAGTTAGGGGTATGGTTAGGGTTAGGCTCAGGGTTACGGTTAGGGTTAGGGTCAAGTTCAGTGTCAGGGTCTGGTTTAGGGTTAGTGTAAGGGTCAGGGTCAGGGTTAGGGTCAGTGTTTGGGTTACGGTTAGGTTTAGGGTCAGGGTCAGGTTCAGGGTCAGGGTCAGTGTCAGGGTAAGGATTAGGTATTGGGTTAGGGTTAGGTTTACCGTCAGATTTAGGGTTAGGGTTAAGCTTACGGTCAGGGTTAGGGTTAGGGTTAGGGTTAGGGTTAGGGTCCGGTTAGGGTCAGGGTCAGTGTTAGGGTCAGGTTTAGGGTTAGGTTTAGTGTTAGGATTAGGGTCAGGGTCACAGTCAGTGTCAGGGTGAGGGTTAGGTTTAGGGTTAGGGTTAGTGTTAGGGTTAGGGTTAGGGTCAGGGTTAGGGTTAGGTTTAGGGTCAGGGTCAGGGTCAGGATCTGGTTCAGTGTCAGGGTCAGGGTTAGGGTTGGGGTTGGGTTAGGGTTAGGTTTTCAGTCAGAGTTAGGGTTAGGGTTAAGCTTACGGGCAGGGTTAGGGTTGAGGTTAGGGTTCAGCTTAGGGTCCTGGTCAGTGTTAGTGTCAGTGTTAGTGTTAGTGTCAGGGTTAGTGTTAGGGGTAGGGTTCGGTTTAGGGTTAGGATTAGGGGTATGGTTAGGGTTAGGCTCAGGGTTAGGGTTAGGGATAGGGTCAAGTTCAGTGTCTGGGTTTGGTTTAGGCTTAAGGTCAGGGTCAGGGTCAGGTTCAGGGTCAGTGTTTGTTTCAGGGTCAGGGTTAGGGTCAGGGTCAGGGTCAGTGTCAGTTTCAGGGTTAGTGTTAGGGTTAGAGTTAGGGTTAGGTTTAGGTTTAGGGTTAGGGTTAGGGTTAGGCTCAAGGTTAGGGTTAGGCTTAGGTTCAAGTTCAGGGTCAGGGTCAGGTTTAGGATTAGGGTTAGTTTTTGGGTCAGGGTTAGTGTTAGTATTAGGGTTAGGGTTAGGGTTAGTGTCAAGGTCAGGGTCAGGGTCAGGGTCAGTGTCAGGGGGAAGGATAGGTTTAGGTTTAGGGTAAGGGTTAGGTTTACAGTCAGAGTTAGGGTTAGGGTTATGGTTCGGGTTAGGGTTTGGGTTAGGGTTTGGTTCAGGTTTAGGATCAGGGTTCGGATTAGTGTCAGGGTTTGGGTTAGGGTTAGGGTTAGGGTTAGGGTTAAGGTCAGGGTTAGGGTTAGGGTTAGGGTCATGGTAAGGGTCAGGTTTATTGTTAGGGTTAGGGTCAGGTTCAGGGTCAGGTTCAGGTTCAGTGTCAGTGTCAGGATAAGGTTTATGGATTGGGTTAGGGTTAGGTTTACGGTCTGAGTTAGGGTTAGGGTTAAGCTTCTGGTCAGGGTTAGGGTTAGGGTTAGGGTTAGGGTCCGGGTTAGGGTCAGGGTGAGTGTTAGGGTCAGTGTTAGTGTTAGGGTCAGGGTTAGTGTTACGGCCAGGTTTAGTGTTAGGGGTAGGTTAGGGGTAGGGTTAGGGGTATGGTTAGGATGAGGTTTCGGGTTAGGGTTAAGGTCAGGATCAGGGTGAGGGTTAGGGTTAGTGTCAGGGTCAGGGTGAGGGTTGGGGTTAGGCTCAGGTTCAGTGTTAGTTTTAGGTTTAGGGTCAGGGTCAGTATCAGGGTGAGGGTTAGGTTAGGTTTAGGGACAGGTTCAGGGTCAGGGTTATGGTTAGTGTCAGGGTTAGGGTTAGGGTTAGGGTTAGAGTTAGTGTCAGGGTCAGGGTCAGGGTCAGTGTTAGGGTTAGGTTTAGGGTTAGGGTAGGGTTAGGGTTAGGGTTAAGGTTAGGGTTAGAGTTAGGGTTAATGTTAGGGTCAGGGTCAGTGTCAGGGTCAGGGTGAGGGTTAGTTTTAGGGTTGGGTTTATGTTTAGGGTTAGGGTTAGGGTCACGGTTAGGGTTATGGTTAGGTTCAGGGTCAGGGTCAGGGTAGGGTTTAGCGTTATGTTTAGTGTTAGGGTTAGGGGTAGGATTAGCTTTAGCCTCAGGGTTAGGGTTAGGGTTAGGGTCAAGGTCAGGGTCAGTGTCTTGGTTAGGGTTAGGGTTAGGGTTAGGTTAATGGTCAGAGTTAGGATTAGGGTTAGTGTTAGAGGTAGGTTCAGGGTTTAGGTTAGGGTCAGGGTTAGTGTCAGGGTCAGGTTTAGTGTCAGGGTCAGGGTTAGGGTTAGGGTTAGGGTTAGGTTTACGGTCAGAGTAAGTGTTCGGTTTATGCTTAGGGTCAGGTTTAGGTTTAGGGAAAGGATCAGGTTCAGATTTAGGGTTAGGGTTAGTGTTAAGGTAAGGGTCAGGGTCAGGGTTAGGGTCAGGGTTTGGGTTAGGGTTAGGGTTAGGTTTAGGCTTAGGGTTAGGGTCAGGTTTAGGGTTAGGGTCAGGTTAGGGTCAGAGTTAGGGTTAGGGTCAGGGTGTGGTTTAGGGTTAGGGTTAGGGTCAGGGTTAGTGTTAGGGTTAGGGTTAGGGTTAGGGTTAGGGTCCGGGTTAGGGTCAGGGTCAGTGTGAGGGTCCGGGTTAGGGTTAGGGTTAGTGTTAGGATTAGGGTCAGGGTCAGAGTCAGGGTCACGATCAGTGTCAGGGTGAGGGTTAGGTTTAGGGTTAGGGCTAGGTTTAGGTTTACTGTCAGAGTTAAAATTAGGGTTAGGGTAAGGGTTAGGGTTAGGGTTAGGGTTAGGTTCAGGGTTCGGGTTAGGGTTAGGGTCAGGTTCAAGGTCAGGGTCAGGTTTAGTGTCAGGGTCAGGGTTAGGGTTGGGGTAGGGTTAGGGTTAGGTTTTCGGTCAGAGTTAGGGTTAGGGTTAAGCTTACGGTCAGGGGTAGGGTTAGGGTTAGGGTCCGGCTTAGGGTCCTGGTCAGTGTTAGTGTCAGGGTTAGTGTTAGTGTCAGGGTTAGTTTTAGGGGTAGGGTTAGGTTTAGGGTTAGGATTAGTGCTATTTTAAGGGTTAGGCTCAGGGTTAGGGTTAGGGTTAGGGTCAAGGTCAGTGTCTGGGTTAGTTTTAGGGTTAGGGTCAGGGTCAGGGTCAGGGTCAGGGTCAGTGTCTGGGTTAGGGTTAGGTTTAGGGTTCTGGTTAGGGTAAGGGTTAGGGTTAGGTTTACGGTCAGAGTTAGGGTCAGGGTTATGGTTGGGATTAGGTTTAGGGTTAGGGTTAAGGTCAGGACCAGGGTGAGGTTTAGGGATAGGTTTAGGTACAGTGTCAGGGTCAGGGTCAGGGTTAGTGTTAGGGTTAGTGTTAAGGGTACCTTTAGGGTTAGGGTTAGTGTCAGGGTCAGGGTTAGGGTTAGGGTTATGGTCAGGGTCAGGATCATGGTGAGGGTTAGGGTTAGGTTTAGGGACAGGGTCAGTGTCAGGGTTTTGGTTAGTGTCATGGTTAGGGTTAGGGTTACGTTTAGGGTTAGTGTCAGGGTCAGGGTCAGTGTTAGGGTTAGGTTTAGGGTTTGGGCAGGTTTAGGGTTAGGGTTAGATTTTGGGTAAGAGTTAGGGTTTAGTTTATGGTTACGGTCAGGGTCAGGCTCAAGGTGAGTTTCAGGGTTAGGGTTTGGGTTAGGTTTAGGTTTTGGGTCACGTGTAGGGTTAGCGTTAGGGTCAGGGTCAGCGTCAGGGTCAGGTTTAGGTTTATTGTTAGTGTTAAGTTTAGGGTTAGGGTTAGGGTTAGACTCAGGGTTAGGGTTAGGGTTAGGGTCAAGTTCAGGATCAGAGTTAGGGTTAGGTTTAGGGTCAGGGTCAGGGTCAGGGTTAGTACTAGGGTTAGGGTTAGGGTTAGGGTCTGTGTCAGGGTCTGGGTCAGTGTTAGGGTTAGGTTTAGGGTTAGGGTAGGTTTAGGGTTAGGGTTAGAGTTCGGGTAAGAGTTAGGGCTTGGTTTAGGGTTAGGGTCTGTGTCAGGGTCAATGTGAGGGTCAGGGTTAGGGTTGGGGTTAGGTTTAGGGTTAGGGTCACGTGTAGCGTTAGCGTTAGCATTAGGGTCAGGGTCCGGGTCAGGTTTAGGGTTATTGTTAGTGTTAGTGTTAGGGTTAGGGTTAGGGTTAGCCTCAGGGTTAGGGTTAGGGTTAGGTTCAGGGACAGGGTCAGGGTCAGTGTCAGTGTCAGGGTTAGTGTTAGGGTTAGAGTTAGGGCTAGGTTTAGGGTTAGGGTTAGGTTTAGGGTTAGGGTTAGTGTTAGGCTCAAGGTTAGGGTTAGGGTTAGGTTCAAGATCACGGTCATGGTCAGGGTTAGGGTTAGGGTTAGTGTTAGGCTCAAGGTTAGGGTTAGGGTTAGGTTCAAGATCACGGTCAGGGTCAGGGTTAGGATTAGGGTTAGGGTTTGGGTCAGGGTTAGGGTTAGTATTAGGGTTAGGGTTAGGGTTAGGGTCAGGGTCAGGGTCAGGGTCAGGGTCAGTGTCAGGGTGAAGGATAGGTTTAGGGTTAGGGTAAGGGTTAGGTTTACGGTCAGAGTTAGGGTTAGGGTTAGGGTTAGGGTTTGTGTTAGTGTTTGGGTCAGGGTTAGCATCAGGGTTCGGATTAGTTTCAGGTTTAGGGTTAGGGTTAGGGTTAGGGTTAAGTTTAGGGTCAGGGTTAGGGTTAGGTTCAAGGTAAGGGTCAGGGTTAGGGTTAGGGTTAGGGTCAGGTTCAGGGTCAGGTTCAGGTTCAGTGTCAGTGTCAGGGTAAGGGTTAGGGATTGGGTTAGGGTTAGGTTTAGGGTTAGGGTTAGGGTCAGGGTCAGGGTCAGGGTCAGTGTCAGTGTCTGGGTTAGGGTTAGGTTGAGGGTTAGGGTTAGGGTAAGGGTTAGGGTTTGGTTTACGGTCAGAGTTAGGATCAGGGTTATGGTTTTGATTAGGTTTTGTGTTAGGGTTAAGGTCAGGATCAGGGTGAGGGTTAGGGATAGGTTTAGGTACAGCATCAGAGTCAGGGTCAGGTTTAGGGTTAGGCTTAGTGTCAGGGTCAGGGTTAGGGTTTGCATCAGTATTAGGATCAGGGTTCGGATTAGTGTCAGGGTTAGGGTTAGGGTTAGGGTTAGGGTTAGTGTCAAGGTCAGGGTCAGGGTCAGTGTTAGGGTAAGGTTTAGGGTAAGGGTAGGTTTAGGTTTAGGGTTAAGTTTAGGGTTATAGTTAGGGTAAGTGTTAGGGTGAGCGTCAGGGTCAGTGTCAGGGTCAGGGTTAGTGTTAGTGTTGGGGTTAGGTTTAGGGTTAGGGTTAGGGTCACGGTTAGGGTTAGGGTTAGGTTCAGGTTCAGAGTCAGGGTAGGGTTTAGCGTTATGGTTAGTGTTAGGGTTAGGGTTAGGTTTAGCTTTAGCCTCAGGGTTAGGTTTAGGGGTAGGGTCAAGGTCAAGATCAGGGTTAGGTTTAGGGTCAGGGTCAGGGTCAGGGTCAGTGTCTGTGTTAGGGTTAGGGTTAGGGTTAGAGGTAGGTTCAGGTTTTAGGTTAGGGTCAGGGTCAGAGTCAGTGTCAGAGTCAGGTTTAGTGTCAGGGTTAGGGTTAGGGTTAGGGTGAGGGTTAGGTTTACGGTCAGAGTTAGGGTTAGGTTTAGGGTTAGGGTTAGGTTTTGTGTTAGGGTTTGTGTCAGGGTTAGGATCAGAGTTCGGATTAGTGTCAGGGTTAGGGTTAGGGTTAAGGTTAGGGTTAGGGTTAAGGTCAGGGTTAGGGTTAGGGTTAGGGTAAAGCTAAGGGTCAGGTTTAGGGTTAGGGTTAGTGTCAGTTTCAGGGTCAGGTTCAGTGTCAGTGTCAGGGTAAGGGTTAGGTATTGGGTTAGGGTTAGGTTTACCGTAAGAGTTAGGGTTAGTGTTAAGCTTACGGTCAGGGTTAGGGTTAGGGTTAGGGTTGGGGTTAGTGTCCGGATAGGGTCAGGGTCAGTGTTAGGGTCAGCGTTAGGGTTAGGGTTAGGGTTAGGGTCCGGGTTAGGGTCAGGGTCAGTGTTAGGGTCAGGGTAAGTTTTAGGGTCAGGTTTAGTGTTAGGGAGGGTTAGGGTTAGGGTTAGAGTTAGGGGTATGGTTAGGGTTAGGCTCAGGGTTACGGTTAGGGTTAGGGTCAAGTTCAGTGTCAGGGTCTGGCTTAGGGTTAGTGTAAGGGTCAGGGTCAGGGTTAGGGTCAGTGTTTGGGTTACGGTTAGGTTTAGGGTCAGGGTCAGGTTCAGGGTCAGGGTCAGTGTCAGGGTAAGGATTAGGTATTGGGTTAGGGTTAGGTTTACCGTCAGATTTAGGGTTAGGGTTAAGCTTACGGTCAGGGTTAGGGTTAGGGTTAGGGTTAGGGTTAGGGTCCGGTTAGGGTCAGCGTCAGTGTTAGGGTCAGGTTTAGGGTTAGGTTTAGTGTTAGGATTAGGGTCAGGGTCACAGTCAGTGTCAGGGTGAGGGTTAGGTTTAGGGTTAGGGTTAGTGTTAGGGTTAGGGTTAGGGTCAGGGTTAGGGTTAGGTTTAGGGTCAGGGTCAGGGTCAGGATCTGGTTCAGTGTCAGGGTCAGGGTTAGGGTTGGGGTTGGGTTAGGGTTAGGTTTTCAGTCAGAGTTAGGGTTAGGGTTAAGCTTACGGGCAGGGTTAGGGTTGAGGTTAGGGTTCAGCTTAGGGTCCTGGTCAGTGTTAGTGTCAGTGTTAGTGTTAGTGTCAGGGTTAGTGTTAGGGGTAGGGTTCGGTTTAGGGTTAGGATTAGGGGTATGGTTAGGGTTAGGCTCAGGGTTAGGGTTAGGGATAGGGTCAAGTTCAGTGTCTGGGTTTGGTTTAGGCTTAAGGTCAGGGTCAGGGTCAGGTTCAGGGTCAGTGTTTGTTTCAGGGTCAGGGTTAGGGTCAGGGTCAGGGTCAGGGTCAGTGTCAGTTTCAGGGTTAGTGTTAGGGTTAGAGTTAGGGTTAGGTTTAGGTTTAGGGTTAGGGTTAGGGTTAGGCTCAAGGTTAGGGTTAGGGTTAGGTTCAAGTTCAGGGTCAGGGTCAGGTTTAGGATTAGGGTTAGTTTTTGGGTCAGGGTTAGTGTTAGTATTAGGGTTAGGGTTAGGGTTAGTGTCAAGGTCAGGGTCAGGGTCAGGGTCAGTGTCAGGGGGAAGGATAGGTTTAGGTTTAGGGTAAGGGTTAGGTTTACAGTCAGAGTTAGGGTTAGGGTTATGGTTCGGGTTAGGGTTTGGGTTAGGGTTTGGTTCAGGTTTAGGATCAGGGTTCGGATTAGTGTCAGGGTTTGGGTTAGGGTTAGGGTTAGGGTTAGGGTTAAGGTCAGGGTTAGGGTTAGGGTTAGGGTCATGGTAAGGGTCAGGTTTATTGTTAGGGTTAGGGTCAGGTTCAGGGTCAGGTTCAGGTTCAGTGTCAGTGTCAGGATAAGGTTTATGGATTGGGTTAGGGTTAGGTTTACGGTCTGAGTTAGGGTTAGGGTTAAGCTTCTGGTCAGGGTTAGGGTTAGGGTTAGGGTTAGGGTCCGGGTTAGGGTCAGGGTGAGTGTTAGGGTCAGTGTTAGTGTTAGGGTCAGGGTTAGTGTTACGGCCAGGTTTAGTGTTAGGGGTAGGTTAGGGGTAGGGTTAGGGGTATGGTTAGGATGAGGTTTCGGGTTAGGGTTAAGGTCAGGATCAGGGTGAGGGTTAGGGTTAGTGTCAGGGTCAGGGTGAGGGTTGGGGTTAGGCTCAGGTTCAGTGTTAGTTTTAGGTTTAGGGTCAGGGTCAGTATCAGGGTGAGGGTTAGGTTAGGTTTAGGGACAGGTTCAGGGTCAGGGTTATGGTTAGTGTCAGGGTTAGGGTTAGGGTTAGGGTTAGAGTTAGTGTCAGGGTCAGGGTCAGGGTCAGTGTTAGGGTTAGGTTTAGGGTTAGGGTAGGGTTAGGGTTAGGGTTAAGGTTAGGGTTAGAGTTAGGGTTAATGTTAGGGTCAGGGTCAGTGTCAGGGTCAGGGTGAGGGTTAGTTTTAGGGTTGGGTTTATGTTTAGGGTTAGGGTTAGGGTCACGGTTAGGGTTATGGTTAGGTTCAGGGTCAGGGTCAGGGTAGGGTTTAGCGTTATGTTTAGTGTTAGGGTTAGGGGTAGGATTAGCTTTAGCCTCAGGGTTAGGGTTAGGGTTAGGGTCAAGGTCAGGGTCAGTGTCTTGGTTAGGGTTAGGGTTAGGGTTAGGTTAATGGTCAGAGTTAGGATTAGGGTTAGTGTTAGAGGTAGGTTCAGGGTTTAGGTTAGGGTCAGGGTTAGTGTCAGGGTCAGGTTTAGTGTCAGGGTCAGGGTTAGGGTTAGGGTTAGGGTTAGGTTTACGGTCAGAGTAAGTGTTCGGTTTATGCTTAGGGTCAGGTTTAGGTTTAGGGAAAGGATCAGGTTCAGATTTAGGGTTAGGGTTAGTGTTAAGGTAAGGGTCAGGGTCAGGGTTAGGGTCAGGGTTTGGGTTAGGGTTAGGGTTAGGTTTAGGCTTAGGGTTAGGGTCAGGTTTAGGGTTAGGGTCAGGTTAGGGTCAGAGTTAGGGTTAGGGTCAGGGTGTGGTTTAGGGTTAGGGTTAGGGTCAGGGTTAGTGTTAGGGTTAGGGTTAGGGTTAGGGTTAGGGTCCGGGTTAGGGTCAGGGTCAGTGTGAGGGTCCGGGTTAGGGTTAGGGTTAGTGTTAGGATTAGGGTCAGGGTCAGAGTCAGGGTCACGATCAGTGTCAGGGTGAGGGTTAGGGCTAGGTTTAGGTTTACTGTCAGAGTTAAAATTAGGGTTAGGGTAAGGGTTAGGGTTAGGGTTAGGGTTAGGTTCAGGGTTCGGGTTAGGGTTAGGGTCAGGTTCAAGGTCAGGGTCAGGTTTAGTGTCAGGGTCAGGGTTAGGGTTGGGGTAGGGTTAGGGTTAGGTTTTCGGTCAGAGTTAGGGTTAGGGTTAAGCTTACGGTCAGGGGTAGGGTTAGGGTTAGGGTCCGGCTTAGGGTCCTGGTCAGTGTTAGTGTCAGGGTTAGTGTTAGTGTCAGGGTTAGTTTTAGGGGTAGGGTTAGGTTTAGGGTTAGGATTAGTGCTATTTTAAGGGTTAGGCTCAGGGTTAGGGTTAGGGTTAGGGTCAAGGTCAGTGTCTGGGTTAGTTTTAGGGTTAGGGTCAGGGTCAGGGTCAGGGTCAGGGTCAGTGTCTGGGTTAGGGTTAGGTTTAGGGTTCTGGTTAGGGTAAGGGTTAGGGTTAGGTTTACGGTCAGAGTTAGGGTCAGGGTTATGGTTGGGATTAGGTTTAGGGTTAGGGTTAAGGTCAGGACCAGGGTGAGGTTTAGGGATAGGTTTAGGTACAGTGTCAGGGTCAGGGTCAGGGTTAGTGTTAGGGTTAGTGTTAAGGGTACCTTTAGGGTTAGGGTTAGTGTCAGGGTCAGGGTTAGGGTTAGGGTTATGGTCAGGGTCAGGATCATGGTGAGGGTTAGGGTTAGGTTTAGGGACAGGGTCAGTGTCAGGGTTTTGGTTAGTGTCATGGTTAGGGTTAGGGTTACGTTTAGGGTTAGTGTCAGGGTCAGGGTCAGTGTTAGGGTTAGGTTTAGGGTTTGGGCAGGTTTAGGGTTAGGGTTAGATTTTGGGTAAGAGTTAGGGTTTAGTTTATGGTTACGGTCAGGTTCAGGCTCAAGGTGAGTTTCAGGGTTAGGGTTTGGGTTAGGTTTAGGTTTTGGGTCACGTGTAGGGTTAGCGTTAGGGTCAGGGTCAGCGTCAGGGTCAGGTTTAGGTTTATTGTTAGTGTTAAGTTTAGGGTTAGGGTTAGGGTTAGACTCAGGGTTAGGGTTAGGGTTAGGGTCAAGTTCAGGATCAGAGTTAGGGTTAGGTTTAGGGTCAGGGTCAGGGTCAGGGTTAGTACTAGGGTTAGGGTTAGGGTTAGGGTCTGTGTCAGGGTCTGGGTCAGTGTTAGGGTTAGGTTTAGGGTTAGGGTAGGTTTAGGGTTAGGGTTAGAGTTCGGGTAAGAGTTAGGGCTTGGTTTAGGGTTAGGGTCTGTGTCAGGGTCAATGTGAGGGTCAGGGTTAGGGTTGGGGTTAGGTTTAGGGTTAGGGTCACGTGTAGCGTTAGCGTTAGCATTAGGGTCAGGGTCCGGGTCAGGTTTAGGGTTATTGTTAGTGTTAGTGTTAGGGTTAGGGTTAGGGTTAGCCTCAGGGTTAGGGTTAGGGTTAGGTTCAGGGACAGGGTCAGGGTCAGTGTCAGTGTCAGGGTTAGTGTTAGGGTTAGAGTTAGGGCTAGGTTTAGGGTTAGGGTTAGGTTTAGGGTTAGGGTTAGTGTTAGGCTCAAGGTTAGGGTTAGGGTTAGGTTCAAGATCACGGTCATGGTCAGGGTTAGGGTTAGGGTTAGTGTTAGGCTCAAGGTTAGGGTTAGGGTTAGGTTCAAGATCACGGTCAGGGTCAGGGTTAGGATTAGGGTTAGGGTTTGGGTCAGGGTTAGGGTTAGTATTAGGGTTAGGGTTAGGGTTAGGTCAGGGTCAGGGTCAGGGTCAGGGTCAGTGTCAGGGTGAAGGATAGGTTTAGGGTTAGGGTAAGGGTTAGGTTTACGGTCAGAGTTAGGGTTAGGGTTAGGGTTAGGGTTTGTGTTAGTGTTTGGGTCAGGGTTAGCATCAGGGTTCGGATTAGTTTCAGGTTTAGGGTTAGGGTTAGGGTTAGGGTTAAGTTTAGGGTCAGGGTTAGGGTTAGGTTCAAGGTAAGGGTCAGGGTTAGGGTTAGGGTTAGGGTCAGGTTCAGGGTCAGGTTCAGGTTCAGTGTCAGTGTCAGGGTAAGGGTTAGGGATTGGGTTAGGGTTAGGTTTAGGGTTAGGGTTAGGGTCAGGGTCAGGGTCAGGGTCAGTGTCAGTGTCTGGGTTAGGGTTAGGTTGAGGGTTAGGGTTAGGGTAAGGGTTAGGGTTTGGTTTACGGTCAGAGTTAGGATCAGGGTTATGGTTTTGATTAGGTTTTGTGTTAGGGTTAAGGTCAGGATCAGGGTGAGGGTTAGGGATAGGTTTAGGTACAGCATCAGAGTCAGGGTCAGGTTTAGGGTTAGGCTTAGTGTCAGGGTCAGGGTTAGGGTTTGCATCAGTATTAGGATCAGGGTTCGGATTAGTGTCAGGGTTAGGGTTAGGGTTAGGGTTAGGGTTAGTGTCAAGGTCAGGGTCAGGGTCAGTGTTAGGGTAAGGTTTAGGG
Organism: Cynocephalus volans; assembly: GCF_027409185.1. NCBI lineage: Eukaryota > Metazoa > Chordata > Mammalia > Dermoptera > Cynocephalidae > Cynocephalus > Cynocephalus volans. Next base: position 49,507,512 of record NC_084469.1, read on the forward strand.
TAAGGGTAGGTTTAGGTTTAGGGTTAAGTTTAGGGTTATAGTTAGGGTAAGTGTTAGGGTGAGCGTCAGGGTCAGTGTCAGGGTCAGGGTTAGTGTTAGTGTTGGGGTTAGGTTTAGGGTTAGGGTTAGGGTCACGGTTAGGGTTAGGGTTAGGTTCAGGTTCAGAGTCAGGGTAGGGTTTAGCGTTATGGTTAGTGTTAGGGTTAGGGTTAGGTTTAGCTTTAGCCTCAGGGTTAGGTTTAGGGGTAGGGTCAAGGTCAAGATCAGGGTTAGGTTTAGGGTCAGGGTCAGGGTCAGGGTCAGTGTCTGTGTTAGGGTTAGGGTTAGGGTTAGAGGTAGGTTCAGGTTTTAGGTTAGGGTCAGGGTCAGAGTCAGTGTCAGAGTCAGGTTTAGTGTCAGGGTTAGGGTTAGGGTTAGGGTTAGGGTGAGGGTTAGGTTTACGGTCAGAGTTAGGGTTAGGTTTAGGGTTAGGGTTAGGTTTTGTGTTAGGGTTTGTGTCAGGGTTAGGATCAGAGTTCGGATTAGTGTCAGGGTTAGGGTTAGGGTTAAGGTTAGGGTTAGGGTTAAGGTCAGGGTTAGGGTTAGGGTTAGGGTAAAGCTAAGGGTCAGGTTTAGGGTTAGGGTTAGTGTCAGTTTCAGGGTCAGGTTCAGTGTCAGTGTCAGGGTAAGGGTTAGGTATTGGGTTAGGGTTAGGTTTACCGTAAGAGTTAGGGTTAGTGTTAAGCTTACGGTCAGGGTTAGGGTTAGGGTTAGGGTTGGGGTTAGTGTCCGGATAGGGTCAGGGTCAGTGTTAGGGTCAGCGTTAGGGTTAGGGTTAGGGTTAGGGTCCGGGTTAGGGTCAGGGTCAGTGTTAGGGTCAGGGTAAGTTTTAGGGTCAGGTTTAGTGTTAGGGAGGGTTAGGGTTAGGGTTAGAGTTAGGGGTATGGTTAGGGTTAGGCTCAGGGTTACGGTTAGGGTTAGGGTCAAGTTCAGTGTCAGGGTCTGGCTTAGGGTTAGTGTAAGGGTCAGGGTCAGGGTTAGGGTCAGTGTTTGGGTTACGGTTAGGTTTAGGGTCAGGGTCAGGTTCAGGGTCAGGGTCAGTGTCAGGGTAAGGATTAGGTATTGGGTTAGGGTTAGGTTTACCGTCAGATTTAGGGTTAGGGTTAAGCTTACGGTCAGGGTTAGGGTTAGGGTTAGGGTTAGGGTTAGGGTCCGGTTAGGGTCAGGGTCAGTGTTAGGGTCAGGTTTAGGGTTAGGTTTAGTGTTAGGATTAGGGTCAGGGTCACAGTCAGTGTCAGGGTGAGGGTTAGGTTTAGGGTTAGGGTTAGTGTTAGGGTTAGGGTTAGGGTCAGGGTTAGGGTTAGGTTTAGGGTCAGGGTCAGGGTCAGGATCTGGTTCAGTGTCAGGGTCAGGGTTAGGGTTGGGGTTGGGTTAGGGTTAGGTTTTCAGTCAGAGTTAGGGTTAGGGTTAAGCTTACGGGCAGGGTTAGGGTTGAGGTTAGGGTTCAGCTTAGGGTCCTGGTCAGTGTTAGTGTCAGTGTTAGTGTTAGTGTCAGGGTTAGTGTTAGGGGTAGGGTTCGGTTTAGGGTTAGGATTAGGGGTATGGTTAGGGTTAGGCTCAGGGTTAGGGTTAGGGATAGGGTCAAGTTCAGTGTCTGGGTTTGGTTTAGGCTTAAGGTCAGGGTCAGGGTCAGGTTCAGGGTCAGTGTTTGTTTCAGGGTCAGGGTTAGGGTCAGGGTCAGGGTCAGTGTCAGTTTCAGGGTTAGTGTTAGGGTTAGAGTTAGGGTTAGGTTTAGGTTTAGGGTTAGGGTTAGGGTTAGGCTCAAGGTTAGGGTTAGGCTTAGGTTCAAGTTCAGGGTCAGGGTCAGGTTTAGGATTAGGGTTAGTTTTTGGGTCAGGGTTAGTGTTAGTATTAGGGTTAGGGTTAGGGTTAGTGTCAAGGTCAGGGTCAGGGTCAGGGTCAGTGTCAGGGGGAAGGATAGGTTTAGGTTTAGGGTAAGGGTTAGGTTTACAGTCAGAGTTAGGGTTAGGGTTATGGTTCGGGTTAGGGTTTGGGTTAGGGTTTGGTTCAGGTTTAGGATCAGGGTTCGGATTAGTGTCAGGGTTTGGGTTAGGGTTAGGGTTAGGGTTAGGGTTAAGGTCAGGGTTAGGGTTAGGGTTAGGGTCATGGTAAGGGTCAGGTTTATTGTTAGGGTTAGGGTCAGGTTCAGGGTCAGGTTCAGGTTCAGTGTCAGTGTCAGGATAAGGTTTATGGATTGGGTTAGGGTTAGGTTTACGGTCTGAGTTAGGGTTAGGGTTAAGCTTCTGGTCAGGGTTAGGGTTAGGGTTAGGGTTAGGGTCCGGGTTAGGGTCAGGGTGAGTGTTAGGGTCAGTGTTAGTGTTAGGGTCAGGGTTAGTGTTACGGCCAGGTTTAGTGTTAGGGGTAGGTTAGGGGTAGGGTTAGGGGTATGGTTAGGATGAGGTTTCGGGTTAGGGTTAAGGTCAGGATCAGGGTGAGGGTTAGGGTTAGTGTCAGGGTCAGGGTGAGGGTTGGGGTTAGGCTCAGGTTCAGTGTTAGTTTTAGGTTTAGGGTCAGGGTCAGTATCAGGGTGAGGGTTAGGTTAGGTTTAGGGACAGGTTCAGGGTCAGGGTTATGGTTAGTGTCAGGGTTAGGGTTAGGGTTAGGGTTAGAGTTAGTGTCAGGGTCAGGGTCAGGGTCAGTGTTAGGGTTAGGTTTAGGGTTAGGGTAGGGTTAGGGTTAGGGTTAAGGTTAGGGTTAGAGTTAGGGTTAATGTTAGGGTCAGGGTCAGTGTCAGGGTCAGGGTGAGGGTTAGTTTTAGGGTTGGGTTTATGTTTAGGGTTAGGGTTAGGGTCACGGTTAGGGTTATGGTTAGGTTCAGGGTCAGGGTCAGGGTAGGGTTTAGCGTTATGTTTAGTGTTAGGGTTAGGGGTAGGATTAGCTTTAGCCTCAGGGTTAGGGTTAGGGTTAGGGTCAAGGTCAGGGTCAGTGTCTTGGTTAGGGTTAGGGTTAGGGTTAGGTTAATGGTCAGAGTTAGGATTAGGGTTAGTGTTAGAGGTAGGTTCAGGGTTTAGGTTAGGGTCAGGGTTAGTGTCAGGGTCAGGTTTAGTGTCAGGGTCAGGGTTAGGGTTAGGGTTAGGGTTAGGTTTACGGTCAGAGTAAGTGTTCGGTTTATGCTTAGGGTCAGGTTTAGGTTTAGGGAAAGGATCAGGTTCAGATTTAGGGTTAGGGTTAGTGTTAAGGTAAGGGTCAGGGTCAGGGTTAGGGTCAGGGTTTGGGTTAGGGTTAGGGTTAGGTTTAGGCTTAGGGTTAGGGTCAGGTTTAGGGTTAGGGTCAGGTTAGGGTCAGAGTTAGGGTTAGGGTCAGGGTGTGGTTTAGGGTTAGGGTTAGGGTCAGGGTTAGTGTTAGGGTTAGGGTTAGGGTTAGGGTCCGGGTTAGGGTCAGGGTCAGTGTGAGGGTCCGGGTTAGGGTTAGGGTTAGTGTTAGGATTAGGGTCAGGGTCAGAGTCAGGGTCACGATCAGTGTCAGGGTGAGGGTTAGGTTTAGGGTTAGGGCTAGGTTTAGGTTTACTGTCAGAGTTAAAATTAGGGTTAGGGTAAGGGTTAGGGTTAGGGTTAGGGTTAGGTTCAGGGTTCGGGTTAGGGTTAGGGTCAGGTTCAAGGTCAGGGTCAGGTTTAGTGTCAGGGTCAGGGTTAGGGTTGGGGTAGGGTTAGGGTTAGGTTTTCGGTCAGAGTTAGGGTTAGGGTTAAGCTTATGGTCAGGGGTAGGGTTAGGGTTAGGGTCCGGCTTAGGGTCCTGGTCAGTGTTAGTGTCAGGGTTAGTGTTAGTGTCAGGGTTAGTTTTAGGGGTAGGGTTAGGTTTAGGGTTAGGATTAGTGCTATTTTAAGGGATAGGCTCAGGGTTAGGGTTAGGGTTAGGGTCAAGGTCAGTGTCTGGGTTAGTTTTAGGGTTAGGGTCAGGGTCAGGGTCAGGGTCAGTGTCTGGGTTAGGGTTAGGTTTAGGGTTCTGGTTAGGGTAAGGGTTAGGGTTAGGTTTACGGTCAGAGTTAGGGTCAGAGAGGGGGTATAGCTCAGTGGTAGAGCATTTGACTGCAGAGTTAGGGTCAGGGTTATGGTTGGGATTAGGTTTAGGGTTAGGGTTAAGGTCAGGATCAGGGTGAGGTTTAGGGATAGGTTTAGGTACAGTGTCAGGGTCAGGGTCAGGGTTAGTGTTAGGGTTAGTGTTAAGGGTACCTTTAGGGTTAGGGTTAGTGTCAGGGTCAGGGTTAGGGTTAGGGTTATGGTCAGGGTCAGGATCATGGTGAGGGTTAGGGTTAGGTTTAGGGACAGGGTCAGTGTCAGGGTTTTGGTTAGTGTCATGGTTAGGGTTAGGGTTACGTTTAGGGTTAGTGTCAGGGTCAGGGTCAGTGTTAGGGTTAGGTTTAGGGTTTGGGCAGGTTTAGGGTTAGGGTTAGATTTTGGGTAAGAGTTAGGGTTTAGTTTATGGTTACGGTCAGGGTCAGGCTCAAGGTGAGTTTCAGGGTTAGGGTTTGGGTTAGGTTTAGGTTTTGGGTCACGTGTAGGGTTAGCGTTAGGGTCAGGGTCAGCGTCAGGGTCAGGTTTAGGGTTATTGTTAGTGTTAAGTTTAGGGTTAGGGTTAGGGTTAGACTCAGGGTTAGGGTTAGGGTTAGGGTCAAGTTCAGGATCAGAGTTAGGGTTAGGTTTAGGGTCAGGGTCAGGGTCAGGGTTAGTACTAGGGTTAGGGTTAGGGTTAGGGTCTGTGTCAGGGTCTGGGTCAGTGTTAGGGTTAGGTTTAGGGTTAGGGTAGGTTTAGGGTTAGGGTTAGAGTTCGGGTAAGAGTTAGGGCTTGGTTTAGGGTTAGGGTCTGTGTCAGGGTCAATGTGAGGGTCAGGGTTAGGGTTGGGGTTAGGTTTAGGGTTAGGGTCACGTGTAGCGTTAGCGTTAGCATTAGGGTCAGGGTCCGGGTCAGGTTTAGGGTTATTGTTAGTGTTAGTGTTAGGGTTAGGGTTAGGGTTAGCCTCAGGGTTAGGGTTAGGGTTAGGTTCAGGGACAGGGTCAGGGTCAGTGTCAGTGTCAGGGTTAGTGTTAGGGTTAGAGTTAGGGCTAGGTTTAGGGTTAGGGTTAGGTTTAGGGTTAGGGTTAGTGTTAGGCTCAAGGTTAGGGTTAGGGTTAGGTTCAAGATCACGGTCATGGTCAGGGTTAGGGTTAGGGTTAGTGTTAGGCTCAAGGTTAGGGTTAGGGTTAGGTTCAAGATCACGGTCAGGGTCAGGGTTAGGATTAGGGTTAGGGTTTGGGTCAGGGTTAGGGTTAGTATTAGGGTTAGGGTTAGGGTTAGGGTCAGGGTCAGGGTCAGGGTCAGGGTCAGTGTCAGGGTGAAGGATAGGTTTAGGGTTAGGGTAAGGGTTAGGTTTACGGTCAGAGTTAGGGTTAGGGTTAGGGTTAGGGTTTGTGTTAGTGTTTGGGTCAGGGTTAGCATCAGGGTTCGGATTAGTTTCAGGTTTAGGGTTAGGGTTAGGGTTAGGGTTAAGTTTAGGGTCAGGGTTAGGGTTAGGTTCAAGGTAAGGGTCAGGGTTAGGGTTAGGGTTAGGGTCAGGTTCAGGGTCAGGTTCAGGTTCAGTGTCAGTGTCAGGGTAAGGGTTAGGGATTGGGTTAGGGTTAGGTTTAGGGTTAGGGTTAGGGTCAGGGTCAGGGTCAGGGTCAGTGTCAGTGTCTGGGTTAGGGTTAGGTTGAGGGTTAGGGTTAGGGTAAGGGTTAGGGTTTGGTTTACGGTCAGAGTTAGGATCAGGGTTATGGTTTTGATTAGGTTTTGTGTTAGGGTTAAGGTCAGGATCAGGGTGAGGGTTAGGGATAGGTTTAGGTACAGCATCAGAGTCAGGGTCAGGTTTAGGGTTAGGCTTAGTGTCAGGGTCAGGGTTAGGGTTTGCATCAGTATTAGGATCAGGGTTCGGATTAGTGTCAGGGTTAGGGTTAGGGTTAGGGTTAGGGTTAGTGTCAAGGTCAGGGTCAGGGTCAGTGTTAGGGTAAGGTTTAGGGTAAGGGTAGGTTTAGGTTTAGGGTTAAGTTTAGGGTTATAGTTAGGGTAAGTGTTAGGGTGAGCGTCAGGGTCAGTGTCAGGGTCAGGGTTAGTGTTAGTGTTGGGGTTAGGTTTAGGGTTAGGGTTAGGGTCACGGTTAGGGTTAGGGTTAGGTTCAGGTTCAGAGTCAGGGTAGGGTTTAGCGTTATGGTTAGTGTTAGGGTTAGGGTTAGGTTTAGCTTTAGCCTCAGGGTTAGGTTTAGGGGTAGGGTCAAGGTCAAGATCAGGGTTAGGTTTAGGGTCAGGGTCAGGGTCAGGGTCAGTGTCTGTGTTAGGGTTAGGGTTAGGGTTAGAGGTAGGTTCAGGTTTTAGGTTAGGGTCAGGGTCAGAGTCAGTGTCAGAGTCAGGTTTAGTGTCAGGGTTAGGGTTAGGGTTAGGGTTAGGGTGAGGGTTAGGTTTACGGTCAGAGTTAGGGTTAGGTTTAGGGTTAGGGTTAGGTTTTGTGTTAGGGTTTGTGTCAGGGTTAGGATCAGAGTTCGGATTAGTGTCAGGGTTAGGGTTAGGGTTAAGGTTAGGGTTAGGGTTAAGGTCAGGGTTAGGATTAGGGTTAGGGTAAAGCTAAGGGTCAGGTTTAGGGTTAGGGTTAGTGTCAGTTTCAGGGTCAGGTTCAGTGTCAGTGTCAGGGTAAGGGTTAGGTATTGGGTTAGGGTTAGGTTTACCGTAAGAGTTAGGGTTAGTGTTAAGCTTACGGTCAGGGTTAGGGTTAGGGTTAGGGTTGGGGTTAGTGTCCGGATAGGGTCAGGGTCAGTGTTAGGGTCAGCGTTAGGGTTAGGGTTAGGGTTAGGGTCCGGGTTAGGGTCAGGGTCAGTGTTAGGGTCAGGGTAAGTTTTAGGGTCAGGTTTAGTGTTAGGGAGGGTTAGGGTTAGGGTTAGAGTTAGGGGTATGGTTAGGGTTAGGCTCAGGGTTACGGTTAGGGTTAGGGTCAAGTTCAGTGTCAGGGTCTGGCTTAGGGTTAGTGTAAGGGTCAGGGTCAGGGTTAGGGTCAGTGTTTGGGTTACGGTTAGGTTTAGGGTCAGGGTCAGGTTCAGGGTCAGGGTCAGTGTCAGGGTAAGGATTAGGTATTGGGTTAGGGTTAGGTTTACCGTCAGATTTAGGGTTAGGGTTAAGCTTACGGTCAGGGTTAGGGTTAGGGTTAGGGTTAGGGTTAGGGTCCGGTTAGGGTCAGGGTCAGTGTTAGGGTCAGGTTTAGGGTTAGGTTTAGTGTTAGGATTAGGGTCAGGGTCACAGTCAGTGTCAGGGTGAGGGTTAGGTTTAGGGTTAGGGTTAGTGTTAGGGTTAGGGTTAGGGTCAGGGTTAGGGTTAGGTTTAGGGTCAGGGTCAGGGTCAGGATCTGGTTCAGTGTCAGGGTCAGGGTTAGGGTTGGGGTTGGGTTAGGGTTAGGTTTTCAGTCAGAGTTAGGGTTAGGGTTAAGCTTACGGGCAGGGTTAGGGTTGAGGTTAGGGTTCAGCTTAGGGTCCTGGTCAGTGTTAGTGTCAGTGTTAGTGTTAGTGTCAGGGTTAGTGTTAGGGGTAGGGTTCGGTTTAGGGTTAGGATTAGGGGTATGGTTAGGGTTAGGCTCAGGGTTAGGGTTAGGGATAGGGTCAAGTTCAGTGTCTGGGTTTGGTTTAGGCTTAAGGTCAGGGTCAGGGTCAGGTTCAGGGTCAGTGTTTGTTTCAGGGTCAGGGTTAGGGTCAGGGTCAGGGTCAGTGTCAGTTTCAGGGTTAGTGTTAGGGTTAGAGTTAGGGTTAGGTTTAGGTTTAGGGTTAGGGTTAGGGTTAGGCTCAAGGTTAGGGTTAGGCTTAGGTTCAAGTTCAGGGTCAGGGTCAGGTTTAGGATTAGGGTTAGTTTTTGGGTCAGGGTTAGTGTTAGTATTAGGGTTAGGGTTAGGGTTAGTGTCAAGGTCAGGGTCAGGGTCAGGGTCAGTGTCAGGGGGAAGGATAGGTTTAGGTTTAGGGTAAGGGTTAGGTTTACAGTCAGAGTTAGGGTTAGGGTTATGGTTCGGGTTAGGGTTTGGGTTAGGGTTTGGTTCAGGTTTAGGATCAGGGTTCGGATTAGTGTCAGGGTTTGGGTTAGGGTTAGGGTTAGGGTTAGGGTTAAGGTCAGGGTTAGGGTTAGGGTTAGGGTCATGGTAAGGGTCAGGTTTATTGTTAGGGTTAGGGTCAGGTTCAGGGTCAGGTTCAGGTTCAGTGTCAGTGTCAGGATAAGGTTTATGGATTGGGTTAGGGTTAGGTTTACGGTCTGAGTTAGGGTTAGGGTTAAGCTTCTGGTCAGGGTTAGGGTTAGGGTTAGGGTTAGGGTCCGGGTTAGGGTCAGGGTGAGTGTTAGGGTCAGTGTTAGTGTTAGGGTCAGGGTTAGTGTTACGGCCAGGTTTAGTGTTAGGGGTAGGTTAGGGGTAGGGTTAGGGGTATGGTTAGGATGAGGTTTCGGGTTAGGGTTAAGGTCAGGATCAGGGTGAGGGTTAGGGTTAGTGTCAGGGTCAGGGTGAGGGTTGGGGTTAGGCTCAGGTTCAGTGTTAGTTTTAGGTTTAGGGTCAGGGTCAGTATCAGGGTGAGGGTTAGGTTAGGTTTAGGGACAGGTTCAGGGTCAGGGTTATGGTTAGTGTCAGGGTTAGGGTTAGGGTTAGGGTTAGAGTTAGTGTCAGGGTCAGGGTCAGGGTCAGTGTTAGGGTTAGGTTTAGGGTTAGGGTAGGGTTAGGGTTAGGGTTAAGGTTAGGGTTAGAGTTAGGGTTAATGTTAGGGTCAGGGTCAGTGTCAGGGTCAGGGTGAGGGTTAGTTTTAGGGTTGGGTTTATGTTTAGGGTTAGGGTTAGGGTCACGGTTAGGGTTATGGTTAGGTTCAGGGTCAGGGTCAGGGTAGGGTTTAGCGTTATGTTTAGTGTTAGGGTTAGGGGTAGGATTAGCTTTAGCCTCAGGGTTAGGGTTAGGGTTAGGGTCAAGGTCAGGGTCAGTGTCTTGGTTAGGGTTAGGGTTAGGGTTAGGTTAATGGTCAGAGTTAGGATTAGGGTTAGTGTTAGAGGTAGGTTCAGGGTTTAGGTTAGGGTCAGGGTTAGTGTCAGGGTCAGGTTTAGTGTCAGGGTCAGGGTTAGGGTTAGGGTTAGGGTTAGGTTTACGGTCAGAGTAAGTGTTCGGTTTATGCTTAGGGTCAGGTTTAGGTTTAGGGAAAGGATCAGGTTCAGATTTAGGGTTAGGGTTAGTGTTAAGGTAAGGGTCAGGGTCAGGGTTAGGGTCAGGGTTTGGGTTAGGGTTAGGGTTAGGTTTAGGCTTAGGGTTAGGGTCAGGTTTAGGGTTAGGGTCAGGTTAGGGTCAGAGTTAGGGTTAGGGTCAGGGTGTGGTTTAGGGTTAGGGTTAGGGTCAGGGTTAGTGTTAGGGTTAGGGTTAGGGTTAGGGTCCGGGTTAGGGTCAGGGTCAGTGTGAGGGTCCGGGTTAGGGTTAGGGTTAGTGTTAGGATTAGGGTCAGGGTCAGAGTCAGGGTCACGATCAGTGTCAGGGTGAGGGTTAGGTTTAGGGTTAGGGCTAGGTTTAGGTTTACTGTCAGAGTTAAAATTAGGGTTAGGGTAAGGGTTAGGGTTAGGGTTAGGGTTAGGTTCAGGGTTCGGGTTAGGGTTAGGGTCAGGTTCAAGGTCAGGGTCAGGTTTAGTGTCAGGGTCAGGGTTAGGGTTGGGGTAGGGTTAGGGTTAGGTTTTCGGTCAGAGTTAGGGTTAGGGTTAAGCTTATGGTCAGGGGTAGGGTTAGGGTTAGGGTCCGGCTTAGGGTCCTGGTCAGTGTTAGTGTCAGGGTTAGTGTTAGTGTCAGGGTTAGTTTTAGGGGTAGGGTTAGGTTTAGGGTTAGGATTAGTGCTATTTTAAGGGATAGGCTCAGGGTTAGGGTTAGGGTTAGGGTCAAGGTCAGTGTCTGGGTTAGTTTTAGGGTTAGGGTCAGGGTCAGGGTCAGGGTCAGTGTCTGGGTTAGGGTTAGGTTTAGGGTTCTGGTTAGGGTAAGGGTTAGGGTTAGGTTTACGGTCAGAGTTAGGGTCAGAGAGGGGGTATAGCTCAGTGGTAGAGCATTTGACTGCAGAGTTAGGGTCAGGGTTATGGTTGGGATTAGGTTTAGGGTTAGGGTTAAGGTCAGGATCAGGGTGAGGTTTAGGGATAGGTTTAGGTACAGTGTCAGGGTCAGGGTCAGGGTTAGTGTTAGGGTTAGTGTTAAGGGTACCTTTAGGGTTAGGGTTAGTGTCAGGGTCAGGGTTAGGGTTAGGGTTATGGTCAGGGTCAGGATCATGGTGAGGGTTAGGGTTAGGTTTAGGGACAGGGTCAGTGTCAGGGTTTTGGTTAGTGTCATGGTTAGGGTTAGGGTTACGTTTAGGGTTAGTGTCAGGGTCAGGGTCAGTGTTAGGGTTAGGTTTAGGGTTTGGGCAGGTTTAGGGTTAGGGTTAGATTTTGGGTAAGAGTTAGGGTTTAGTTTATGGTTACGGTCAGGGTCAGGCTCAAGGTGAGTTTCAGGGTTAGGGTTTGGGTTAGGTTTAGGTTTTGGGTCACGTGTAGGGTTAGCGTTAGGGTCAGGGTCAGCGTCAGGGTCAGGTTTAGGGTTATTGTTAGTGTTAAGTTTAGGGTTAGGGTTAGGGTTAGACTCAGGGTTAGGGTTAGGGTTAGGGTCAAGTTCAGGATCAGAGTTAGGGTTAGGTTTAGGGTCAGGGTCAGGGTCAGGGTTAGTACTAGGGTTAGGGTTAGGGTTAGGGTCTGTGTCAGGGTCAGGGTCAGTGTTAGGGTTAGGTTTAGGGTTAGGGTAGGTTTAGGGTTAGGGTTAGAGTTCGGGTAAGATTTAGGGCTTGGTTTAGGGTTAGGGTCTGTGTCAGGGTCAATGTGAGGGTCAGGGTTAGGGTTGGGGTTAGGTTTAGGGTTAGGGTCACGTGTAGCGTTAGCGTTAGCATTAGGGTCAGGGTCCGGGTCAGGTTTAGGGTTATTGTTAGTGTTAGTGTTAGGGTTAGGGTTAGGGTTAGCCTCAGGGTTAGGGTTAGGGTTAGGTTCAGGTACAGGGTCAGGGTCAGTGTCAGTGTCAGGGTTAGTGTTAGGGTTAGAGTTAGGGCTAGGTTTAGGGTTAGGGTTAGGTTTAGGGTTAGGGTTAGTGTTAGGCTCAAGGTTAGGGTTAGGGTTAGGTTCAAGATCACGGTCATGGTCAGGGTTAGGGTTAGGGTTAGTGTTAGGCTCAAGGTTAGGGTTAGGGTTAGGTTCAAGATCACGGTCAGGGTCAGGGTTAGGATTAGGGTTAGGGTTTGGGTCAGGGTTAGGGTTAGTATTAGGGTTAGGGTTAGGGTTAGTGTTAGGGTTAGGGTCAGGGTCAGGGTTAGGTTTAGGGTTAAGGTTAGGTTTAGGTTTAGTGTTAGGGTCAGGGTTAGGGTTAGGGTTAGGGTCAAGGTCAGGGTCAGGTTCAGGGTTAGGATTAGGGTTAGGGTTAGGGTTAGGTTTACGGTCAGAGTTAGGATTAGTGGTAGGGGTAGGGTTAGGGTTGGGTTAGGGTTAGGGTCAGGGTTAGGATCATGTTTCGTATTAGTGTCAGGTTTAGGGATAGGGTTAGGTTTAGGGTCAGGGTTAGGGTTAGTGTTAGGGTCAAGGTATGGGTCAGATTTAGGGTTAGGGTTAGGGTCAGGTTCAGGGTCAGGGTCAGGGTCAGGGTTAGGGTTAGGGTTGGTTTAGGGTTAGGTTTAAGGTCAGAGTTAGTGTTAGGGTTAAGCTTAGGGTCAGGGTTAGGGTTAGGGTTAGGGTTAGGGTCCGGCTTAGGGTCAGGGTCAGGGTCAGGGTCAGGTTTAGGGTCAGGGTTAGTGTTAGTGCTACGGTTAGGGTTAAGGTTAGCCTCAGGGTTAGGGTTAGGGTTAGGGTTATGTTGAAGGTCAGGATCAAGGTTAGGGTGAGGGTCAGGGTCAGGGTCCGGTCAGGGTCAGGGTCAGTGTCAGTGTTAGGTTTAGGGTTAGGGTTAGGTTAACAGTCAGAGGTAGGATTATGGTTAGGGTTAGGTTGTAGGGTCAGGGTTAGGGTTAGTGTTAGGTTGATGGTAAGGGTCAGTGTTAGTTTTAGGGTCAGGGTTAGGGTTAGGGTTAGGTTTAGGGTTAGGGTTAGGGTCAGGGTTAGGGTTAGGTTTAGGGTGAAGGTAAGGGTCAGGATTAGGGTTAGGGTCAGTGCTAGGGTTAGGGTCAGTGTCAGGGTTAGGGTAAGGTTTAGTGTTATGGTTAGGTTCAGGGTCAGGGTTAGGATTAGGGTTAGGGTTAGGGTTACGATTAGGGTCAGGGTCAGGGTAAGGATCAGGGTCAGGGACTGGGTTAGTGTTAGGGTTAGGGTTAGGTTAATGGTCAGAGTTAGGATTAGGGTTAGGGTTAGAGGTAGGTTCAGGGTTTAGGTTAGGGTCAGTTTCAGGGTCAGTGTCAGGGTCAGGTTTAGTGTCAGGGTCAGGGTTAGGGTTAGGGTTAGGGTTAGTGTTAGGTTTACGGTCAGAGTAAGTGTTCGGGTTATGCTTAGGGTCAGGTTTAGGGTTAGGAAAAGGATCAGGGTCAGGTTTAGGGTTAGGGTTAGTGTTAACGTAAGGGTCAGGATCAGGGTTAGGGTCAGGTTTCGGTCAGAGTTAGGGTTAGTTTCAGGGTGTGGGTTAGGTTTAGGGTTAGCGTCAGGGTCAGGGTTATGGTTAGGGTCAAGGTCAGGATCATGGTGAGGGTTAGGGTTAGGTTTAGGGACAGGGTCAGGGTCAGGGTTATGGTTAGTGTCAGGGTTAGGATTAGGGTTAGGGTTTGGGTCAGGGTCAGGGTTAGTATTAGGGTTAGGATTAGGGTTAGGGTCAGGGTCAGGGTCAGGGTCAATGTCAGGGTGAAGGATAGGTTTAGGGTTAGGGTAAGGGTTAGGTTTACGGTCAGAGTTAGGGTTAGGATTAGGTTTAGGGTTAGGGTTTGGGTTAGGGTTTGGGTCAGGGTTAGGATCAGGGTTCGGATTAGTTTCAGGTTTAGGGTTAGGGTTAGGGTTATGGTTATGGTTAAGGTTAGGGTCACGGTTACGGTTAGGTTTAGGGTCAAGGTAAGGTTCAGGTTTCGAGTTAGCGTTAGGGTCAGGGTCAGGGTTAGGGTTAGGTTTAAGCTTACGGTCAGGGTTAGTGTTAGGGTTATGGTTAGGGTCTGGGTTAGGGTCAGGGTCAGTGTTAGTGTCAGGGTTAGTGTTAGGGTCAGGGATAGTGTTAGGGGTAGGGTTAGGCTCAGGGTTAGGGTTAGGGTTAGGGTCAAGGTCAGTGTCAGTGTTAGGTTTATGGTTAGGGTCAGGGTCCGGGTTAGAGTCAGTGTCTGGGTTAGGGTTAGGTTTAGGGTTAGGATTATGGTCAGGGTCAGGTTCAGTGTCAGTCAGGGTTAGGGTTAGTTTTGGATTACGGTTAGGTTTACGGTCAGAGTAAGTGTTCGGGTTAAACTTAGGGTCAGGGTAAGGGTTAGGGAAAGTATCAGGGTCAGGATTAGTGTTAGGGTTAAAGTTAAGGTAAGGGTCAGGATCAGGGTTAGGATCAGGGTTAGGGGTAGGGTTAGGGTTTGGTTTAGGCTTAGGGTTATGGTCATGTTTAGGGTTAGGGTCAGGATAGGTTCAGGGTTAGGGTTAGGGTCAGGGTTAGGGTTAGGTTTAGGGTTAGGATCAGGGTTACTGTTAGGGTTAGTGTTAGGGTTAGTGTCAGGGTCAGGGTTAGGTATAGGGTTAAGGTTAGGTTTAGGTTTAGTGTTAGGGTCAGTGTTAGGGTTAGGGTTAGTGTTAGGGTTAGGGTCTGGGTTAGGGTCAGGATCAGTGTTAGGGCCAGTGTTAGTGTTAGGGCTAGGTTTAGGGTTAGGGTTAGGGCTAGGGTTAGGCTCAGGGTTAGGCTTAGGGTTAGGGTGAAGGTCAGGGTCAGGGTCAGGGTTAGGATTAGGGTTAGGTTAGGGTCACGGTTTGGGCTAGGGTTAGGTTCAGGGTCAGGGTCAGTGTAGGGTTTAGGGTTATGGTTAGTGTTAGTGTTAGGGTTAGGGTTAGGGTTAGCCTCAGGGTTTGGGTTAGGGTTAGGGTCAAGGTCAGGATCAGGGTTAGGGTTAGTGTTAGGGTCAGGGTCAGGGTCAGTGTCTGGGTTTCTGGTAGGGTTAGGGTTCGGTTAATGGTCAGAGTTAGGATTAGTGTTTGGTTTAGAGGTAGGTTCAGGGTTTAGGTTGGGGTCAGGGTCAAGGTCAGTGTAAGGGTCAGGTTTAGTTTCAGGGTCAGGGTTAGTGTTAGTGTTAGGGTTAGGGTTAGGGTTAGGTTTAGGCTTAGGGTTAGGGTCAGGTTTAGGGTTAGGGTCAGGTTAGGGTCAGAGATAGGGTTAGGGTCAGGGTGTGGGTTAGGGTTAGGTTTAGGGTCAGGGTTAGGGTTAGGTTTAGGATTAGGGTCAGGGTCAGGGTCAGGGTCCCCGTCAGTGTCACTGTGAGGGTTAGGTTTAGGGTTAGGTTTACGGTCAGAGTTAGAATTAGGGTTAGGTTTATGGTTATGGTTATGGTTAGGGTTAGGGTCTGGGTTAGGGTTAGGGTTAGGGTCAGGGTCCGGGTCAGGTTCAGTGTCAGGGTCAGTGTTAGGTTTGGTGTTTGGTTAGGGGTAGGTTTTCGGTCAGAGTTAGTGTTAGGGTTAAGCTTACGGTCAGGGTTAGTGTTAGGGTCAGGGTTAGTGTTAGTGGTGGGGTTAGGGTTAGGGTTAGGATTAGGGGTATGGTTAGGGTTAGGCTCAGGGTTAGGGTTAGTGTTAGGGTAAAGGTCCGTGTCTGGGTTAGGTTTAGGGTTTGGTTCAGGGTCATGGTCAGGGTAAGGGTCAGTGTCTGGGTTAGGGTTAGGTTTAGGGTTCTGGTTAGGGTAAGGGTTAGGGTTAGGTTTACGGTCAGAGTTAGGGTCAGGGTTATGCTTGGGATTAGGTTTAGGGTTAAGGTTAAGGTCAGAATCAGGGTGAGGTTTAGGGATAGGTTTAGGTACAGCGTCAGGGTCAGAATCAGGGTTAGGGGTAGGTTTCGGTTAGGGTTAGGTTTACGGTCAGAGTAAGTGTTCGGGTTAAGCTTAGGGTCAGGGTTAGGGTTAGGGAAAGTATCAGGGTCAGGTTTAGTGTTAGGGTTAAAGTTAATGTAAGGGTCAGGATCAGGGTTAGGATCAGGGTTAGGGTTAGGGTTAGGTTTAGGCTTAGGGTTAGGGGCAGGTTTAGGGTTAGGTTCAGGTTAGGGTCAGGGTTAGGGTTAGGGTCCGCGTTAGGGTCAGGGTCAGTGTTAGGGTCAGGGTCAGGATCAAGGTCAGGGTCAGTGTCAGGGTAAGGGTTAGGGTTAATGTTAGGGTTAGGGTTAGGTTTACGGTCAGACTTATGATTAGGTTTAGGGTTAGGGTTAGGGTTTGGGATAGGGTTAGGGTCAGGGTTAGTATCAGGGTTCGGGTTACTGTCAGTTTTAGGGTTAGGGTTAGGTATAGGGTTAGGGTTAGGGTCAGGGTCAGGGTTAGGGTTGGGGTTAGGGTCAAGGTAAGGGTAAGGGTTAGGGTTAGGGTTAGGGTTAGGGTCAGGGTTAGGGTCAGGGTCAGGTCCAGTGTCTGTGTCAGTGTTATTGTTAGGGTTCGTTTAGGGGTGGGTTTACGGTCAGAGTTAGGTTTAGGGTTGAGTTTTGGGTCAGGGTTAGGGTTAGGGTAAGGGTTAGGGTCCGGGATAGGGTCAGTATCAGTGTTAGGTTCAGGGTTAGTGTTAGGATCCAGGTTAGTGTTAGGGGTAGTGTCAGGGTTAGGCTTAGGGTTAGGGGTATGGTTAGTGTTATGCTCAGGGTTAGGGTTAGGGTTAGGGTCAGGTTAGGGTCAGAGTTAGAGTTAAGGTTTGTGTTAGGGTTAGGGTCAAGGTCAGGGTTAGGTTTAGGGTTAAGGTTAGGTTTAGGTTTTGGGTCAGAGTTAGGGTTAGTATTAGGGTTACGGTTAGGGTTAGGGTCAAGGTCAGGGTCAGGGTCAGGGTCAGTGTGAGGGGGAAGGATAGGTTTAGGTTTAGGGTAAGGGTTAGGTTTACGGTCAGAGTTAGGGTTAGTGTTAGGGTTAGAGTTAGGGCTAGGTTTAGGTTAGGGTTAGGGTTAGGGTTAGGGTTAGGCTCAAGGTTAGGGTTAGGGTTAGGTTCAAGTTCACGGTCAGGGTCAGGATTAGGATTAGGGTTAGGGTTTCGGTCAGGGTTAGGGTTAGTATTAGGGTTAGGGTTAGGTTTAGGGTCAGGGTCAGGGTCAGGGTCAGTGTCAGTGTCTGGGTAAGGATTAGGTATTGGGTTAGGGTTAGGTTTTCCTTCAGAGTTCGGGTTAGGGTTAAGCTTACGGTCAGGGTTAGGGTTAGGGTTAGGGTTAGGGTCCGGTTAGGGTCAGGGTCAGTGTTAGGGTCAGGGTTAGGGTTAGGTTTAGGGTTAGGATGAGGGTCAGGGTCACGGTAAATGTCAGGGTTAGGGTTAGATTTAGGGTTAGGGTTAGTGTTAGGGTTAGGGTTAGGGTCAGGGTTAGGGTTAGGTTTAGGGTCAGGGTCAGGGTCAGGATCTGGTTCAGTGTCAGGGTCAGGGTTAGGGTTGGGGTTGGGTTAGGGTTAGGTTTTCAGTCAGAGTTAGGGTTAGGGTTAATCTTACGGGCAGGGTTAGGGTTGTGGTTAGTGTCCGGCTTAGGGTCCTGGTCAGTGTTAGTGTCAGTGTTAGTGTTAGTGTCAGGGTTAGTGTTAGGGGTAGGGTTAGGTTTAGGGTTCGGATTAGGGGTATGGTTAGGGTTAGGCTCAGGGTTAGGGTTAGGGTTAGGGTCAAGGTCAGTGTCTGGGTTTGGTTTAGGGTTAGGGTCAGGGTCAGGGTCAGGTTCAGGGTCAGTGTTTGTTTCAGGGTCAGGGTTAGGGTCAGGGTCAGGGTCAGGGTCAGTGTCAGTTTCAGGGTTAGTGTTAGGGTTAGAGTTAGGGTTAGGTTTAGGTTTAGGGTTAGGGTTAGGGTTAGGGTTAGGGTTAGGCTCAAGGTTAGGGTTAGGGTTAGGTTCAAGTTCAGGGTCAGGGTCAGGGTTAGGATTAGGTTTAGGTTTTGGGTCAGAGTTAGGGTTAGTATTAGGGTTACGGTTAGGGTTAGGGTCAAGGTCAGGGTCAGGGTCAGGGTCAGTGTGAGGGGGAAGGATAGGTTTAGGTTTAGGGTAAGGGTTAGGTTTACGGTCAGAGTTAGGGTTAGGGTTAGGGTTAAGGTCAGGTTTAGGGTTAGGGTTAGGGTCATGGTAAGGGTCAGGTTTATTGTTAGGGTTAGGGTCAGTTTCAGGGTCAGTGTTAGGTTCCGTGTCAGTGTCAGGGTAAGGTTTAGGGATTGGTTTACGGTTAGGTTTATGGTCAGAGTTAGGGTTAGGGTTAAGCTTCTGGTCAGGGTTAGGGTTAGGGTTAGGGTTAGGGTTAGGGTCCGGGTTAGGGTCAGGGTCAGTGTTAGGGTCAGGGTTAGTGTGAGGGTCAGGTTTAGTGTTAGGGGCAGGTTAGGGGTAGGGTTAGGGGTATGGTTAGGGTTAGGCTCAGGTTTACGGTTAGGGTTAGGGTCAAGGTCAGTGTCAGGGTCAGGTTAAGGGTTAGTGTCAGGGTCAGGTTCAGGGTTAGGGTCAGTGTTTAGGTTAGGATTAGGTTTAAGTTTAGGTTTAGGGTAAAGGTTAGGGTTAGGTTAACGGTCAGAGTTAGGGTTAGGGTTATGGTTAGGATTAGGTTTCGGGTTAGGGTTAAGGTCTGGATCAGGGTGAGGGTTAGGGATAGGTTTAGGGACAGGGTCAAGGTCAGGGTCAGGGTTAGGGTTAGGGTTAGTGTTAGGGTTAGGTTTGTGGTTAGGGTTAGGTTTAGGATTAGTGTCAGGGTCAGGGTGAGGGTTGGGGTTAGGATCAGGTTCAGGGTTAGTTTTACGTTTAGGGTCAGTATCAGGGTGAGGGTTAGGTTAGGTTTAGGGACAGGTTCAGGGTCAGGGTTATGGTTAGTGTCAGGGTTAGGGTTAGGGTTAGGGTTAGTGTCAGGGTCAGGGTCAGGGTCAGTGTTAGGGTTAGGGTTGGGTTAGGGTTAGGGTTAAGGTTAGGGTTAGAGTTAGGGTTAGTGTTAGGGTCAGGGTCAGGGTCAGGTTGAGGGTTAGTGTTAGGGTTGGGTTTATGTTTAGGGTTAGGGTTAGGGTCACGGTTAGGGTTAGGGTTAGGGTCAAGGTCAGGGTCAGTGTCTGGTTTAGGGTTAGGGTTAGGGTTAGGTTAATGGTCAGAGTTAGGATTAGGGTTAGTGTTAGAGGTAGGTTCAGGGTTTAGGTTAGGGTCAGGGTCAGGGTTAGTGTCAGGGTCAGGTTTAGTTTCAGGGTCAGGGTTAGGGTTAGGGTTAGGGTTAGGGTTAGGTTTACGGTCAGAGTAAGTGTTCGGTTTATGCTTAGGGTCAGGTTTAGGTTTAGGGAAAGGATCAGGTTCAGGTTTAGGGTGAGGGTTAGTGTTAATGTAAGGGTCAGGATCAGGGTTAGGGTCAGGGTTTGGGTTAGGGTTAGGGTTAGGTTTAGGCTTAGGTTTAGGGTCAGGTTTAGGGTTAGGGTCAGGTTAGGGTCAGAGTTAGGGTTAGGGTCAGGGTGTGGGTTAGGGTTAGGGTTAGGATCAGGGTTAGTGTTAGGGTTAGGGTTAGGGTTAGGGTTAGGGTCCGGGTTAGGGTCAGGGTCAGTGTGAGGGTCCGGGTTAGGGTTAGGGTTAGTGTTAGGATTAGGGTCAGGGTCAGAGTCAGGGTCACGGTCAGTGTCAGGGTGAGGGTTAGGTTTAGGGTTAGGGCTAGGTTTAGGTTTACTGTCAGAGTTAAAATTAGGGTTAGGGTAAGGGTTAGGGTTAGGGTTAGGGTTAGGTTCAGGGTTAGGGTTAGGGTTATGGTCAGGGTCAGGATCATGGTGAGGGTTAGGGTTAGGTTTAGGGACAGGGTCAGGGTGAGGATTATGGTTAGTGTGAGGGTTAGGGTTAGGGTTAGGTTTAGGGTTAGTGTCAGGGTCAGGGTCAGTGTTAGGGTTAGGTTTAGGGTTTGGGTAGGTTTAGGTTTAGGGTTAGATTTAGGGTAAGAGTTAGGGTTTGGTTTATTGTTACGGTCAGGGTGAGGGTCAGGGTCAGAGTTGGGGTTAGGTTTAGGTTTTGAGTCACGTGTAGGGTTAGCATTAGGGTCAGGGTCAGGGTCACGGTTAGGTTTAGGGTTATTGTTAGTGTTAAGGTTTGGGTTAGGGTTAGGTTCAGGATCAGCGTCAGGGTAGGGTTTAGCGTTCTGGTTAGTGTTAAGATTAGGGTTAGGTTTAGCTTTAGCCTCAGGGTTTGGGTTAGGGTTAGGGTCAAGGTCAGGATCAGGGTTAGGGTTAGGGTTAGGGTCAGGGTCAGGGTCAGGGTCAGGGTCACAGTCTGGGTTAGGGTTAGGTTTAGGTTAATGGTCAGAGTTAGGATTAGGGTTCGGGTTAGAAGTAGGTTCAGGGTTTAGGTTAGGGTCAGGGTCAGGGTTAGGGTTAGGGTTAGGGTTAGGTTTAGGGTCAGAGTAAGTGTTCGCTTTATGCTTAGGGTCAGGTTTAGCTTTAGGGAAAGGATCAGGTTCAGGTTTAGGGTTAGGGTTAGTGTTAATGTAACGGTCAGGATCAGGGTTAGGGTCAGGGTTAGGGTTAGGGTTAGGGTTATATTTAGGCTTAGGGTTAGGGTCAGGTTTAGGGTTAGGGTCAGGTTAGGGTCAGAGTTAGGGTTAGGGTCAGGGTGTGGGTTAGGGTTAGGGTTAGGGTTTGGTTTACGTTCAGAGTTAAAATTAGGGTTAGGGTTAGGGTTAGGGTTAGTGTTAGGGTTAGGGTCAGGGATAGGGTTAGGGTTAGGGTCAGGGTCAGGGTCAGGGTCAGGTTCAGTGTCAGGGTCAGGGTTAGGGTTGGGGTTGGGTTAGGGTTAGGTTTTCGGTCAGAGTTAGGGTTATAGTTAACTTACGGTCAGGGTTAAGGTTAGGGTTAGCGTCCGGCTTAGGGTCCTAGTCAGTGTTAGTGTCATGGTTAGTGTTAGGGTCAGGGTTAGTGTTAGGGGTAGGGTTAGGGTTAGGGTTAGGATTAGGGGTATGGTTAGGGTTAGGCTCAGGGTTAGGGTTCGGGTTAGGGTCAAGGTCAGTGTCTGGGTTAGGTTTAGGGTTAGGGTCAGTGTCAGGGTCAGGGTCAGTGTCTGGTTTAGGGGTAGGTTTAGGGTTCTGGTTAGGGTAAGGTTTAGGGTAAGGTTTACGGTCAGAGTTAGGGTCAGGGTTATGGTTGGGATTAGGTTTAGTGTTAGGCTTAAGGTCAGGATAAGGGTGAGGGTTGGGGATAGGTTTAGGTACAGCGTCAGGGTCAGGGTCAGGGTTAGGGTTAGGGTTAGTGTTAGGGGTAGGGTTAGGGTTAGGGTTAGGGTTAGTGTCAGGGTCAGGGTTAGGGTTAGGATTAGGGTCAGGGTCAGGATCATGGTGAGGTTTAGGGTTAGGTTTAGGGACAGGGTCAGGGTCAGGGTTATGGTTAGTGTCAGGGTTAGGGTTAGGGTTAGGGTTAGGGTTAGTGTCAGGGTCAGGGTCAGTGTTAGGAATAGGTTTAGGGTAGGGTAGGTTTAGGGTTAGGGGGAGAGTTAGGGTACGAGTTTGGGTTTTGTTTAGTTTTAGGGTCAGTGTAAGGGTCAAGGTGAGGGTCAGGGTTAGGGTTGGGGTTAGTTTTAGGGTCAGGGTCACATGTAGGGTTAGCATTAGGCTCTGGGTCAGGGTCAGGTTTATGGTTATTGTTAGTGTTAGGGTTAGGGTTAGGGTTAGGTTTAGCCTCAGGGTTAGGTTTAGGGTTAGGGTCAAGTTCAGGATCAGAGTTAGGGTTAGGGTTTGGGTCAGGGTCCTTGTCAGGGTCAGTGTCAGTGTCAGGGTTAGTGTTAAGGTTAGAGTTAGGGCTAGGTTTAGGGTTAGGGTTAGGGTCAGGTTTAGGGTTAGGGTTAGGCTCATGGTTAGGGTTAGGGTTACGTTCAAGTTCAGGGTCAGGTTAAAGGTTAGGATTAGGGTTAGGGTTTGGGTCAGGGTCAGGGTTAGTATTAGGGTTAGGGTAAGGGTTAGGGTCAGGGTCACTGTCAGGGTCAGGGTCAGGGTCAGGGTCAGTGCCAGGGTGAAGGATAGGTTTAGGGTTAGGGTAAGGTTTAGGTTTACGGTCAGAGTTAGTGTCAGGGTCAGGGTCAGGGTCAGTGTTAGGGTTAGGTTTAGGGTTAGGGTAGGGTTAGGGTTAGGGTTAAGGTTAGGGTTAGAGTTAGGGTTAGTGTTAGGGTCAGGGTCAGGGTCAGGGTCAGGGTTAGTGTTAGGTTTGAGGTTAGGATTAGGGTTAGAGTTAGGGTCACGGTTAGAGTTAGGGTTAGGTTCAGGGTCAGGGTCAGTGTAGGGTTTAGCGTTATGGTTAGTGTTAGGGTTAGGGTTAGGGTTAGGGTTAGCCTCAGGTTTAGGGTTAGGGTTAGGGTCAATGTCAGGATCAGGGTTAGGGTTAGGGTCAGGGAGAGGGTCAGTGTCTGGGTTAGTTTTAGGGTTTGGGTTAGGTAAATGGTCAGAGTTAGGATTAGGGTTAGGGTTAGAGGTAGCTTCAGGGTTTAGGTTAGGGTAAGGGTCAGTGTCAGGGTCAGGTTTAGTGTCAGGGTCAGGGTTAGGGTTAGGGTTAGGGTTAGGTTTACGGTCAGAGTAAGTGTTCAGGTTATACTTATGGTCAGGTTTAGGGTTACGGAAAGGATCATGGTCAAGTTTAGGCTTAGGGTTAGGTTTTAGGTAAGGGTCAGGATCAGGGTTAGAGTCAGGGTTAGGGTTAGGGTTAGGGTTATGTTTAGGCTTAGGGTTAGGGTCAGGTTTAGGGTTAGGGTCAGGTTAGGGTCAGAGTTAGGGTTAGGGTCAGGGTGTGGGTTAGGGTTAGGGTCAGGGTCAGGGTTAGGGTCTGGGTGAGGGTCATGGTCAGTTTTAGTGTCAGGGTTAGGGTTAGGGTTAGGATTAGGGTCAGGTCAGGGTCAGGGTCACGGTCAGTGTCAGGGTGCGGTTTAGGTTTAGGGTTAGGGTTGGGGTTAGGTTTACGGTCAGAGTTAGAATTAGGGTTAATGTTAGGGTTAGGGTTAGGTTTAGGGTTAGGGTTAGGGTAAGGGTTAGGGTTAAGGTTGCGTTCAGTGTCAGGGTCAGGGTTAGGGTTAGGATTAGGGTCAGGTTCAGGATCATGGTGAGGGTTAGGGTTAGGTTTAGGGACAGGGTCAGGGTCAGGGGTATGGTTAGTGTCAGGGTTAGGGTTAGGGTTAGGTTTAGGGTTAGGGTTAGTGTCAGGGTCAGGGTCAGTGTTAGGGTTAGGTTTAGGGTTAGGGTAGGTTTAGGGTTAGGGGGAGAGTTAGGGCAAGCGTTAGGGTTTGGTTTAGTTTTAGGGTCAGTGTCAGGGTCAAGGTGAGGGTCAGTGTAAGGGTTGGGGTTAGGTTTAGGGTTAGGGTCACATGTAGGGTTAGCATTAAGGTCTGGGTCAGGGTCAGGTTTACGGTTATTGTTAGTGTTAGGGTTAGGGTTAGGGTTAGGGTTAGCCTCAGGTTTAGGTTTAGGGTTAGGGTCAAGTTCAGGATCAGGGTTAGGGTTAGGGTTAGGGTCAGGGTCCTTGTCAGGGTCAGTGTCAGTGTCAGGGTTAGTGTTAGGGTTAGAGTTAGGGCTAGGTTTAGAGTTAGGGTTAGGGTTAAGGTTAGGGTTAGGCTCATGGTTAGGGTTAGGGTTACGTTCAAGATCAGGGTCCGGGTAAGGGTTAGGATTAGGGTTAGGGTTTGGGTCAGGGTCAGGATAAGTATTAGGGTTAGGGTTAGGGTCAGGGTCAGGGTCAGGGTCAGGGTCAGTGCCAGGGTGAAGGATAGGTTTAGGTTTTGGGTAAGGTTTAGATTCACGGTCAGAGTTAGGGTTAGGGTTAGGGTTAGGTTTAGGGTTAGTGTCAGGGTCAGGGTCAGGGTCAGTGTTAGGGTTAGGTTTACGTTTAGGGTAGGGTTAGGGGAGGGTTACGGTTAGGGTTAGAGTTAGGGTTAGTGTTAGGGTCAGGGTCAGGGTCAGGGTCAGGGTCAGGGTTAGTGCTAGGTTTGGGGTTAGGTTTAGGGTTAGGGTTAGGGTCACGGTTAGGGTTAGGGTCAGGGTCAGTGTAGGGTTTAGCGTTATGGTTATTGTTAGGGTTAGGGTTAGGTTTAGGGTTAGCCTCAGGTTTAGGGTTAGGTTTAGGGTCAATGTCAGGATCAGGTTTAGGGTTAGGGTCATGGAGAGGGTCAGTGTCTGCGTTAGTGTTAGGGTTAGGGTTAGGTTAATGGTCAGAGTTAGGATTAGGTTTAGGGTTAGAGGTAGGTTCAGGGTTTAGGTTAGGGTCAGGGTCAGGGTCAGTGTCAGGGTCAGGTTTAGTGTCAGGGTCAGGGTTAGTGTTAGGGTTAGGGTTAGGGTTAGGGTTAAGGTCAGGGTTAGGGTTAGGGTTAGGGTCAAGGTAAGGGTCAGGGTTAGGGTTAGGGTTAGGGTCAGGTTCAGGTTCAGTGTCAGTGTCAGGGTAAGGGTTAGGGATTGGGTTAGGGTTAGGTCTAGGGTTAGGGAAAGTATCATGGTCAGGTTTAGGGTTAGGGTTAGGTTTAAGGTAAGGGTCAGGATCAGGGTTAGGGTCAGGGTTAGGGTTAGGGTTAGGGTTAGGTTTAGGCTTAGGGTTAGGGTCAGGTTTAGGGTTAGGGTCAGGTTAGGGTCAGAGTAAGGGTTAGGGTCAGGGTGTGGGTTAGGGTTAGGTTCAGCGTCAGGGTTAGGGTCTGGGTTAGGGTCAGGGTCAGTGTTAGGTTCAGGGTTAGGGTTAGGGTTAGGATTAGGGTCAGGTCAGGGTCAGGGTCACGGTCAGTGTCTGGGTGTGGTTTAGGTTTAGGTTTAGCGTTAGGGTTAGGTTTACTGGCAGAGTTAGAGTTAGGGTTAAGGTTAGGGTTAGGGTTATGGTTAGGGTTCGGGTTAGGGTCAGGGTTAGGGTTAAGGTTAGGGTCAGTGTCAGGGTCAGGGTCAGGTTCATTGTCAGTGTCAGGGTCAGGGTCAAGGTTAGGGTTAGTGTTAGTGTTAGGGTTAGGCTTAGGGTTAAGTTCAGGGTTAGGGTTAGGGTTAGGTTCAGGGTCAGGTTCAGGTTCAGTGTCAGTGTCAGGATAAGGTTTATGGATTGGGTTAGGGTTAGGTTTACGGTCTGAGTTAGGGTTAGGGTTAAGCTTCTGGTCAGGGTTAGGGTTAGGGTTAGGGTTAGGGTCCGGGTTAGGGTCAGGGTGAGTGTTAGGGTCAGTGTTAGTGTTAGGGTCAGGGTTAGTGTTACGGCCAGGTTTAGTGTTAGGGGTAGGTTAGGGGTAGGGTTAGGGGTATGGTTAGGATGAGGTTTCGGGTTAGGGTTAAGGTCAGGATCAGGGTGAGGGTTAGGGTTAGTGTCAGGGTCAGGGTGAGGGTTGGGGTTAGGCTCAGGTTCAGTGTTAGTTTTAGGTTTAGGGTCAGGGTCAGTATCAGGGTGAGGGTTAGGTTAGGTTTAGGGACAGGTTCAGGGTCAGGGTTATGGTTAGTGTCAGGGTTAGGGTTAGGGTTAGGGTTAGAGTTAGTGTCAGGGTCAGGGTCAGGGTCAGTGTTAGGGTTAGGTTTAGGGTTAGGGTAGGGTTAGGGTTAGGGTTAAGGTTAGGGTTAGAGTTAGGGTTAATGTTAGGGTCAGGGTCAGTGTCAGGGTCAGGGTGAGGGTTAGTTTTAGGGTTGGGTTTATGTTTAGGGTTAGGGTTAGGGTCACGGTTAGGGTTATGGTTAGGTTCAGGGTCAGGGTCAGGGTAGGGTTTAGCGTTATGTTTAGTGTTAGGGTTAGGGGTAGGATTAGCTTTAGCCTCAGGGTTAGGGTTAGGGTTAGGGTCAAGGTCAGGGTCAGTGTCTTGGTTAGGGTTAGGGTTAGGGTTAGGTTAATGGTCAGAGTTAGGATTAGGGTTAGTGTTAGAGGTAGGTTCAGGGTTTAGGTTAGGGTCAGGGTTAGTGTCAGGGTCAGGTTTAGTGTCAGGGTCAGGGTTAGGGTTAGGGTTAGGGTTAGGTTTACGGTCAGAGTAAGTGTTCGGTTTATGCTTAGGGTCAGGTTTAGGTTTAGGGAAAGGATCAGGTTCAGATTTAGGGTTAGGGTTAGTGTTAAGGTAAGGGTCAGGGTCAGGGTTAGGGTCAGGGTTTGGGTTAGGGTTAGGGTTAGGTTTAGGCTTAGGGTTAGGGTCAGGTTTAGGGTTAGGGTCAGGTTAGGGTCAGAGTTAGGGTTAGGGTCAGGGTGTGGTTTAGGGTTAGGGTTAGGGTCAGGGTTAGTGTTAGGGTTAGGGTTAGGGTTAGGGTTAGGGTCCGGGTTAGGGTCAGGGTCAGTGTGAGGGTCCGGGTTAGGGTTAGGGTTAGTGTTAGGATTAGGGTCAGGGTCAGAGTCAGGGTCACGATCAGTGTCAGGGTGAGGGTTAGGTTTAGGGTTAGGGCTAGGTTTAGGTTTACTGTCAGAGTTAAAATTAGGGTTAGGGTAAGGGTTAGGGTTAGGGTTAGGGTTAGGTTCAGGGTTCGGGTTAGGGTTAGGGTCAGGTTCAAGGTCAGGGTCAGGTTTAGTGTCAGGGTCAGGGTTAGGGTTGGGGTAGGGTTAGGGTTAGGTTTTCGGTCAGAGTTAGGGTTAGGGTTAAGCTTACGGTCAGGGGTAGGGTTAGGGTTAGGGTCCGGCTTAGGGTCCTGGTCAGTGTTAGTGTCAGGGTT
Source organism: Cynocephalus volans (assembly GCF_027409185.1). Lineage (NCBI taxonomy): Eukaryota > Metazoa > Chordata > Mammalia > Dermoptera > Cynocephalidae > Cynocephalus > Cynocephalus volans. The sequence goes on from NC_084469.1 coordinate 49,533,230, forward strand.
AGTGTTAGTGTCAGGGTTAGTTTTAGGGGTAGGGTTAGGTTTAGGGTTAGGATTAGTGCTATTTTAAGGGTTAGGCTCAGGGTTAGGGTTAGGGTTAGGGTCAAGGTCAGTGTCTGGGTTAGTTTTAGGGTTAGGGTCAGGGTCAGGGTCAGGGTCAGGGTCAGTGTCTGGGTTAGGGTTAGGTTTAGGGTTCTGGTTAGGGTAAGGGTTAGGGTTAGGTTTACGGTCAGAGTTAGGGTCAGGGTTATGGTTGGGATTAGGTTTAGGGTTAGGGTTAAGGTCAGGACCAGGGTGAGGTTTAGGGATAGGTTTAGGTACAGTGTCAGGGTCAGGGTCAGGGTTAGTGTTAGGGTTAGTGTTAAGGGTACCTTTAGGGTTAGGGTTAGTGTCAGGGTCAGGGTTAGGGTTAGGGTTATGGTCAGGGTCAGGATCATGGTGAGGGTTAGGGTTAGGTTTAGGGACAGGGTCAGTGTCAGGGTTTTGGTTAGTGTCATGGTTAGGGTTAGGGTTACGTTTAGGGTTAGTGTCAGGGTCAGGGTCAGTGTTAGGGTTAGGTTTAGGGTTTGGGCAGGTTTAGGGTTAGGGTTAGATTTTGGGTAAGAGTTAGGGTTTAGTTTATGGTTACGGTCAGGGTCAGGCTCAAGGTGAGTTTCAGGGTTAGGGTTTGGGTTAGGTTTAGGTTTTGGGTCACGTGTAGGGTTAGCGTTAGGGTCAGGGTCAGCGTCAGGGTCAGGTTTAGGTTTATTGTTAGTGTTAAGTTTAGGGTTAGGGTTAGGGTTAGACTCAGGGTTAGGGTTAGGGTTAGGGTCAAGTTCAGGATCAGAGTTAGGGTTAGGTTTAGGGTCAGGGTCAGGGTCAGGGTTAGTACTAGGGTTAGGGTTAGGGTTAGGGTCTGTGTCAGGGTCTGGGTCAGTGTTAGGGTTAGGTTTAGGGTTAGGGTAGGTTTAGGGTTAGGGTTAGAGTTCGGGTAAGAGTTAGGGCTTGGTTTAGGGTTAGGGTCTGTGTCAGGGTCAATGTGAGGGTCAGGGTTAGGGTTGGGGTTAGGTTTAGGGTTAGGGTCACGTGTAGCGTTAGCGTTAGCATTAGGGTCAGGGTCCGGGTCAGGTTTAGGGTTATTGTTAGTGTTAGTGTTAGGGTTAGGGTTAGGGTTAGCCTCAGGGTTAGGGTTAGGGTTAGGTTCAGGGACAGGGTCAGGGTCAGTGTCAGTGTCAGGGTTAGTGTTAGGGTTAGAGTTAGGGCTAGGTTTAGGGTTAGGGTTAGGTTTAGGGTTAGGGTTAGTGTTAGGCTCAAGGTTAGGGTTAGGGTTAGGTTCAAGATCACGGTCATGGTCAGGGTTAGGGTTAGGGTTAGTGTTAGGCTCAAGGTTAGGGTTAGGGTTAGGTTCAAGATCACGGTCAGGGTCAGGGTTAGGATTAGGGTTAGGGTTTGGGTCAGGGTTAGGGTTAGTATTAGGGTTAGGGTTAGGGTTAGGGTCAGGGTCAGGGTCAGGGTCAGGGTCAGTGTCAGGGTGAAGGATAGGTTTAGGGTTAGGGTAAGGGTTAGGTTTACGGTCAGAGTTAGGGTTAGGGTTAGGGTTAGGGTTTGTGTTAGTGTTTGGGTCAGGGTTAGCATCAGGGTTCGGATTAGTTTCAGGTTTAGGGTTAGGGTTAGGGTTAGGGTTAAGTTTAGGGTCAGGGTTAGGGTTAGGTTCAAGGTAAGGGTCAGGGTTAGGGTTAGGGTTAGGGTCAGGTTCAGGGTCAGGTTCAGGTTCAGTGTCAGTGTAGGGTAAGGGTTAGGGATTGGGTTAGGGTTAGGTTTAGGGTTAGGGTTAGGGTCAGGGTCAGGGTCAGGGTCAGTGTCAGTGTCTGGGTTAGGGTTAGGTTGAGGGTTAGGGTTAGGGTAAGGGTTAGGGTTTGGTTTACGGTCAGAGTTAGGATCAGGGTTATGGTTTTGATTAGGTTTTGTGTTAGGGTTAAGGTCAGGATCAGGGTGAGGGTTAGGGATAGGTTTAGGTACAGCATCAGAGTCAGGGTCAGGTTTAGGGTTAGGCTTAGTGTCAGGGTCATGGTTAGGGTTTGCATCAGTATTAGGATCAGGGTTCGGATTAGTGTCAGGGTTAGGGTTAGGGTTAGGGTTAGGGTTAGTGTCAAGGTCAGGGTCAGGGTCAGTGTTAGGGTAAGGTTTAGGGTAAGGGTAGGTTTAGGTTTAGGGTTAAGTTTAGGGTTATAGTTAGGGTAAGTGTTAGGGTGAGCGTCAGGGTCAGTGTCAGGGTCAGGGTTAGTGTTAGTGTTGGGGTTAGGTTTAGGGTTAGGGTTAGGGTCACGGTTAGGGTTAGGGTTAGGTTCAGGTTCAGAGTCAGGGTAGGGTTTAGCATTATGGTTAGTGTTAGGGTTAGGGTTAGGTTTAGCTTTAGCCTCAGGGTTAGGTTTAGGGGTAGGGTCAAGGTCAAGATCAGGGTTAGGTTTAGGGTCAGGGTCAGGGTCAGGGTCAGTGTCTGTGTTAGGGTTAGGGTTAGGGTTGGGGTTAGTGTCCGGATAGGGTCAGGGTCAGTGTTAGGGTCAGCGTTAGGGTTAGGGTTAGGGTTAGGGTCCGGGTTAGGGTCAGGGTCAATGTTAGGGTCAGGGTAAGTTTTAGGGTCAGGTTTAGTGTTAGGGAGGGTTAGGGTTAGGGTTAGAGTTAGGGGTATGGTTAGGGTTAGGCTCAGGGTTACGGTTAGGGTTAGGGTCAAGTTCAGTGTCAGGGTCTGGTTTAGGGTTAGTGTAAGGGTCAGGGTCAGGGTTAGGGTCAGTGTTTGGGTTATGGTTAGGTTTAGGGTCAGGGTCAGGTTCAGGGTCAGGGTCAGTGTCAGGGTAAGGATTAGGTATTGGGTTAGGGTTAGGTTTACCGTCAGATTTAGGGTTAGGGTTAAGCTTACGGTCAGGGTTAGGGTTAGGGTTAGGGTTAGGGTTAGGGTCCGGTTAGGGTCAGGGTCAGTGTTAGGGTCAGGTTTAGGGTTAGGTTTAGTGTTAGGATTAGGGTCAGGGTCACAGTCAGTGTCAGGGTGAGGGTTAGGTTTAGGGTTAGGGTTAGTGTTAGGGTTAGGGTTAGGGTCAGGGTTAGGGTTAGGTTTAGGGTCAGGGTCAGGGTCAGGATCTGGTTCAGTGTCAGGGTCAGGGTTAGGGTTGGGGTTGGGTTAGGGTTAGGTTTTCAGTCAGAGTTAGGGTTAGGGTTAAGCTTACGGGCAGGGTTAGGGTTGAGGTTAGGGTTCAGCTTAGGGTCCTGGTCAGTGTTAGTGTCAGTGTTAGTGTTAGTGTCAGGGTTAGTGTTAGGGGTAGGGTTCGGTTTAGGGTTAGGATTAGGGGTATGGTTAGGGTTAGGCTCAGGGTTAGGGTTAGGGATAGGGTCAAGTTCAGTGTCTGGGTTTGGTTTAGGCTTAAGGTCAGGGTCAGGGTCAGGTTCAGGGTCAGTGTTTGTTTCAGGGTCAGGGTTAGGGTCAGGGTCAGGGTCAGTGTCAGTTTCAGGGTTAGTGTTAGGGTTAGAGTTAGGGTTAGGTTTAGGTTTAGGGTTAGGGTTAGGGTTAGGCTCAAGGTTAGGGTTAGGCTTAGGTTCAAGTTCAGGGTCAGGGTCAGGTTTAGGATTAGGGTTAGTTTTTGGGTCAGGGTTAGTGTTAGTATTAGGGTTAGGGTTAGGGTTAGTGTCAAGGTCAGGGTCAGGGTCAGGGTCAGTGTCAGGGGGAAGGATAGGTTTAGGTTTAGGGTAAGGGTTAGGTTTACAGTCAGAGTTAGGGTTAGGGTTATGGTTCGGGTTAGGGTTTGGGTTAGGGTTTGGTTCAGGTTTAGGATCAGGGTTCGGATTAGTGTCAGGGTTTGGGTTAGGGTTAGGGTTAGGGTTAGGGTTAAGGTCAGGGTTAGGGTTAGGGTTAGGGTCATGGTAAGGGTCAGGTTTATTGTTAGGGTTAGGGTCAGGTTCAGGGTCAGGTTCAGGTTCAGTGTCAGTGTCAGGATAAGGTTTATGGATTGGGTTAGGGTTAGGTTTACGGTCTGAGTTAGGGTTAGGGTTAAGCTTCTGGTCAGGGTTAGGGTTAGGGTTAGGGTTAGGGTCCGGGTTAGGGTCAGGGTGAGTGTTAGGGTCAGTGTTAGTGTTAGGGTCAGGGTTAGTGTTACGGCCAGGTTTAGTGTTAGGGGTAGGTTAGGGGTAGGGTTAGGGGTATGGTTAGGATGAGGTTTCGGGTTAGGGTTAAGGTCAGGATCAGGGTGAGGGTTAGGGTTAGTGTCAGGGTCAGGGTGAGGGTTGGGGTTAGGCTCAGGTTCAGTGTTAGTTTTAGGTTTAGGGTCAGGGTCAGTATCAGGGTGAGGGTTAGGTTAGGTTTAGGGACAGGTTCAGGGTCAGGGTTATGGTTAGTGTCAGGGTTAGGGTTAGGGTTAGGGTTAGAGTTAGTGTCAGGGTCAGGGTCAGGGTCAGTGTTAGGGTTAGGTTTAGGGTTAGGGTAGGGTTAGGGTTAGGGTTAAGGTTAGGGTTAGAGTTAGGGTTAATGTTAGGGTCAGGGTCAGTGTCAGGGTCAGGGTGAGGGTTAGTTTTAGGGTTGGGTTTATGTTTAGGGTTAGGGTTAGGGTCACGGTTAGGGTTATGGTTAGGTTCAGGGTCAGGGTCAGGGTAGGGTTTAGCGTTATGTTTAGTGTTAGGGTTAGGGGTAGGATTAGCTTTAGCCTCAGGGTTAGGGTTAGGGTTAGGGTCAAGGTCAGGGTCAGTGTCTTGGTTAGGGTTAGGGTTAGGGTTAGGTTAATGGTCAGAGTTAGGATTAGGGTTAGTGTTAGAGGTAGGTTCAGGGTTTAGGTTAGGGTCAGGGTTAGTGTCAGGGTCAGGTTTAGTGTCAGGGTCAGGGTTAGGGTTAGGGTTAGGGTTAGGTTTACGGTCAGAGTAAGTGTTCGGTTTATGCTTAGGGTCAGGTTTAGGTTTAGGGAAAGGATCAGGTTCAGATTTAGGGTTAGGGTTAGTGTTAAGGTAAGGGTCAGGGTCAGGGTTAGGGTCAGGGTTTGGGTTAGGGTTAGGGTTAGGTTTAGGCTTAGGGTTAGGGTCAGGTTTAGGGTTAGGGTCAGGTTAGGGTCAGAGTTAGGGTTAGGGTCAGGGTGTGGTTTAGGGTTAGGGTTAGGGTCAGGGTTAGTGTTAGGGTTAGGGTTAGGGTTAGGGTTAGGGTCCGGGTTAGGGTCAGGGTCAGTGTGAGGGTCCGGGTTAGGGTTAGGGTTAGTGTTAGGATTAGGGTCAGGGTCAGAGTCAGGGTCACGATCAGTGTCAGGGTGAGGGTTAGGTTTAGGGTTAGGGCTAGGTTTAGGTTTACTGTCAGAGTTAAAATTAGGGTTAGGGTAAGGGTTAGGGTTAGGGTTAGGGTTAGGTTCAGGGTTCGGGTTAGGGTTAGGGTCAGGTTCAAGGTCAGGGTCAGGTTTAGTGTCAGGGTCAGGGTTAGGGTTGGGGTAGGGTTAGGGTTAGGTTTTCGGTCAGAGTTAGGGTTAGGGTTAAGCTTACGGTCAGGGGTAGGGTTAGGGTTAGGGTCCGGCTTAGGGTCCTGGTCAGTGTTAGTGTCAGGGTTAGTGTTAGTGTCAGGGTTAGTTTTAGGGGTAGGGTTAGGTTTAGGGTTAGGATTAGTGCTATTTTAAGGGTTAGGCTCAGGGTTAGGGTTAGGGTTAGGGTCAAGGTCAGTGTCTGGGTTAGTTTTAGGGTTAGGGTCAGGGTCAGGGTCAGGGTCAGGGTCAGTGTCTGGGTTAGGGTTAGGTTTAGGGTTCTGGTTAGGGTAAGGGTTAGGGTTAGGTTTACGGTCAGAGTTAGGGTCAGGGTTATGGTTGGGATTAGGTTTAGGGTTAGGGTTAAGGTCAGGACCAGGGTGAGGTTTAGGGATAGGTTTAGGTACAGTGTCAGGGTCAGGGTCAGGGTTAGTGTTAGGGTTAGTGTTAAGGGTACCTTTAGGGTTAGGGTTAGTGTCAGGGTCAGGGTTAGGGTTAGGGTTATGGTCAGGGTCAGGATCATGGTGAGGGTTAGGGTTAGGTTTAGGGACAGGGTCAGTGTCAGGGTTTTGGTTAGTGTCATGGTTAGGGTTAGGGTTACGTTTAGGGTTAGTGTCAGGGTCAGGGTCAGTGTTAGGGTTAGGTTTAGGGTTTGGGCAGGTTTAGGGTTAGGGTTAGATTTTGGGTAAGAGTTAGGGTTTAGTTTATGGTTACGGTCAGGGTCAGGCTCAAGGTGAGTTTCAGGGTTAGGGTTTGGGTTAGGTTTAGGTTTTGGGTCACGTGTAGGGTTAGCGTTAGGGTCAGGGTCAGCGTCAGGGTCAGGTTTAGGTTTATTGTTAGTGTTAAGTTTAGGGTTAGGGTTAGGGTTAGACTCAGGGTTAGGGTTAGGGTTAGGGTCAAGTTCAGGATCAGAGTTAGGGTTAGGTTTAGGGTCAGGGTCAGGGTCAGGGTTAGTACTAGGGTTAGGGTTAGGGTTAGGGTCTGTGTCAGGGTCTGGGTCAGTGTTAGGGTTAGGTTTAGGGTTAGGGTAGGTTTAGGGTTAGGGTTAGAGTTCGGGTAAGAGTTAGGGCTTGGTTTAGGGTTAGGGTCTGTGTCAGGGTCAATGTGAGGGTCAGGGTTAGGGTTGGGGTTAGGTTTAGGGTTAGGGTCACGTGTAGCGTTAGCGTTAGCATTAGGGTCAGGGTCCGGGTCAGGTTTAGGGTTATTGTTAGTGTTAGTGTTAGGGTTAGGGTTAGGGTTAGCCTCAGGGTTAGGGTTAGGGTTAGGTTCAGGGACAGGGTCAGGGTCAGTGTCAGTGTCAGGGTTAGTGTTAGGGTTAGAGTTAGGGCTAGGTTTAGGGTTAGGGTTAGGTTTAGGGTTAGGGTTAGTGTTAGGCTCAAGGTTAGGGTTAGGGTTAGGTTCAAGATCACGGTCATGGTCAGGGTTAGGGTTAGGGTTAGTGTTAGGCTCAAGGTTAGGGTTAGGGTTAGGTTCAAGATCACGGTCAGGGTCAGGGTTAGGATTAGGGTTAGGGTTTGGGTCAGGGTTAGGGTTAGTATTAGGGTTAGGGTTAGGGTTAGGGTCAGGGTCAGGGTCAGGGTCAGGGTCAGTGTCAGGGTGAAGGATAGGTTTAGGGTTAGGGTAAGGGTTAGGTTTACGGTCAGAGTTAGGGTTAGGGTTAGGGTTAGGGTTTGTGTTAGTGTTTGGGTCAGGGTTAGCATCAGGGTTCGGATTAGTTTCAGGTTTAGGGTTAGGGTTAGGGTTAGGGTTAAGTTTAGGGTCAGGGTTAGGGTTAGGTTCAAGGTAAGGGTCAGGGTTAGGGTTAGGGTTAGGGTCAGGTTCAGGGTCAGGTTCAGGTTCAGTGTCAGTGTAGGGTAAGGGTTAGGGATTGGGTTAGGGTTAGGTTTAGGGTTAGGGTTAGGGTCAGGGTCAGGGTCAGGGTCAGTGTCAGTGTCTGGGTTAGGGTTAGGTTGAGGGTTAGGGTTAGGGTAAGGGTTAGGGTTTGGTTTACGGTCAGAGTTAGGATCAGGGTTATGGTTTTGATTAGGTTTTGTGTTAGGGTTAAGGTCAGGATCAGGGTGAGGGTTAGGGATAGGTTTAGGTACAGCATCAGAGTCAGGGTCAGGTTTAGGGTTAGGCTTAGTGTCAGGGTCAGGGTTAGGGTTTGCATCAGTATTAGGATCAGGGTTCGGATTAGTGTCAGGGTTAGGGTTAGGGTTAGGGTTAGGGTTAGTGTCAAGGTCAGGGTCAGGGTCAGTGTTAGGGTAAGGTTTAGGGTAAGGGTAGGTTTAGGTTTAGGGTTAAGTTTAGGGTTATAGTTAGGGTAAGTGTTAGGGTGAGCGTCAGGGTCAGTGTCAGGGTCAGGGTTAGTGTTAGTGTTGGGGTTAGGTTTAGGGTTAGGGTTAGGGTCACGGTTAGGGTTAGGGTTAGGTTCAGGTTCAGAGTCAGGGTAGGGTTTAGCATTATGGTTAGTGTTAGGGTTAGGGTTAGGTTTAGCTTTAGCCTCAGGGTTAGGTTTAGGGGTAGGGTCAAGGTCAAGATCAGGGTTAGGTTTAGGGTCAGGGTCAGGGTCAGGGTCAGTGTCTGTGTTAGGGTTAGGGTTAGGGTTGGGGTTAGTGTCCGGATAGGGTCAGGGTCAGTGTTAGGGTCAGCGTTAGGGTTAGGGTTAGGGTTAGGGTCCGGGTTAGGGTCAGGGTCAATGTTAGGGTCAGGGTAAGTTTTAGGGTCAGGTTTAGTGTTAGGGAGGGTTAGGGTTAGGGTTAGAGTTAGGGGTATGGTTAGGGTTAGGCTCAGGGTTACGGTTAGGGTTAGGGTCAAGTTCAGTGTCAGGGTCTGGTTTAGGGTTAGTGTAAGGGTCAGGGTCAGGGTTAGGGTCAGTGTTTGGGTTACGGTTAGGTTTAGGGTCAGGGTCAGGTTCAGGGTCAGGGTCAGTGTCAGGGTAAGGATTAGGTATTGGGTTAGGGTTAGGTTTACCGTCAGATTTAGGGTTAGGGTTAAGCTTACGGTCAGGGTTAGGGTTAGGGTTAGGGTTAGGGTTAGGGTCCGGTTAGGGTCAGGGTCAGTGTTAGGGTCAGGTTTAGGGTTAGGTTTAGTGTTAGGATTAGGGTCAGGGTCACAGTCAGTGTCAGGGTGAGGGTTAGGTTTAGGGTTAGGGTTAGTGTTAGGGTTAGGGTTAGGGTCAGGGTTAGGGTTAGGTTTAGGGTCAGGGTCAGGGTCAGGATCTGGTTCAGTGTCAGGGTCAGGGTTAGGGTTGGGGTTGGGTTAGGGTTAGGTTTTCAGTCAGAGTTAGGGTTAGGGTTAAGCTTACGGGCAGGGTTAGGGTTGAGGTTAGGGTTCAGCTTAGGGTCCTGGTCAGTGTTAGTGTCAGTGTTAGTGTTAGTGTCAGGGTTAGTGTTAGGGGTAGGGTTCGGTTTAGGGTTAGGATTAGGGGTATGGTTAGGGTTAGGCTCAGGGTTAGGGTTAGGGATAGGGTCAAGTTCAGTGTCTGGGTTTGGTTTAGGCTTAAGGTCAGGGTCAGGGTCAGGTTCAGGGTCAGTGTTTGTTTCAGGGTCAGGGTTAGGGTCAGGGTCAGGGTCAGTGTCAGTTTCAGGGTTAGTGTTAGGGTTAGAGTTAGGGTTAGGTTTAGGTTTAGGGTTAGGGTTAGGGTTAGGCTCAAGGTTAGGGTTAGGCTTAGGTTCAAGTTCAGGGTCAGGGTCAGGTTTAGGATTAGGGTTAGTTTTTGGGTCAGGGTTAGTGTTAGTATTAGGGTTAGGGTTAGGGTTAGTGTCAAGGTCAGGGTCAGGGTCAGGGTCAGTGTCAGGGGGAAGGATAGGTTTAGGTTTAGGGTAAGGGTTAGGTTTACAGTCAGAGTTAGGGTTAGGGTTATGGTTCGGGTTAGGGTTTGGGTTAGGGTTTGGTTCAGGTTTAGGATCAGGGTTCGGATTAGTGTCAGGGTTTGGGTTAGGGTTAGGGTTAGGGTTAGGGTTAAGGTCAGGGTTAGGGTTAGGGTTAGGGTCATGGTAAGGGTCAGGTTTATTGTTAGGGTTAGGGTCAGGTTCAGGGTCAGGTTCAGGTTCAGTGTCAGTGTCAGGATAAGGTTTATGGATTGGGTTAGGGTTAGGTTTACGGTCTGAGTTAGGGTTAGGGTTAAGCTTCTGGTCAGGGTTAGGGTTAGGGTTAGGGTTAGGGTCCGGGTTAGGGTCAGGGTGAGTGTTAGGGTCAGTGTTAGTGTTAGGGTCAGGGTTAGTGTTACGGCCAGGTTTAGTGTTAGGGGTAGGTTAGGGGTAGGGTTAGGGGTATGGTTAGGATGAGGTTTCGGGTTAGGGTTAAGGTCAGGATCAGGGTGAGGGTTAGGGTTAGTGTCAGGGTCAGGGTGAGGGTTGGGGTTAGGCTCAGGTTCAGTGTTAGTTTTAGGTTTAGGGTCAGGGTCAGTATCAGGGTGAGGGTTAGGTTAGGTTTAGGGACAGGTTCAGGGTCAGGGTTATGGTTAGTGTCAGGGTTAGGGTTAGGGTTAGGGTTAGAGTTAGTGTCAGGGTCAGGGTCAGGGTCAGTGTTAGGGTTAGGTTTAGGGTTAGGGTAGGGTTAGGGTTAGGGTTAAGGTTAGGGTTAGAGTTAGGGTTAATGTTAGGGTCAGGGTCAGTGTCAGGGTCAGGGTGAGGGTTAGTTTTAGGGTTGGGTTTATGTTTAGGGTTAGGGTTAGGGTCACGGTTAGGGTTATGGTTAGGTTCAGGGTCAGGGTCAGGGTAGGGTTTAGCGTTATGTTTAGTGTTAGGGTTAGGGGTAGGATTAGCTTTAGCCTCAGGGTTAGGGTTAGGGTCAAGGTCAGGGTCAGTGTCTTGGTTAGGGTTAGGGTTAGGGTTAGGTTAATGGTCAGAGTTAGGATTAGGGTTAGTGTTAGAGGTAGGTTCAGGGTTTAGGTTAGGGTCAGGGTTAGTGTCAGGGTCAGGTTTAGTGTCAGGGTCAGGGTTAGGGTTAGGGTTAGGGTTAGGTTTACGGTCAGAGTAAGTGTTCGGTTTATGCTTAGGGTCAGGTTTAGGTTTAGGGAAAGGATCAGGTTCAGATTTAGGGTTAGGGTTAGTGTTAAGGTAAGGGTCAGGGTCAGGGTTAGGGTCAGGGTTTGGGTTAGGGTTAGGGTTAGGTTTAGGCTTAGGGTTAGGGTCAGGTTTAGGGTTAGGGTCAGGTTAGGGTCAGAGTTAGGGTTAGGGTCAGGGTGTGGTTTAGGGTTAGGGTTAGGGTCAGGGTTAGTGTTAGGGTTAGGGTTAGGGTTAGGGTTAGGGTCCGGGTTAGGGTCAGGGTCAGTGTGAGGGTCCGGGTTAGGGTTAGGGTTAGTGTTAGGATTAGGGTCAGGGTCAGAGTCAGGGTCACGATCAGTGTCAGGGTGAGGGTTAGGTTTAGGGTTAGGGCTAGGTTTAGGTTTACTGTCAGAGTTAAAATTAGGGTTAGGGTAAGGGTTAGGGTTAGGGTTAGGGTTAGGTTCAGGGTTCGGGTTAGGGTTAGGGTCAGGTTCAAGGTCAGGGTCAGGTTTAGTGTCAGGGTCAGGGTTAGGGTTGGGGTAGGGTTAGGGTTAGGTTTTCGGTCAGAGTTAGGGTTAGGGTTAAGCTTACGGTCAGGGGTAGGGTTAGGGTTAGGGTCCGGCTTAGGGTCCTGGTCAGTGTTAGTGTCAGGGTTAGTGTTAGTGTCAGGGTTAGTTTTAGGGGTAGGGTTAGGTTTAGGGTTAGGATTAGTGCTATTTTAAGGGTTAGGCTCAGGGTTAGGGTTAGGGTTAGGGTCAAGGTCAGTGTCTGGGTTAGTTTTAGGGTTAGGGTCAGGGTCAGGGTCAGGGTCAGGGTCAGTGTCTGGGTTAGGGTTAGGTTTAGGGTTCTGGTTAGGGTAAGGGTTAGGGTTAGGTTTACGGTCAGAGTTAGGGTCAGGGTTATGGTTGGGATTAGGTTTAGGGTTAGGGTTAAGGTCAGGACCAGGGTGAGGTTTAGGGATAGGTTTAGGTACAGTGTCAGGGTCAGGGTCAGGGTTAGTGTTAGGGTTAGTGTTAAGGGTACCTTTAGGGTTAGGGTTAGTGTCAGGGTCAGGGTTAGGGTTAGGGTTATGGTCAGGGTCAGGATCATGGTGAGGGTTAGGGTTAGGTTTAGGGACAGGGTCAGTGTCAGGGTTTTGGTTAGTGTCATGGTTAGGGTTAGGGTTACGTTTAGGGTTAGTGTCAGGGTCAGGGTCAGTGTTAGGGTTAGGTTTAGGGTTTGGGCAGGTTTAGGGTTAGGGTTAGATTTTGGGTAAGAGTTAGGGTTTAGTTTATGGTTACGGTCAGGGTCAGGCTCAAGGTGAGTTTCAGGGTTAGGGTTTGGGTTAGGTTTAGGTTTTGGGTCACGTGTAGGGTTAGCGTTAGGGTCAGGGTCAGCGTCAGGGTCAGGTTTAGGTTTATTGTTAGTGTTAAGTTTAGGGTTAGGGTTAGGGTTAGACTCAGGGTTAGGGTTAGGGTTAGGGTCAAGTTCAGGATCAGAGTTAGGGTTAGGTTTAGGGTCAGGGTCAGGGTCAGGGTTAGTACTAGGGTTAGGGTTAGGGTTAGGGTCTGTGTCAGGGTCTGGGTCAGTGTTAGGGTTAGGTTTAGGGTTAGGGTAGGTTTAGGGTTAGGGTTAGAGTTCGGGTAAGAGTTAGGGCTTGGTTTAGGGTTAGGGTCTGTGTCAGGGTCAATGTGAGGGTCAGGGTTAGGGTTGGGGTTAGGTTTAGGGTTAGGGTCACGTGTAGCGTTAGCGTTAGCATTAGGGTCAGGGTCCGGGTCAGGTTTAGGGTTATTGTTAGTGTTAGTGTTAGGGTTAGGGTTAGGGTTAGCCTCAGGGTTAGGGTTAGGGTTAGGTTCAGGGACAGGGTCAGGGTCAGTGTCAGTGTCAGGGTTAGTGTTAGGGTTAGAGTTAGGGCTAGGTTTAGGGTTAGGGTTAGGTTTAGGGTTAGGGTTAGTGTTAGGCTCAAGGTTAGGGTTAGGGTTAGGTTCAAGATCACGGTCATGGTCAGGGTTAGGGTTAGGGTTAGTGTTAGGCTCAAGGTTAGGGTTAGGGTTAGGTTCAAGATCACGGTCAGGGTCAGGGTTAGGATTAGGGTTAGGGTTTGGGTCAGGGTTAGGGTTAGTATTAGGGTTAGGGTTAGGGTTAGGGTCAGGGTCAGGGTCAGGGTCAGGGTCAGTGTCAGGGTGAAGGATAGGTTTAGGGTTAGGGTAAGGGTTAGGTTTACGGTCAGAGTTAGGGTTAGGGTTAGGGTTAGGGTTTGTGTTAGTGTTTGGGTCAGGGTTAGCATCAGGGTTCGGATTAGTTTCAGGTTTAGGGTTAGGGTTAGGGTTAGGGTTAAGTTTAGGGTCAGGGTTAGGGTTAGGTTCAAGGTAAGGGTCAGGGTTAGGGTTAGGGTTAGGGTCAGGTTCAGGGTCAGGTTCAGGTTCAGTGTCAGTGTCAGGGTAAGGGTTAGGGATTGGGTTAGGGTTAGGTTTAGGGTTAGGGTTAGGGTCAGGGTCAGGGTCAGGGTCAGTGTCAGTGTCTGGGTTAGGGTTAGGTTGAGGGTTAGGGTTAGGGTAAGGGTTAGGGTTTGGTTTACGGTCAGAGTTAGGATCAGGGTTATGGTTTTGATTAGGTTTTGTGTTAGGGTTAAGGTCAGGATCAGGGTGAGGGTTAGGGATAGGTTTAGGTACAGCATCAGAGTCAGGGTCAGGTTTAGGGTTAGGCTTAGTGTCAGGGTCAGGGTTAGGGTTTGCATCAGTATTAGGATCAGGGTTCGGATTAGTGTCAGGGTTAGGGTTAGGGTTAGGGTTAGGGTTAGTGTCAAGGTCAGGGTCAGGGTCAGTGTTAGGGTAAGGTTTAGGGTAAGGGTAGGTTTAGGTTTAGGGTTAAGTTTAGGGTTATAGTTAGGGTAAGTGTTAGGGTGAGCGTCAGGGTCAGTGTCAGGGTCAGGGTTAGTGTTAGTGTTGGGGTTAGGTTTAGGGTTAGGGTTAGGGTCACGGTTAGGGTTAGGGTTAGGTTCAGGTTCAGAGTCAGGGTAGGGTTTAGCGTTATGGTTAGTGTTAGGGTTAGGGTTAGGTTTAGCTTTAGCCTCAGGGTTAGGTTTAGGGGTAGGGTCAAGGTCAAGATCAGGGTTAGGTTTAGGGTCAGGGTCAGGGTCAGGGTCAGTGTCTGTGTTAGGGTTAGGGTTAGGGTTAGAGGTAGGTTCAGGTTTTAGGTTAGGGTCAGGGTCAGAGTCAGTGTCAGAGTCAGGTTTAGTGTCAGGGTTAGGGTTAGGGTTAGGGTTAGGGTGAGGGTTAGGTTTACGGTCAGAGTTAGGGTTAGGTTTAGGGTTAGGGTTAGGTTTTGTGTTAGGGTTTGTGTCAGGGTTAGGATCAGAGTTCGGATTAGTGTCAGGGTTAGGGTTAGGGTTAAGGTTAGGGTTAGGGTTAAGGTCAGGGTTAGGGTTAGGGTTAGGGTAAAGCTAAGGGTCAGGTTTAGGGTTAGGGTTAGTGTCAGTTTCAGGGTCAGGTTCAGTGTCAGTGTCAGGGTAAGGGTTAGGTATTGGGTTAGGGTTAGGTTTACCGTAAGAGTTAGGGTTAGTGTTAAGCTTACGGTCAGGGTTAGGGTTAGGGTTAGGGTTGGGGTTAGTGTCCGGATAGGGTCAGGGTCAGTGTTAGGGTCAGCGTTAGGGTTAGGGTTAGGGTTAGGGTCCGGGTTAGGGTCAGGGTCAGTGTTAGGGTCAGGGTAAGTTTTAGGGTCAGGTTTAGTGTTAGGGAGGGTTAGGGTTAGGGTTAGAGTTAGGGGTATGGTTAGGGTTAGGCTCAGGGTTACGGTTAGGGTTAGGGTCAAGTTCAGTGTCAGGGTCTGGCTTAGGGTTAGTGTAAGGGTCAGGGTCAGGGTTAGGGTCAGTGTTTGGGTTACGGTTAGGTTTAGGGTCAGGGTCAGGTTCAGGGTCAGGGTCAGTGTCAGGGTAAGGATTAGGTATTGGGTTAGGGTTAGGTTTACCGTCAGATTTAGGGTTAGGGTTAAGCTTACGGTCAGGGTTAGGGTTAGGGTTAGGGTTAGGGTTAGGGTCCGGTTAGGGTCAGCGTCAGTGTTAGGGTCAGGTTTAGGGTTAGGTTTAGTGTTAGGATTAGGGTCAGGGTCACAGTCAGTGTCAGGGTGAGGGTTAGGTTTAGGGTTAGGGTTAGTGTTAGGGTTAGGGTTAGGGTCAGGGTTAGGGTTAGGTTTAGGGTCAGGGTCAGGGTCAGGATCTGGTTCAGTGTCAGGGTCAGGGTTAGGGTTGGGGTTGGGTTAGGGTTAGGTTTTCAGTCAGAGTTAGGGTTAGGGTTAAGCTTACGGGCAGGGTTAGGGTTGAGGTTAGGGTTCAGCTTAGGGTCCTGGTCAGTGTTAGTGTCAGTGTTAGTGTTAGTGTCAGGGTTAGTGTTAGGGGTAGGGTTCGGTTTAGGGTTAGGATTAGGGGTATGGTTAGGGTTAGGCTCAGGGTTAGGGTTAGGGATAGGGTCAAGTTCAGTGTCTGGGTTTGGTTTAGGCTTAAGGTCAGGGTCAGGGTCAGGTTCAGGGTCAGTGTTTGTTTCAGGGTCAGGGTTAGGGTCAGGGTCAGGGTCAGGGTCAGTGTCAGTTTCAGGGTTAGTGTTAGGGTTAGAGTTAGGGTTAGGTTTAGGTTTAGGGTTAGGGTTAGGGTTAGGCTCAAGGTTAGGGTTAGGGTTAGGTTCAAGTTCAGGGTCAGGGTCAGGTTTAGGATTAGGGTTAGTTTTTGGGTCAGGGTTAGTGTTAGTATTAGGGTTAGGGTTAGGGTTAGTGTCAAGGTCAGGGTCAGGGTCAGGGTCAGTGTCAGGGGGAAGGATAGGTTTAGGTTTAGGGTAAGGGTTAGGTTTACAGTCAGAGTTAGGGTTAGGGTTATGGTTCGGGTTAGGGTTTGGGTTAGGGTTTGGTTCAGGTTTAGGATCAGGGTTCGGATTAGTGTCAGGGTTTGGGTTAGGGTTAGGGTTAGGGTTAGGGTTAAGGTCAGGGTTAGGGTTAGGGTTAGGGTCATGGTAAGGGTCAGGTTTATTGTTAGGGTTAGGGTCAGGTTCAGGGTCAGGTTCAGGTTCAGTGTCAGTGTCAGGATAAGGTTTATGGATTGGGTTAGGGTTAGGTTTACGGTCTGAGTTAGGGTTAGGGTTAAGCTTCTGGTCAGGGTTAGGGTTAGGGTTAGGGTTAGGGTCCGGGTTAGGGTCAGGGTGAGTGTTAGGGTCAGTGTTAGTGTTAGGGTCAGGGTTAGTGTTACGGCCAGGTTTAGTGTTAGGGGTAGGTTAGGGGTAGGGTTAGGGGTATGGTTAGGATGAGGTTTCGGGTTAGGGTTAAGGTCAGGATCAGGGTGAGGGTTAGGGTTAGTGTCAGGGTCAGGGTGAGGGTTGGGGTTAGGCTCAGGTTCAGTGTTAGTTTTAGGTTTAGGGTCAGGGTCAGTATCAGGGTGAGGGTTAGGTTAGGTTTAGGGACAGGTTCAGGGTCAGGGTTATGGTTAGTGTCAGGGTTAGGGTTAGGGTTAGGGTTAGAGTTAGTGTCAGGGTCAGGGTCAGGGTCAGTGTTAGGGTTAGGTTTAGGGTTAGGGTAGGGTTAGGGTTAGGGTTAAGGTTAGGGTTAGAGTTAGGGTTAATGTTAGGGTCAGGGTCAGTGTCAGGGTCAGGGTGAGGGTTAGTTTTAGGGTTGGGTTTATGTTTAGGGTTAGGGTTAGGGTCACGGTTAGGGTTATGGTTAGGTTCAGGGTCAGGGTCAGGGTAGGGTTTAGCGTTATGTTTAGTGTTAGGGTTAGGGGTAGGATTAGCTTTAGCCTCAGGGTTAGGGTTAGGGTTAGGGTCAAGGTCAGGGTCAGTGTCTTGGTTAGGGTTAGGGTTAGGGTTAGGTTAATGGTCAGAGTTAGGATTAGGGTTAGTGTTAGAGGTAGGTTCAGGGTTTAGGTTAGGGTCAGGGTTAGTGTCAGGGTCAGGTTTAGTGTCAGGGTCAGGGTTAGGGTTAGGGTTAGGGTTAGGTTTACGGTCAGAGTAAGTGTTCGGTTTATGCTTAGGGTCAGGTTTAGGTTTAGGGAAAGGATCAGGTTCAGATTTAGGGTTAGGGTTAGTGTTAAGGTAAGGGTCAGGGTCAGGGTTAGGGTCAGGGTTTGGGTTAGGGTTAGGGTTAGGTTTAGGCTTAGGGTTAGGGTCAGGTTTAGGGTTAGGGTCAGGTTAGGGTCAGAGTTAGGGTTAGGGTCAGGGTGTGGTTTAGGGTTAGGGTTAGGGTCAGGGTTAGTGTTAGGGTTAGGGTTAGGGTTAGGGTTAGGGTCCGGGTTAGGGTCAGGGTCAGTGTGAGGGTCCGGGTTAGGGTTAGGGTTAGTGTTAGGATTAGGGTCAGGGTCAGAGTCAGGGTCACGATCAGTGTCAGGGTGAGGGTTAGGGCTAGGTTTAGGTTTACTGTCAGAGTTAAAATTAGGGTTAGGGTAAGGGTTAGGGTTAGGGTTAGGGTTAGGTTCAGGGTTCGGGTTAGGGTTAGGGTCAGGTTCAAGGTCAGGGTCAGGTTTAGTGTCAGGGTCAGGGTTAGGGTTGGGGTAGGGTTAGGGTTAGGTTTTCGGTCAGAGTTAGGGTTAGGGTTAAGCTTACGGTCAGGGGTAGGGTTAGGGTTAGGGTCCGGCTTAGGGTCCTGGTCAGTGTTAGTGTCAGGGTTAGTGTTAGTGTCAGGGTTAGTTTTAGGGGTAGGGTTAGGTTTAGGGTTAGGATTAGTGCTATTTTAAGGGTTAGGCTCAGGGTTAGGGTTAGGGTTAGGGTCAAGGTCAGTGTCTGGGTTAGTTTTAGGGTTAGGGTCAGGGTCAGGGTCAGGGTCAGGGTCAGTGTCTGGGTTAGGGTTAGGTTTAGGGTTCTGGTTAGGGTAAGGGTTAGGGTTAGGTTTACGGTCAGAGTTAGGGTCAGGGTTATGGTTGGGATTAGGTTTAGGGTTAGGGTTAAGGTCAGGACCAGGGTGAGGTTTAGGGATAGGTTTAGGTACAGTGTCAGGGTCAGGGTCAGGGTTAGTGTTAGGGTTAGTGTTAAGGGTACCTTTAGGGTTAGGGTTAGTGTCAGGGTCAGGGTTAGGGTTAGGGTTATGGTCAGGGTCAGGATCATGGTGAGGGTTAGGGTTAGGTTTAGGGACAGGGTCAGTGTCAGGGTTTTGGTTAGTGTCATGGTTAGGGTTAGGGTTACGTTTAGGGTTAGTGTCAGGGTCAGGGTCAGTGTTAGGGTTAGGTTTAGGGTTTGGGCAGGTTTAGGGTTAGGGTTAGATTTTGGGTAAGAGTTAGGGTTTAGTTTATGGTTACGGTCAGGGTCAGGCTCAAGGTGAGTTTCAGGGTTAGGGTTTGGGTTAGGTTTAGGTTTTGGGTCACGTGTAGGGTTAGCGTTAGGGTCAGGGTCAGCGTCAGGGTCAGGTTTAGGTTTATTGTTAGTGTTAAGTTTAGGGTTAGGGTTAGGGTTAGACTCAG
The DNA here is from genome assembly GCF_027409185.1 of Cynocephalus volans. NCBI lineage: Eukaryota > Metazoa > Chordata > Mammalia > Dermoptera > Cynocephalidae > Cynocephalus > Cynocephalus volans. Next base: position 49,551,058 of record NC_084469.1, read on the forward strand.
GGTTAGGGTTAGGGTTAGGGTCAAGTTCAGGATCAGAGTTAGGGTTAGGTTTAGGGTCAGGGTCAGGGTCAGGGTTAGTACTAGGGTTAGGGTTAGGGTTAGGGTCTGTGTCAGGGTCTGGGTCAGTGTTAGGGTTAGGTTTAGGGTTAGGGTAGGTTTAGGGTTAGGGTTAGAGTTCGGGTAAGAGTTAGGGCTTGGTTTAGGGTTAGGGTCTGTGTCAGGGTCAATGTGAGGGTCAGGGTTAGGGTTGGGGTTAGGTTTAGGGTTAGGGTCACGTGTAGCGTTAGCGTTAGCATTAGGGTCAGGGTCCGGGTCAGGTTTAGGGTTATTGTTAGTGTTAGTGTTAGGGTTAGGGTTAGGGTTAGCCTCAGGGTTAGGGTTAGGGTTAGGTTCAGGGACAGGGTCAGGGTCAGTGTCAGTGTCAGGGTTAGTGTTAGGGTTAGAGTTAGGGCTAGGTTTAGGGTTAGGGTTAGGTTTAGGGTTAGGGTTAGTGTTAGGCTCAAGGTTAGGGTTAGGGTTAGGTTCAAGATCACGGTCATGGTCAGGGTTAGGGTTAGGGTTAGTGTTAGGCTCAAGGTTAGGGTTAGGGTTAGGTTCAAGATCACGGTCAGGGTCAGGGTTAGGATTAGGGTTAGGGTTTGGGTCAGGGTTAGGGTTAGTATTAGGGTTAGGGTTAGGGTTAGGGTCAGGGTCAGGGTCAGGGTCAGGGTCAGTGTCAGGGTGAAGGATAGGTTTAGGGTTAGGGTAAGGGTTAGGTTTACGGTCAGAGTTAGGGTTAGGGTTAGGGTTAGGGTTTGTGTTAGTGTTTGGGTCAGGGTTAGCATCAGGGTTCGGATTAGTTTCAGGTTTAGGGTTAGGGTTAGGGTTAGGGTTAAGTTTAGGGTCAGGGTTAGGGTTAGGTTCAAGGTAAGGGTCAGGGTTAGGGTTAGGGTTAGGGTCAGGTTCAGGGTCAGGTTCAGGTTCAGTGTCAGTGTCAGGGTAAGGGTTAGGGATTGGGTTAGGGTTAGGTTTAGGGTTAGGGTTAGGGTCAGGGTCAGGGTCAGGGTCAGTGTCAGTGTCTGGGTTAGGGTTAGGTTGAGGGTTAGGGTTAGGGTAAGGGTTAGGGTTTGGTTTACGGTCAGAGTTAGGATCAGGGTTATGGTTTTGATTAGGTTTTGTGTTAGGGTTAAGGTCAGGATCAGGGTGAGGGTTAGGGATAGGTTTAGGTACAGCATCAGAGTCAGGGTCAGGTTTAGGGTTAGGCTTAGTGTCAGGGTCAGGGTTAGGGTTTGCATCAGTATTAGGATCAGGGTTCGGATTAGTGTCAGGGTTAGGGTTAGGGTTAGGGTTAGGGTTAGTGTCAAGGTCAGGGTCAGGGTCAGTGTTAGGGTAAGGTTTAGGGTAAGGGTAGGTTTAGGTTTAGGGTTAAGTTTAGGGTTATAGTTAGGGTAAGTGTTAGGGTGAGCGTCAGGGTCAGTGTCAGGGTCAGGGTTAGTGTTAGTGTTGGGGTTAGGTTTAGGGTTAGGGTTAGGGTCACGGTTAGGGTTAGGGTTAGGTTCAGGTTCAGAGTCAGGGTAGGGTTTAGCGTTATGGTTAGTGTTAGGGTTAGGGTTAGGTTTAGCTTTAGCCTCAGGGTTAGGTTTAGGGGTAGGGTCAAGGTCAAGATCAGGGTTAGGTTTAGGGTCAGGGTCAGGGTCAGGGTCAGTGTCTGTGTTAGGGTTAGGGTTAGGGTTAGAGGTAGGTTCAGGTTTTAGGTTAGGGTCAGGGTCAGAGTCAGTGTCAGAGTCAGGTTTAGTGTCAGGGTTAGGGTTAGGGTTAGGGTTAGGGTGAGGGTTAGGTTTACGGTCAGAGTTAGGGTTAGGTTTAGGGTTAGGGTTAGGTTTTGTGTTAGGGTTTGTGTCAGGGTTAGGATCAGAGTTCGGATTAGTGTCAGGGTTAGGGTTAGGGTTAAGGTTAGGGTTAGGGTTAAGGTCAGGGTTAGGGTTAGGGTTAGGGTAAAGCTAAGGGTCAGGTTTAGGGTTAGGGTTAGTGTCAGTTTCAGGGTCAGGTTCAGTGTCAGTGTCAGGGTAAGGGTTAGGTATTGGGTTAGGGTTAGGTTTACCGTAAGAGTTAGGGTTAGTGTTAAGCTTACGGTCAGGGTTAGGGTTAGGGTTAGGGTTGGGGTTAGTGTCCGGATAGGGTCAGGGTCAGTGTTAGGGTCAGCGTTAGGGTTAGGGTTAGGGTTAGGGTCCGGGTTAGGGTCAGGGTCAGTGTTAGGGTCAGGGTAAGTTTTAGGGTCAGGTTTAGTGTTAGGGAGGGTTAGGGTTAGGGTTAGAGTTAGGGGTATGGTTAGGGTTAGGCTCAGGGTTACGGTTAGGGTTAGGGTCAAGTTCAGTGTCAGGGTCTGGCTTAGGGTTAGTGTAAGGGTCAGGGTCAGGGTTAGGGTCAGTGTTTGGGTTACGGTTAGGTTTAGGGTCAGGGTCAGGTTCAGGGTCAGGGTCAGTGTCAGGGTAAGGATTAGGTATTGGGTTAGGGTTAGGTTTACCGTCAGATTTAGGGTTAGGGTTAAGCTTACGGTCAGGGTTAGGGTTAGGGTTAGGGTTAGGGTTAGGGTCCGGTTAGGGTCAGGGTCAGTGTTAGGGTCAGGTTTAGGGTTAGGTTTAGTGTTAGGATTAGGGTCAGGGTCACAGTCAGTGTCAGGGTGAGGGTTAGGTTTAGGGTTAGGGTTAGTGTTAGGGTTAGGGTTAGGGTCAGGGTTAGGGTTAGGTTTAGGGTCAGGGTCAGGGTCAGGATCTGGTTCAGTGTCAGGGTCAGGGTTAGGGTTGGGGTTGGGTTAGGGTTAGGTTTTCAGTCAGAGTTAGGGTTAGGGTTAAGCTTACGGGCAGGGTTAGGGTTGAGGTTAGGGTTCAGCTTAGGGTCCTGGTCAGTGTTAGTGTCAGTGTTAGTGTTAGTGTCAGGGTTAGTGTTAGGGGTAGGGTTCGGTTTAGGGTTAGGATTAGGGGTATGGTTAGGGTTAGGCTCAGGGTTAGGGTTAGGGATAGGGTCAAGTTCAGTGTCTGGGTTTGGTTTAGGCTTAAGGTCAGGGTCAGGGTCAGGTTCAGGGTCAGTGTTTGTTTCAGGGTCAGGGTTAGGGTCAGGGTCAGGGTCAGTGTCAGTTTCAGGGTTAGTGTTAGGGTTAGAGTTAGGGTTAGGTTTAGGTTTAGGGTTAGGGTTAGGGTTAGGCTCAAGGTTAGGGTTAGGCTTAGGTTCAAGTTCAGGGTCAGGGTCAGGTTTAGGATTAGGGTTAGTTTTTGGGTCAGGGTTAGTGTTAGTATTAGGGTTAGGGTTAGGGTTAGTGTCAAGGTCAGGGTCAGGGTCAGGGTCAGTGTCAGGGGGAAGGATAGGTTTAGGTTTAGGGTAAGGGTTAGGTTTACAGTCAGAGTTAGGGTTAGGGTTATGGTTCGGGTTAGGGTTTGGGTTAGGGTTTGGTTCAGGTTTAGGATCAGGGTTCGGATTAGTGTCAGGGTTTGGGTTAGGGTTAGGGTTAGGGTTAGGGTTAAGGTCAGGGTTAGGGTTAGGGTTAGGGTCATGGTAAGGGTCAGGTTTATTGTTAGGGTTAGGGTCAGGTTCAGGGTCAGGTTCAGGTTCAGTGTCAGTGTCAGGATAAGGTTTATGGATTGGGTTAGGGTTAGGTTTACGGTCTGAGTTAGGGTTAGGGTTAAGCTTCTGGTCAGGGTTAGGGTTAGGGTTAGGGTTAGGGTCCGGGTTAGGGTCAGGGTGAGTGTTAGGGTCAGGGTTAGTGTTACGGCCAGGTTTAGTGTTAGGGGTAGGTTAGGGGTAGGGTTAGGGGTATGGTTAGGATGAGGTTTCGGGTTAGGGTTAAGGTCAGGATCAGGGTGAGGGTTAGGGTTAGTGTCAGGGTCAGGGTGAGGGTTGGGGTTAGGCTCAGGTTCAGTGTTAGTTTTAGGTTTAGGGTCAGGGTCAGTATCAGGGTGAGGGTTAGGTTAGGTTTAGGGACAGGTTCAGGGTCAGGGTTATGGTTAGTGTCAGGGTTAGGGTTAGGGTTAGGGTTAGAGTTAGTGTCAGGGTCAGGGTCAGGGTCAGTGTTAGGGTTAGGTTTAGGGTTAGGGTAGGGTTAGGGTTAGGGTTAAGGTTAGGGTTAGAGTTAGGGTTAATGTTAGGGTCAGGGTCAGTGTCAGGGTCAGGGTGAGGGTTAGTTTTAGGGTTGGGTTTATGTTTAGGGTTAGGGTTAGGGTCACGGTTAGGGTTATGGTTAGGTTCAGGGTCAGGGTCAGGGTAGGGTTTAGCGTTATGTTTAGTGTTAGGGTTAGGGGTAGGATTAGCTTTAGCCTCAGGGTTAGGGTTAGGGTTAGGGTCAAGGTCAGGGTCAGTGTCTTGGTTAGGGTTAGGGTTAGGGTTAGGTTAATGGTCAGAGTTAGGATTAGGGTTAGTGTTAGAGGTAGGTTCAGGGTTTAGGTTAGGGTCAGGGTTAGTGTCAGGGTCAGGTTTAGTGTCAGGGTCAGGGTTAGGGTTAGGGTTAGGGTTAGGTTTACGGTCAGAGTAAGTGTTCGGTTTATGCTTAGGGTCAGGTTTAGGTTTAGGGAAAGGATCAGGTTCAGATTTAGGGTTAGGGTTAGTGTTAAGGTAAGGGTCAGGGTCAGGGTTAGGGTCAGGGTTTGGGTTAGGGTTAGGGTTAGGTTTAGGCTTAGGGTTAGGGTCAGGTTTAGGGTTAGGGTCAGGTTAGGGTCAGAGTTAGGGTTAGGGTCAGGGTGTGGTTTAGGGTTAGGGTTAGGGTCAGGGTTAGTGTTAGGGTTAGGGTTAGGGTTAGGGTCCGGGTTAGGGTCAGGGTCAGTGTGAGGGTCCGGGTTAGGGTTAGGGTTAGTGTTAGGATTAGGGTCAGGGTCAGAGTCAGGGTCACGATCAGTGTCAGGGTGAGGGTTAGGTTTAGGGTTAGGGCTAGGTTTAGGTTTACTGTCAGAGTTAAAATTAGGGTTAGGGTAAGGGTTAGGGTTAGGGTTAGGGTTAGGTTCAGGGTTCGGGTTAGGGTTAGGGTCAGGTTCAAGGTCAGGGTCAGGTTTAGTGTCAGGGTCAGGGTTAGGGTTGGGGTAGGGTTAGGGTTAGGTTTTCGGTCAGAGTTAGGGTTAGGGTTAAGCTTATGGTCAGGGGTAGGGTTAGGGTTAGGGTCCGGCTTAGGGTCCTGGTCAGTGTTAGTGTCAGGGTTAGTGTTAGTGTCAGGGTTAGTTTTAGGGGTAGGGTTAGGTTTAGGGTTAGGATTAGTGCTATTTTAAGGGATAGGCTCAGGGTTAGGGTTAGGGTTAGGGTCAAGGTCAGTGTCTGGGTTAGTTTTAGGGTTAGGGTCAGGGTCAGGGTCAGGGTCAGTGTCTGGGTTAGGGTTAGGTTTAGGGTTCTGGTTAGGGTAAGGGTTAGGGTTAGGTTTACGGTCAGAGTTAGGGTCAGAGAGGGGGTATAGCTCAGTGGTAGAGCATTTGACTGCAGAGTTAGGGTCAGGGTTATGGTTGGGATTAGGTTTAGGGTTAGGGTTAAGGTCAGGATCAGGGTGAGGTTTAGGGATAGGTTTAGGTACAGTGTCAGGGTCAGGGTCAGGGTTAGTGTTAGGGTTAGTGTTAAGGGTACCTTTAGGGTTAGGGTTAGTGTCAGGGTCAGGGTTAGGGTTAGGGTTATGGTCAGGGTCAGGATCATGGTGAGGGTTAGGGTTAGGTTTAGGGACAGGGTCAGTGTCAGGGTTTTGGTTAGTGTCATGGTTAGGGTTAGGGTTACGTTTAGGGTTAGTGTCAGGGTCAGGGTCAGTGTTAGGGTTAGGTTTAGGGTTTGGGCAGGTTTAGGGTTAGGGTTAGATTTTGGGTAAGAGTTAGGGTTTAGTTTATGGTTACGGTCAGGGTCAGGCTCAAGGTGAGTTTCAGGGTTAGGGTTTGGGTTAGGTTTAGGTTTTGGGTCACGTGTAGGGTTAGCGTTAGGGTCAGGGTCAGCGTCAGGGTCAGGTTTAGGGTTATTGTTAGTGTTAAGTTTAGGGTTAGGGTTAGGGTTAGACTCAGGGTTAGGGTTAGGGTTAGGGTCAAGTTCAGGATCAGAGTTAGGGTTAGGTTTAGGGTCAGGGTCAGGGTCAGGGTTAGTACTAGGGTTAGGGTTAGGGTTAGGGTCTGTGTCAGGGTCAGGGTCAGTGTTAGGGTTAGGTTTAGGGTTAGGGTAGGTTTAGGGTTAGGGTTAGAGTTCGGGTAAGATTTAGGGCTTGGTTTAGGGTTAGGGTCTGTGTCAGGGTCAATGTGAGGGTCAGGGTTAGGGTTGGGGTTAGGTTTAGGGTTAGGGTCACGTGTAGCGTTAGCGTTAGCGTTAGGGTCAGGGTCCGGGTCAGGTTTAGGGTTATTGTTAGTGTTAGTGTTAGGGTTAGGGTTAGGGTTAGCCTCAGGGTTAGGGTTAGGGTTAGGTTCAGGTACAGGGTCAGGGTCAGTGTCAGTGTCAGGGTTAGTGTTAGGGTTAGAGTTAGGGCTAGGTTTAGGGTTAGGGTTAGGTTTAGGGTTAGGGTTAGTGTTAGGCTCAAGGTTAGGGTTAGGGTTAGGTTCAAGATCACGGTCATGGTCAGGGTTAGGGTTAGGGTTAGTGTTAGGCTCAAGGTTAGGGTTAGGGTTAGGTTCAAGATCACGGTCAGGGTCAGGGTTAGGATTAGGGTTAGGGTTTGGGTCAGGGTTAGGGTTAGTATTAGGGTTAGGGTTAGGGTTAGTGTTAGGGTTAGGGTCAGGGTCAGGGTTAGGTTTAGGGTTAAGGTTAGGTTTAGGTTTAGTGTTAGGGTCAGGGTTAGGGTTAGGGTTAGGGTCAAGGTCAGGGTCAGGTTCAGGGTTAGGATTAGGGTTAGGGTTAGGGTTAGGTTTACGGTCAGAGTTAGGATTAGTGGTAGGGGTAGGGTTAGGGTTGGGTTAGGGTTAGGGTCAGGGTTAGGATCATGTTTCGTATTAGTGTCAGGTTTAGGGATAGGGTTAGGTTTAGGGTCAGGGTTAGGGTTAGTGTTAGGGTCAAGGTATGGGTCAGATTTAGGGTTAGGGTTAGGGTCAGGTTCAGGGTCAGGGTCAGGGTCAGGGTTAGGGTTAGGGTTGGTTTAGGGTTAGGTTTAAGGTCAGAGTTAGTGTTAGGGTTAAGCTTAGGGTCAGGGTTAGGGTTAGGGTTAGGGTTAGGGTCCGGCTTAGGGTCAGGGTCAGGGTCAGGGTCAGGTTTAGGGTCAGGGTTAGTGTTAGTGCTACGGTTAGGGTTAAGGTTAGCCTCAGGGTTAGGGTTAGGGTTAGGGTTATGTTGAAGGTCAGGATCAAGGTTAGGGTGAGGGTCAGGGTCAGGGTCCGGTCAGGGTCAGGGTCAGTGTCAGTGTTAGGTTTAGGGTTAGGGTTAGGTTAACAGTCAGAGGTAGGATTATGGTTAGGGTTAGGTTGTAGGGTCAGGGTTAGGGTTAGTGTTAGGTTGATGGTAAGGGTCAGTGTTAGTTTTAGGGTCAGGGTTAGGGTTAGGGTTAGGTTTAGGGTTAGGGTTAGGGTCAGGGTTAGGGTTAGGTTTAGGGTGAAGGTAAGGGTCAGGATTAGGGTTAGGGTCAGTGCTAGGGTTAGGGTCAGTGTCAGGGTTAGGGTAAGGTTTAGTGTTATGGTTAGGTTCAGGGTCAGGGTTAGGATTAGGGTTAGGGTTAGGGTTACGATTAGGGTCAGGGTCAGGGTAAGGATCAGGGTCAGGGACTGGGTTAGTGTTAGGGTTAGGGTTAGGTTAATGGTCAGAGTTAGGATTAGGGTTAGGGTTAGAGGTAGGTTCAGGGTTTAGGTTAGGGTCAGTTTCAGGGTCAGTGTCAGGGTCAGGTTTAGTGTCAGGGTCAGGGTTAGGGTTAGGGTTAGGGTTAGTGTTAGGTTTACGGTCAGAGTAAGTGTTCGGGTTATGCTTAGGGTCAGGTTTAGGGTTAGGAAAAGGATCAGGGTCAGGTTTAGGGTTAGGGTTAGTGTTAACGTAAGGGTCAGGATCAGGGTTAGGGTCAGGTTTCGGTCAGAGTTAGGGTTAGTTTCAGGGTGTGGGTTAGGTTTAGGGTTAGCGTCAGGGTCAGGGTTATGGTTAGGGTCAAGGTCAGGATCATGGTGAGGGTTAGGGTTAGGTTTAGGGACAGGGTCAGGGTCAGGGTTATGGTTAGTGTCAGGGTTAGGATTAGGGTTAGGGTTTGGGTCAGGGTCAGGGTTAGTATTAGGGTTAGGATTAGGGTTAGGGTCAGGGTCAGGGTCAGGGTCAATGTCAGGGTGAAGGATAGGTTTAGGGTTAGGGTAAGGGTTAGGTTTACGGTCAGAGTTAGGGTTAGGATTAGGTTTAGGGTTAGGGTTTGGGTTAGGGTTTGGGTCAGGGTTAGGATCAGGGTTCGGATTAGTTTCAGGTTTAGGGTTAGGGTTAGGGTTATGGTTATGGTTAAGGTTAGGGTCACGGTTACGGTTAGGTTTAGGGTCAAGGTAAGGTTCAGGTTTCGAGTTAGCGTTAGGGTCAGGGTCAGGGTTAGGGTTAGGTTTAAGCTTACGGTCAGGGTTAGTGTTAGGGTTATGGTTAGGGTCTGGGTTAGGGTCAGGGTCAGTGTTAGTGTCAGGGTTAGTGTTAGGGTCAGGGATAGTGTTAGGGGTAGGGTTAGGCTCAGGGTTAGGGTTAGGGTTAGGGTCAAGGTCAGTGTCAGTGTTAGGTTTATGGTTAGGGTCAGGGTCCGGGTTAGAGTCAGTGTCTGGGTTAGGGTTAGGTTTAGGGTTAGGATTATGGTCAGGGTCAGGTTCAGTGTCAGTCAGGGTTAGGGTTAGTTTTGGATTACGGTTAGGTTTACGGTCAGAGTAAGTGTTCGGGTTAAACTTAGGGTCAGGGTAAGGGTTAGGGAAAGTATCAGGGTCAGGATTAGTGTTAGGGTTAAAGTTAAGGTAAGGGTCAGGATCAGGGTTAGGATCAGGGTTAGGGGTAGGGTTAGGGTTTGGTTTAGGCTTAGGGTTATGGTCATGTTTAGGGTTAGGGTCAGGATAGGTTCAGGGTTAGGGTTAGGGTCAGGGTTAGGGTTAGGTTTAGGGTTAGGATCAGGGTTACTGTTAGGGTTAGTGTTAGGGTTAGTGTCAGGGTCAGGGTTAGGTATAGGGTTAAGGTTAGGTTTAGGTTTAGTGTTAGGGTCAGTGTTAGGGTTAGGGTTAGTGTTAGGGTTAGGGTCTGGGTTAGGGTCAGGATCAGTGTTAGGGCCAGTGTTAGTGTTAGGGCTAGGTTTAGGGTTAGGGTTAGGGCTAGGGTTAGGCTCAGGGTTAGGCTTAGGGTTAGGGTGAAGGTCAGGGTCAGGGTCAGGGTTAGGATTAGGGTTAGGTTAGGGTCACGGTTTGGGCTAGGGTTAGGTTCAGGGTCAGGGTCAGTGTAGGGTTTAGGGTTATGGTTAGTGTTAGTGTTAGGGTTAGGGTTAGGGTTAGCCTCAGGGTTTGGGTTAGGGTTAGGGTCAAGGTCAGGATCAGGGTTAGGGTTAGTGTTAGGGTCAGCGTCAGGGTCAGTGTCTGGGTTTCTGGTAGGGTTAGGGTTCGGTTAATGGTCAGAGTTAGGATTAGTGTTTGGTTTAGAGGTAGGTTCAGGGTTTAGGTTGGGGTCAGGGTCAAGGTCAGTGTAAGGGTCAGGTTTAGTTTCAGGGTCAGGGTTAGTGTTAGTGTTAGGGTTAGGGTTAGGGTTAGGTTTAGGCTTAGGGTTAGGGTCAGGTTTAGGGTTAGGGTCAGGTTAGGGTCAGAGATAGGGTTAGGGTCAGGGTGTGGGTTAGGGTTAGGTTTAGGGTCAGGGTTAGGGTTAGGTTTAGGATTAGGGTCAGGGTCAGGGTCAGGGTCCCCGTCAGTGTCACTGTGAGGGTTAGGTTTAGGGTTAGGTTTACGGTCAGAGTTAGAATTAGGGTTAGGTTTATGGTTATGGTTATGGTTAGGGTTAGGGTCTGGGTTAGGGTTAGGGTTAGGGTCAGGGTCCGGGTCAGGTTCAGTGTCAGGGTCAGTGTTAGGTTTGGTGTTTGGTTAGGGGTAGGTTTTCGGTCAGAGTTAGTGTTAGGGTTAAGCTTACGGTCAGGGTTAGTGTTAGGGTCAGGGTTAGTGTTAGTGGTGGGGTTAGGGTTAGGGTTAGGATTAGGGGTATGGTTAGGGTTAGGCTCAGGGTTAGGGTTAGGGTTAGGGTAAAGGTCCGTGTCTGGGTTAGGTTTAGGGTTTGGTTCAGGGTCATGGTCAGGGTAAGGGTCAGTGTCTGGGTTAGGGTTAGGTTTAGGGTTCTGGTTAGGGTAAGGGTTAGGGTTAGGTTTACGGTCAGAGTTAGGGTCAGGGTTATGCTTGGGATTAGGTTTAGGGTTAAGGTTAAGGTCAGAATCAGGGTGAGGTTTAGGGATAGGTTTAGGTACAGCGTCAGGGTCAGAATCAGGGTTAGGGGTAGGTTTCGGTTAGGGTTAGGTTTACGGTCAGAGTAAGTGTTCGGGTTAAGCTTAGGGTCAGGGTTAGGGTTAGGGAAAGTATCAGGGTCAGGTTTAGTGTTAGGGTTAAAGTTAATGTAAGGGTCAGGATCAGGGTTAGGATCAGGGTTAGGGTTAGGGTTAGGTTTAGGCTTAGGGTTAGGGGCAGGTTTAGGGTTAGGTTCAGGTTAGGGTCAGGGTTAGGGTTAGGGTCCGCGTTAGGGTCAGGGTCAGTGTTAGGGTCAGGGTCAGGATCAAGGTCAGGGTCAGTGTCAGGGTAAGGGTTAGGGTTAATGTTAGGGTTAGGGTTAGGTTTACGGTCAGACTTATGATTAGGTTTAGGGTTAGGGTTAGGGTTTGGGATAGGGTTAGGGTCAGGGTTAGTATCAGGGTTCGGGTTACTGTCAGTTTTAGGGTTAGGGTTAGGTATAGGGTTAGGGTTAGGGTCAGGGTCAGGGTTAGGGTTGGGGTTAGGGTCAAGGTAAGGGTAAGGGTTAGGGTTAGGGTTAGGGTTAGGGTCAGGGTTAGGGTCAGGGTCAGGTCCAGTGTCTGTGTCAGTGTTATTGTTAGGGTTCGTTTAGGGGTGGGTTTACGGTCAGAGTTAGGTTTAGGGTTGAGTTTTGGGTCAGGGTTAGGGTTAGGGTAAGGGTTAGGGTCCGGGATAGGGTCAGGATCAGTGTTAGGTTCAGGGTTAGTGTTAGGATCCGGGTTAGTGTTAGGGGTAGTGTCAGGGTTAGGCTTAGGGTTAGGGGTATGGTTAGTGTTATGCTCAGGGTTAGGGTTAGGGTTAGGGTCAGGTTAGGGTCAGAGTTAGAGTTAAGGTTTGTGTTAGGGTTAGGGTCAAGGTCAGGGTTAGGTTTAGGGTTAAGGTTAGGTTTAGGTTTTGGGTCAGAGTTAGGGTTAGTATTAGGGTTACGGTTAGGGTTAGGGTCAAGGTCAGGGTCAGGGTCAGGGTCAGTGTGAGGGGGAAGGATAGGTTTAGGTTTAGGGTAAGGGTTAGGTTTACGGTCAGAGTTAGGGTTAGTGTTAGGGTTAGAGTTAGGGCTAGGTTTAGGTTAGGGTTAGGGTTAGGGTTAGGGTTAGGCTCAAGGTTAGGGTTAGGGTTAGGTTCAAGTTCACGGTCAGGGTCAGGATTAGGATTAGGGTTAGGGTTTCGGTCAGGGTTAGGGTTAGTATTAGGGTTAGGGTTAGGTTTAGGGTCAGGGTCAGGGTCAGGGTCAGTGTCAGTGTCTGGGTAAGGATTAGGTATTGGGTTAGGGTTAGGTTTTCCTTCAGAGTTCGGGTTAGGGTTAAGCTTACGGTCAGGGTTAGGGTTAGGGTTAGGGTTAGGGTCCGGTTAGGGTCAGGGTCAGTGTTAGGGTCAGGGTTAGGGTTAGGTTTAGGGTTAGGATGAGGGTCAGGGTCACGGTAAATGTCAGGGTTAGGGTTAGATTTAGGGTTAGGGTTAGTGTTAGGGTTAGGGTTAGGGTCAGGGTTAGGGTTAGGTTTAGGGTCAGGGTCAGGGTCAGGATCTGGTTCAGTGTCAGGGTCAGGGTTAGGGTTGGGGTTGGGTTAGGGTTAGGTTTTCAGTCAGAGTTAGGGTTAGGGTTAATCTTACGGGCAGGGTTAGGGTTGTGGTTAGTGTCCGGCTTAGGGTCCTGGTCAGTGTTAGTGTCAGTGTTAGTGTTAGTGTCAGGGTTAGTGTTAGGGGTAGGGTTAGGTTTAGGGTTCGGATTAGGGGTATGGTTAGGGTTAGGCTCAGGGTTAGGGTTAGGGTTAGGGTCAAGGTCAGTGTCTGGGTTTGGTTTAGGGTTAGGGTCAGGGTCAGGGTCAGGTTCAGGGTCAGTGTTTGTTTCAGGGTCAGGGTTAGGGTCAGGGTCAGGGTCAGGGTCAGTGTCAGTTTCAGGGTTAGTGTTAGGGTTAGAGTTAGGGTTAGGTTTAGGTTTAGGGTTAGGGTTAGGGTTAGGGTTAGGGTTAGGCTCAAGGTTAGGGTTAGGGTTAGGTTCAAGTTCAGGGTCAGGGTCAGGGTTAGGATTAGGTTTAGGTTTTGGGTCAGAGTTAGGGTTAGTATTAGGGTTACGGTTAGGGTTAGGGTCAAGGTCAGGGTCAGGGTCAGGGTCAGTGTGAGGGGGAAGGATAGGTTTAGGTTTAGGGTAAGGGTTAGGTTTACGGTCAGAGTTAGGGTTAGGGTTAGGGTTAAGGTCAGGTTTAGGGTTAGGGTTAGGGTCATGGTAAGGGTCAGGTTTATTGTTAGGGTTAGGGTCAGTTTCAGGGTCAGTGTTAGGTTCCGTGTCAGTGTCAGGGTAAGGTTTAGGGATTGGTTTACGGTTAGGTTTATGGTCAGAGTTAGGGTTAGGGTTAAGCTTCTGGTCAGGGTTAGGGTTAGGGTTAGGGTTAGGGTTAGGGTCCGGGTTAGGGTCAGGGTCAGTGTTAGGGTCAGGGTTAGTGTGAGGGTCAGGTTTAGTGTTAGGGGCAGGTTAGGGGTAGGGTTAGGGGTATGGTTAGGGTTAGGCTCAGGTTTACGGTTAGGGTTAGGGTCAAGGTCAGTGTCAGGGTCAGGTTAAGGGTTAGTGTCAGGGTCAGGTTCAGGGTTAGGGTCAGTGTTTAGGTTAGGATTAGGTTTAAGTTTAGGTTTAGGGTAAAGGTTAGGGTTAGGTTAACGGTCAGAGTTAGGGTTAGGGTTATGGTTAGGATTAGGTTTCGGGTTAGGGTTAAGGTCTGGATCAGGGTGAGGGTTAGGGATAGGTTTAGGGACAGGGTCAAGGTCAGGGTCAGGGTTAGGGTTAGGGTTAGTGTTAGGGTTAGGTTTGTGGTTAGGGTTAGGTTTAGGATTAGTGTCAGGGTCAGGGTGAGGGTTGGGGTTAGGATCAGGTTCAGGGTTAGTTTTACGTTTAGGGTCAGTATCAGGGTGAGGGTTAGGTTAGGTTTAGGGACAGGTTCAGGGTCAGGGTTATGGTTAGTGTCAGGGTTAGGGTTAGGGTTAGGGTTAGTGTCAGGGTCAGGGTCAGGGTCAGTGTTAGGGTTAGGGTTGGGTTAGGGTTAGGGTTAAGGTTAGGGTTAGAGTTAGGGTTAGTGTTAGGGTCAGGGTCAGGGTCAGGTTGAGGGTTAGTGTTAGGGTTGGGTTTATGTTTAGGGTTAGGGTTAGGGTCACGGTTAGGGTTAGGGTTAGGGTCAAGGTCAGGGTCAGTGTCTGGTTTAGGGTTAGGGTTAGGGTTAGGTTAATGGTCAGAGTTAGGATTAGGGTTAGTGTTAGAGGTAGGTTCAGGGTTTAGGTTAGGGTCAGGGTCAGGGTTAGTGTCAGGGTCAGGTTTAGTTTCAGGGTCAGGGTTAGGGTTAGGGTTAGGGTTAGGGTTAGGTTTACGGTCAGAGTAAGTGTTCGGTTTATGCTTAGGGTCAGGTTTAGGTTTAGGGAAAGGATCAGGTTCAGGTTTAGGGTGAGGGTTAGTGTTAATGTAAGGGTCAGGATCAGGGTTAGGGTCAGGGTTTGGGTTAGGGTTAGGGTTAGGTTTAGGCTTAGGTTTAGGGTCAGGTTTAGGGTTAGGGTCAGGTTAGGGTCAGAGTTAGGGTTAGGGTCAGGGTGTGGGTTAGGGTTAGGGTTAGGATCAGGGTTAGTGTTAGGGTTAGGGTTAGGGTTAGGGTTAGGGTCCGGGTTAGGGTCAGGGTCAGTGTGAGGGTCCGGGTTAGGGTTAGGGTTAGTGTTAGGATTAGGGTCAGGGTCAGAGTCAGGGTCACGGTCAGTGTCAGGGTGAGGGTTAGGTTTAGGGTTAGGGCTAGGTTTAGGTTTACTGTCAGAGTTAAAATTAGGGTTAGGGTAAGGGTTAGGGTTAGGGTTAGGGTTAGGTTCAGGGTTAGGGTTAGGGTTATGGTCAGGGTCAGGATCATGGTGAGGGTTAGGGTTAGGTTTAGGGACAGGGTCAGGGTGAGGATTATGGTTAGTGTGAGGGTTAGGGTTAGGGTTAGGTTTAGGGTTAGTGTCAGGGTCAGGGTCAGTGTTAGGGTTAGGTTTAGGGTTTGGGTAGGTTTAGGTTTAGGGTTAGATTTAGGGTAAGAGTTAGGGTTTGGTTTATTGTTACGGTCAGGGTGAGGGTCAGGGTCAGAGTTGGGGTTAGGTTTAGGTTTTGAGTCACGTGTAGGGTTAGCATTAGGGTCAGGGTCAGGGTCACGGTTAGGTTTAGGGTTATTGTTAGTGTTAAGGTTTGGGTTAGGGTTAGGTTCAGGATCAGCGTCAGGGTAGGGTTTAGCGTTCTGGTTAGTGTTAAGATTAGGGTTAGGTTTAGCTTTAGCCTCAGGGTTTGGGTTAGGGTTAGGGTCAAGGTCAGGATCAGGGTTAGGGTTAGGGTTAGGGTCAGGGTCAGGGTCAGGGTCAGGGTCACAGTCTGGGTTAGGGTTAGGTTTAGGTTAATGGTCAGAGTTAGGATTAGGGTTCGGGTTAGAAGTAGGTTCAGGGTTTAGGTTAGGGTCAGGGTCAGGGTTAGGGTTAGGGTTAGGGTTAGGTTTAGGGTCAGAGTAAGTGTTCGCTTTATGCTTAGGGTCAGGTTTAGCTTTAGGGAAAGGATCAGGTTCAGGTTTAGGGTTAGGGTTAGTGTTAATGTAACGGTCAGGATCAGGGTTAGGGTCAGGGTTAGGGTTAGGGTTAGGGTTATATTTAGGCTTAGGGTTAGGGTCAGGTTTAGGGTTAGGGTCAGGTTAGGGTCAGAGTTAGGGTTAGGGTCAGGGTGTGGGTTAGGGTTAGGGTTAGGGTTTGGTTTACGTTCAGAGTTAAAATTAGGGTTAGGGTTAGGGTTAGGGTTAGTGTTAGGGTTAGGGTCAGGGATAGGGTTAGGGTTAGGGTCAGGGTCAGGGTCAGGGTCAGGTTCAGTGTCAGGGTCAGGGTTAGGGTTGGGGTTGGGTTAGGGTTAGGTTTTCGGTCAGAGTTAGGGTTATAGTTAACTTACGGTCAGGGTTAAGGTTAGGGTTAGCGTCCGGCTTATGGTCCTAGTCAGTGTTAGTGTCATGGTTAGTGTTAGGGTCAGGGTTAGTGTTAGGGGTAGGGTTAGGGTTAGGGTTAGGATTAGGGGTATGGTTAGGGTTAGGCTCAGGGTTAGGGTTCGGGTTAGGGTCAAGGTCAGTGTCTGGGTTAGGTTTAGGGTTAGGGTCAGTGTCAGGGTCAGGGTCAGTGTCTGGTTTAGGGGTAGGTTTAGGGTTCTGGTTAGGGTAAGGTTTAGGGTAAGGTTTACGGTCAGAGTTAGGGTCAGGGTTATGGTTGGGATTAGGTTTAGTGTTAGGCTTAAGGTCAGGATAAGGGTGAGGGTTGGGGATAGGTTTAGGTACAGCGTCAGGGTCAGGGTCAGGGTTAGGGTTAGGGTTAGTGTTAGGGGTAGGGTTAGGGTTAGGGTTAGGGTTAGTGTCAGGGTCAGGGTTAGGGTTAGGATTAGGGTCAGGGTCAGGATCATGGTGAGGTTTAGGGTTAGGTTTAGGGACAGGGTCAGGGTCAGGGTTATGGTTAGTGTCAGGGTTAGGGTTAGGGTTAGGGTTAGGGTTAGTGTCAGGGTCAGGGTCAGTGTTAGGGTTAGGTTTAGGGTAGGGTAGGTTTAGGGTTAGGGGGAGAGTTAGGGTACGAGTTTGGGTTTTGTTTAGTTTTAGGGTCAGTGTAAGGGTCAAGGTGAGGGTCAGGGTTAGGGTTGGGGTTAGTTTTAGGGTCAGGGTCACATGTAGGGTTAGCATTAGGCTCTGGGTCAGGGTCAGGTTTATGGTTATTGTTAGTGTTAGGGTTAGGGTTAGGGTTAGGTTTAGCCTCAGGGTTAGGGTTAGGGTTAGGGTCAAGTTCAGGATCAGAGTTAGGGTTAGGGTTTGGGTCAGGGTCCTTGTCAGGGTCAGTGTCAGTGTCAGGGTTAGTGTTAAGGTTAGAGTTAGGGCTAGGTTTAGGGTTAGGGTTAGGGTCAGGTTTAGGGTTAGGGTTAGGCTCATGGTTAGGGTTAGGGTTACGTTCAAGTTCAGGGTCAGGTTAAAGGTTAGGATTAGGGTTAGGGTTTGGGTCAGGGTCAGGGTTAGTATTAGGGTTAGGGTAAGGGTTAGGGTCAGGGTCACTGTCAGGGTCAGGGTCAGGGTCAGGGTCAGTGCCAGGGTGAAGGATAGGTTTAGGGTTAGGGTAAGGTTTAGGTTTACGGTCAGAGTTAGTGTCAGGGTCAGGGTCAGGGTCAGTGTTAGGGTTAGGTTTAGGGTTAGGGTAGGGTTAGGGTTAGGGTTAAGGTTAGGGTTAGAGTTAGGGTTAGTGTTAGGGTCAGGGTCAGGGTCAGGGTCAGGGTTAGTGTTAGGTTTGAGGTTAGGATTAGGGTTAGAGTTAGGGTCACGGTTAGAGTTAGGGTTAGGTTCAGGGTCAGGGTCAGTGTAGGGTTTAGCGTTATGGTTAGTGTTAGGGTTAGGGTTAGGGTTAGGGTTAGCCTCAGGTTTAGGGTTAGGGTTAGGGTCAATGTCAGGATCAGGGTTAGGGTTAGGGTCAGGGAGAGGGTCAGTGTCTGGGTTAGTTTTAGGGTTTGGGTTAGGTAAATGGTCAGAGTTAGGATTAGGGTTAGGGTTAGAGGTAGCTTCAGGGTTTAGGTTAGGGTAAGGGTCAGTGTCAGGGTCAGGTTTAGTGTCAGGGTCAGGGTTAGGGTTAGGGTTAGGGTTAGGTTTACGGTCAGAGTAAGTGTTCAGGTTATACTTATGGTCAGGTTTAGGGTTACGGAAAGGATCATGGTCAAGTTTAGGCTTAGGGTTAGGTTTTAGGTAAGGGTCAGGATCAGGGTTAGAGTCAGGGTTAGGGTTAGGGTTAGGGTTATGTTTAGGCTTAGGGTTAGGGTCAGGTTTAGGGTTAGGGTCAGGTTAGGGTCAGAGTTAGGGTTAGGGTCAGGGTGTGGGTTAGGGTTAGGGTCAGGGTCAGGGTTAGGGTCTGGGTGAGGGTCATGGTCAGTTTTAGTGTCAGGGTTAGGGTTAGGGTTAGGATTAGGGTCAGGTCAGGGTCAGGGTCACGGTCAGTGTCAGGGTGCGGTTTAGGTTTAGGGTTAGGGTTGGGGTTAGGTTTACGGTCAGAGTTAGAATTAGGGTTAATGTTAGGGTTAGGGTTAGGTTTAGGGTTAGGGTTAGGGTAAGGGTTAGGGTTAAGGTTGCGTTCAGTGTCAGGGTCAGGGTTAGGGTTAGGATTAGGGTCAGGTTCAGGATCATGGTGAGGGTTAGGGTTAGGTTTAGGGACAGGGTCAGGGTCAGGGGTATGGTTAGTGTCAGGGTTAGGGTTAGGGTTAGGTTTAGGGTTAGGGTTAGTGTCAGGGTCAGGGTCAGTGTTAGGGTTAGGTTTAGGGTTAGGGTAGGTTTAGGGTTAGGGGGAGAGTTAGGGCAAGCGTTAGGGTTTGGTTTAGTTTTAGGGTCAGTGTCAGGGTCAAGGTGAGGGTCAGTGTAAGGGTTGGGGTTAGGTTTAGGGTTAGGGTCACATGTAGGGTTAGCATTAAGGTCTGGGTCAGGGTCAGGTTTACGGTTATTGTTAGTGTTAGGGTTAGGGTTAGGGTTAGGGTTAGCCTCAGGTTTAGGTTTAGGGTTAGGGTCAAGTTCAGGATCAGGGTTAGGGTTAGGGTTAGGGTCAGGGTCCTTGTCAGGGTCAGTGTCAGTGTCAGGGTTAGTGTTAGGGTTAGAGTTAGGGCTAGGTTTAGAGTTAGGGTTAGGGTTAAGGTTAGGGTTAGGCTCATGGTTAGGGTTAGGGTTACGTTCAAGATCAGGGTCCGGGTAAGGGTTAGGATTAGGGTTAGGGTTTGGGTCAGGGTCAGGATAAGTATTAGGGTTAGGGTTAGGGTCAGGGTCAGGGTCAGGGTCAGGGTCAGTGCCAGGGTGAAGGATAGGTTTAGGTTTTGGGTAAGGTTTAGATTCACGGTCAGAGTTAGGGTTAGGGTTAGGGTTAGGTTTAGGGTTAGTGTCAGGGTCAGGGTCAGGGTCAGTGTTAGGGTTAGGTTTACGTTTAGGGTAGGGTTAGGGGAGGGTTACGGTTAGGGTTAGAGTTAGGGTTAGTGTTAGGGTCAGGGTCAGGGTCAGGGTCAGGGTCAGGGTTAGTGTTAGGTTTGGGGTTAGGTTTAGGGTTAGGGTTAGGGTCACGGTTAGGGTTAGGGTCAGGGTCAGTGTAGGGTTTAGCGTTATGGTTATTGTTAGGGTTAGGGTTAGGTTTAGGGTTAGCCTCAGGTTTAGGGTTAGGTTTAGGGTCAATGTCAGGATCAGGTTTAGGTTTAGGGTCATGGAGAGGGTCAGTGTCTGCGTTAGTGTTAGGGTTAGGGTTAGGTTAATGGTCAGAGTTAGGATTAGGTTTAGGGTTAGAGGTAGGTTCAGGGTTTAGGTTAGGGTCAGGGTCAGGGTCAGTGTCAGGGTCAGGTTTAGTGTCAGGGTCAGGGTTAGTGTTAGGGTTAGGGTTAGGGTTAGGGTTAAGGTCAGGGTTAGGGTTAGGGTTAGGGTCAAGGTAAGGGTCAGGGTTAGGGTTAGGGTTAGGGTCAGGTTCAGGTTCAGTGTCAGTGTCAGGGTAAGGGTTAGGGATTGGGTTAGGGTTAGGTCTAGGGTTAGGGAAAGTATCATGGTCAGGTTTAGGGTTAGGGTTAGGTTTAAGGTAAGGGTCAGGATCAGGGTTAGGGTCAGGGTTAGGGTTAGGGTTAGGGTTAGGTTTAGGCTTAGGGTTAGGGTCAGGTTTAGGGTTAGGGTCAGGTTAGGGTCAGAGTAAGGGTTAGGGTCAGGGTGTGGGTTAGGGTTAGGTTCAGCGTCAGGGTTAGGGTCTGGGTTAGGGTCAGGGTCAGTGTTAGGTTCAGGGTTAGGGTTAGGGTTAGGATTAGGGTCAGGTCAGGGTCAGGGTCACGGTCAGTGTCTGGGTGTGGTTTAGGTTTAGGTTTAGCGTTAGGGTTAGGTTTACTGGCAGAGTTAGAGTTAGGGTTAAGGTTAGGGTTAGGGTTATGGTTAGGGTTCGGGTTAGGGTCAGGGTTAGGGTTAAGGTTAGGGTCAGTGTCAGGGTCAGGGTCAGGTTCAGTGTCAGTGTCAGGGTCAGGGTCAAGGTTAGGGTTAGTGTTAGTGTTAGGGTTAGGCTTAGGGTTAAGTTCAGGGTTAGGGTTAGGGTTAGGTTCAGGGTCAGGTTCAGGTTCAGTGTCAGTGTCAGGATAAGGTTTATGGATTGGGTTAGGGTTAGGTTTACGGTCTGAGTTAGGGTTAGGGTTAAGCTTCTGGTCAGGGTTAGGGTTAGGGTTAGGGTTAGGGTCCGGGTTAGGGTCAGGGTGAGTGTTAGGGTCAGTGTTAGTGTTAGGGTCAGGGTTAGTGTTACGGCCAGGTTTAGTGTTAGGGGTAGGTTAGGGGTAGGGTTAGGGGTATGGTTAGGATGAGGTTTCGGGTTAGGGTTAAGGTCAGGATCAGGGTGAGGGTTAGGGTTAGTGTCAGGGTCAGGGTGAGGGTTGGGGTTAGGCTCAGGTTCAGTGTTAGTTTTAGGTTTAGGGTCAGGGTCAGTATCAGGGTGAGGGTTAGGTTAGGTTTAGGGACAGGTTCAGGGTCAGGGTTATGGTTAGTGTCAGGGTTAGGGTTAGGGTTAGGGTTAGAGTTAGTGTCAGGGTCAGGGTCAGGGTCAGTGTTAGGGTTAGGTTTAGGGTTAGGGTAGGGTTAGGGTTAGGGTTAAGGTTAGGGTTAGAGTTAGGGTTAATGTTAGGGTCAGGGTCAGTGTCAGGGTCAGGGTGAGGGTTAGTTTTAGGGTTGGGTTTATGTTTAGGGTTAGGGTTAGGGTCACGGTTAGGGTTATGGTTAGGTTCAGGGTCAGGGTCAGGGTAGGGTTTAGCGTTATGTTTAGTGTTAGGGTTAGGGGTAGGATTAGCTTTAGCCTCAGGGTTAGGGTTAGGGTTAGGGTCAAGGTCAGGGTCAGTGTCTTGGTTAGGGTTAGGGTTAGGGTTAGGTTAATGGTCAGAGTTAGGATTAGGGTTAGTGTTAGAGGTAGGTTCAGGGTTTAGGTTAGGGTCAGGGTTAGTGTCAGGGTCAGGTTTAGTGTCAGGGTCAGGGTTAGGGTTAGGGTTAGGGTTAGGTTTACGGTCAGAGTAAGTGTTCGGTTTATGCTTAGGGTCAGGTTTAGGTTTAGGGAAAGGATCAGGTTCAGATTTAGGGTTAGGGTTAGTGTTAAGGTAAGGGTCAGGGTCAGGGTTAGGGTCAGGGTTTGGGTTAGGGTTAGGGTTAGGTTTAGGCTTAGGGTTAGGGTCAGGTTTAGGGTTAGGGTCAGGTTAGGGTCAGAGTTAGGGTTAGGGTCAGGGTGTGGTTTAGGGTTAGGGTTAGGGTCAGGGTTAGTGTTAGGGTTAGGGTTAGGGTTAGGGTTAGGGTCCGGGTTAGGGTCAGGGTCAGTGTGAGGGTCCGGGTTAGGGTTAGGGTTAGTGTTAGGATTAGGGTCAGGGTCAGAGTCAGGGTCACGATCAGTGTCAGGGTGAGGGTTAGGTTTAGGGTTAGGGCTAGGTTTAGGTTTACTGTCAGAGTTAAAATTAGGGTTAGGGTAAGGGTTAGGGTTAGGGTTAGGGTTAGGTTCAGGGTTCGGGTTAGGGTTAGGGTCAGGTTCAAGGTCAGGGTCAGGTTTAGTGTCAGGGTCAGGGTTAGGGTTGGGGTAGGGTTAGGGTTAGGTTTTCGGTCAGAGTTAGGGTTAGGGTTAAGCTTACGGTCAGGGGTAGGGTTAGGGTTAGGGTCCGGCTTAGGGTCCTGGTCAGTGTTAGTGTCAGGGTTAGTGTTAGTGTCAGGGTTAGTTTTAGGGGTAGGGTTAGGTTTAGGGTTAGGATTAGTGCTATTTTAAGGGTTAGGCTCAGGGTTAGGGTTAGGGTTAGGGTCAAGGTCAGTGTCTGGGTTAGTTTTAGGGTTAGGGTCAGGGTCAGGGTCAGGGTCAGGGTCAGTGTCTGGGTTAGGGTTAGGTTTAGGGTTCTGGTTAGGGTAAGGGTTAGGGTTAGGTTTACGGTCAGAGTTAGGGTCAGGGTTATGGTTGGGATTAGGTTTAGGGTTAGGGTTAAGGTCAGGACCAGGGTGAGGTTTAGGGATAGGTTTAGGTACAGTGTCAGGGTCAGGGTCAGGGTTAGTGTTAGGGTTAGTGTTAAGGGTACCTTTAGGGTTAGGGTTAGTGTCAGGGTCAGGGTTAGGGTTAGGGTTATGGTCAGGGTCAGGATCATGGTGAGGGTTAGGGTTAGGTTTAGGGACAGGGTCAGTGTCAGGGTTTTGGTTAGTGTCATGGTTAGGGTTAGGGTTACGTTTAGGGTTAGTGTCAGGGTCAGGGTCAGTGTTAGGGTTAGGTTTAGGGTTTGGGCAGGTTTAGGGTTAGGGTTAGATTTTGGGTAAGAGTTAGGGTTTAGTTTATGGTTACGGTCAGGGTCAGGCTCAAGGTGAGTTTCAGGGTTAGGGTTTGGGTTAGGTTTAGGTTTTGGGTCACGTGTAGGGTTAGCGTTAGGGTCAGGGTCAGCGTCAGGGTCAGGTTTAGGTTTATTGTTAGTGTTAAGTTTAGGGTTAGGGTTAGGGTTAGACTCAGGGTTAGGGTTAGGGTTAGGGTCAAGTTCAGGATCAGAGTTAGGGTTAGGTTTAGGGTCAGGGTCAGGGTCAGGGTTAGTACTAGGGTTAGGGTTAGGGTTAGGGTCTGTGTCAGGGTCTGGGTCAGTGTTAGGGTTAGGTTTAGGGTTAGGGTAGGTTTAGGGTTAGGGTTAGAGTTCGGGTAAGAGTTAGGGCTTGGTTTAGGGTTAGGGTCTGTGTCAGGGTCAATGTGAGGGTCAGGGTTAGGGTTGGGGTTAGGTTTAGGGTTAGGGTCACGTGTAGCGTTAGCGTTAGCATTAGGGTCAGGGTCCGGGTCAGGTTTAGGGTTATTGTTAGTGTTAGTGTTAGGGTTAGGGTTAGGGTTAGCCTCAGGGTTAGGGTTAGGGTTAGGTTCAGGGACAGGGTCAGGGTCAGTGTCAGTGTCAGGGTTAGTGTTAGGGTTAGAGTTAGGGCTAGGTTTAGGGTTAGGGTTAGGTTTAGGGTTAGGGTTAGTGTTAGGCTCAAGGTTAGGGTTAGGGTTAGGTTCAAGATCACGGTCATGGTCAGGGTTAGGGTTAGGGTTAGTGTTAGGCTCAAGGTTAGGGTTAGGGTTAGGTTCAAGATCACGGTCAGGGTCAGGGTTAGGATTAGGGTTAGGGTTTGGGTCAGGGTTAGGGTTAGTATTAGGGTTAGGGTTAGGGTTAGGGTCAGGGTCAGGGTCAGGGTCAGGGTCAGTGTCAGGGTGAAGGATAGGTTTAGGGTTAGGGTAAGGGTTAGGTTTACGGTCAGAGTTAGGGTTAGGGTTAGGGTTAGGGTTTGTGTTAGTGTTTGGGTCAGGGTTAGCATCAGGGTTCGGATTAGTTTCAGGTTTAGGGTTAGGGTTAGGGTTAGGGTTAAGTTTAGGGTCAGGGTTAGGGTTAGGTTCAAGGTAAGGGTCAGGGTTAGGGTTAGGGTTAGGGTCAGGTTCAGGGTCAGGTTCAGGTTCAGTGTCAGTGTAGGGTAAGGGTTAGGGATTGGGTTAGGGTTAGGTTTAGGGTTAGGGTTAGGGTCAGGGTCAGGGTCAGGGTCAGTGTCAGTGTCTGGGTTAGGGTTAGGTTGAGGGTTAGGGTTAGGGTAAGGGTTAGGGTTTGGTTTACGGTCAGAGTTAGGATCAGGGTTATGGTTTTGATTAGGTTTTGTGTTAGGGTTAAGGTCAGGATCAGGGTGAGGGTTAGGGATAGGTTTAGGTACAGCATCAGAGTCAGGGTCAGGTTTAGGGTTAGGCTTAGTGTCAGGGTCAGGGTTAGGGTTTGCATCAGTATTAGGATCAGGGTTCGGATTAGTGTCAGGGTTAGGGTTAGGGTTAGGGTTAGGGTTAGTGTCAAGGTCAGGGTCAGGGTCAGTGTTAGGGTAAGGTTTAGGGTAAGGGTAGGTTTAGGTTTAGGGTTAAGTTTAGGGTTATAGTTAGGGTAAGTGTTAGGGTGAGCGTCAGGGTCAGTGTCAGGGTCAGGGTTAGTGTTAGTGTTGGGGTTAGGTTTAGGGTTAGGGTTAGGGTCACGGTTAGGGTTAGGGTTAGGTTCAGGTTCAGAGTCAGGGTAGGGTTTAGCGTTATGGTTAGTGTTAGGGTTAGGGTTAGGTTTAGCTTTAGCCTCAGGGTTAGGTTTAGGGGTAGGGTCAAGGTCAAGATCAGGGTTAGGTTTAGGGTCAGGGTCAGGGTCAGGGTCAGTGTCTGTGTTAGGGTTAGGGTTAAGGTTGGGGTTAGTGTCCGGATAGGGTCAGGGTCAGTGTTAGGGTCAGCGTTAGGGTTAGGGTTAGGGTTAGGGTCCGGGTTAGGGTCAGGGTCAATGTTAGGGTCAGGGTAAGTTTTAGGGTCAGGTTTAGTGTTAGGGAGGGTTAGGGTTAGGGTTAGAGTTAGGGGTATGGTTAGGGTTAGGCTCAGGGTTACGGTTAGGGTTAGGGTCAAGTTCAGTGTCAGGGTCTGGTTTAGGGTTAGTGTAAGGGTCAGGGTCAGGGTTAGGGTCAGTGTTTGGGTTATGGTTAGGTTTAGGGTCAGGGTCAGGTTCAGGGTCAGGGTCAGTGTCAGGGTAAGGATTAGGTATTGGGTTAGGGTTAGGTTTACCGTCAGATTTAGGGTTAGGGTTAAGCTTACGGTCAGGGTTAGGGTTAGGGTTAGGGTTAGGGTTAGGGTCCGGTTAGGGTCAGGGTCAGTGTTAGGGTCAGGTTTAGGGTTAGGTTTAGTGTTAGGATTAGGGTCAGGGTCACAGTCAGTGTCAGGGTGAGGGTTAGGTTTAGGGTTAGGGTTAGTGTTAGGGTTAGGGTTAGGGTCAGGGTTAGGGTTAGGTTTAGGGTCAGGGTCAGGGTCAGGATCTGGTTCAGTGTCAGGGTCAGGGTTAGGGTTGGGGTTGGGTTAGGGTTAGGTTTTCAGTCAGAGTTAGGGTTAGGGTTAAGCTTACGGGCAGGGTTAGGGTTGAGGTTAGGGTTCAGCTTAGGGTCCTGGTCAGTGTTAGTGTCAGTGTTAGTGTTAGTGTCAGGGTTAGTGTTAGGGGTAGGGTTCGGTTTAGGGTTAGGATTAGGGGTATGGTTAGGGTTAGGCTCAGGGTTAGGGTTAGGGATAGGGTCAAGTTCAGTGTCTGGGTTTGGTTTAGGCTTAAGGTCAGGGTCAGGGTCAGGTTCAGGGTCAGTGTTTGTTTCAGGGTCAGGGTTAGGGTCAGGGTCAGGGTCAGTGTCAGTTTCAGGGTTAGTGTTAGGGTTAGAGTTAGGGTTAGGTTTAGGTTTAGGGTTAGGGTTAGGGTTAGGCTCAAGGTTAGGGTTAGGCTTAGGTTCAAGTTCAGGGTCAGGGTCAGGTTTAGGATTAGGGTTAGTTTTTGGGTCAGGGTTAGTGTTAGTATTAGGGTTAGGGTTAGGGTTAGTGTCAAGGTCAGGGTCAGGGTCAGGGTCAGTGTCAGGGGGAAGGATAGGTTTAGGTTTAGGGTAAGGGTTAGGTTTACAGTCAGAGTTAGGGTTAGGGTTATGGTTCGGGTTAGGGTTTGGGTTAGGGTTTGGTTCAGGTTTAGGATCAGGGTTCGGATTAGTGTCAGGGTTTGGGTTAGGGTTAGGGTTAGGGTTAGGGTTAAGGTCAGGGTTAGGGTTAGGGTTAGGGTCATGGTAAGGGTCAGGTTTATTGTTAGGGTTAGGGTCAGGTTCAGGGTCAGGTTCAGGTTCAGTGTCAGTGTCAGGATAAGGTTTATGGATTGGGTTAGGGTTAGGTTTACGGTCTGAGTTAGGGTTAGGGTTAAGCTTCTGGTCAGGGTTAGGGTTAGGGTTAGGGTTAGGGTCCGGGTTAGGGTCAGGGTGAGTGTTAGGGTCAGTGTTAGTGTTAGGGTCAGGGTTAGTGTTACGGCCAGGTTTAGTGTTAGGGGTAGGTTAGGGGTAGGGTTAGGGGTATGGTTAGGATGAGGTTTCGGGTTAGGGTTAAGGTCAGGATCAGGGTGAGGGTTAGGGTTAGTGTCAGGGTCAGGGTGAGGGTTGGGGTTAGGCTCAGGTTCAGTGTTAGTTTTAGGTTTAGGGTCAGGGTCAGTATCAGGGTGAGGGTTAGGTTAGGTTTAGGGACAGGTTCAGGGTCAGGGTTATGGTTAGTGTCAGGGTTAGGGTTAGGGTTAGGGTTAGAGTTAGTGTCAGGGTCAGGGTCAGGGTCAGTGTTAGGGTTAGGTTTAGGGTTAGGGTAGGGTTAGGGTTAGGGTTAAGGTTAGGGTTAGAGTTAGGGTTAATGTTAGGGTCAGGGTCAGTGTCAGGGTCAGGGTGAGGGTTAGTTTTAGGGTTGGGTTTATGTTTAGGGTTAGGGTTAGGGTCACGGTTAGGGTTATGGTTAGGTTCAGGGTCAGGGTCAGGGTAGGGTTTAGCGTTATGTTTAGTGTTAGGGTTAGGGGTAGGATTAGCTTTAGCCTCAGGGTTAGGGTTAGGGTTAGGGTCAAGGTCAGGGTCAGTGTCTTGGTTAGGGTTAGGGTTAGGGTTAGGTTAATGGTCAGAGTTAGGATTAGGGTTAGTGTTAGAGGTAGGTTCAGGGTTTAGGTTAGGGTCAGGGTTAGTGTCAGGGTCAGGTTTAGTGTCAGGGTCAGGGTTAGGGTTAGGGTTAGGGTTAGGTTTACGGTCAGAGTAAGTGTTCGGTTTATGCTTAGGGTCAGGTTTAGGTTTAGGGAAAGGATCAGGTTCAGATTTAGGGTTAGGGTTAGTGTTAAGGTAAGGGTCAGGGTCAGGGTTAGGGTCAGGGTTTGGGTTAGGGTTAGGGTTAGGTTTAGGCTTAGGGTTAGGGTCAGGTTTAGGGTTAGGGTCAGGTTAGGGTCAGAGTTAGGGTTAGGGTCAGGGTGTGGTTTAGGGTTAGGGTTAGGGTCAGGGTTAGTGTTAGGGTTAGGGTTAGGGTTAGGGTTAGGGTCCGGGTTAGGGTCAGGGTCAGTGTGAGGGTCCGGGTTAGGGTTAGGGTTAGTGTTAGGATTAGGGTCAGGGTCAGAGTCAGGGTCACGATCAGTGTCAGGGTGAGGGTTAGGTTTAGGGTTAGGGCTAGGTTTAGGTTTACTGTCAGAGTTAAAATTAGGGTTAGGGTAAGGGTTAGGGTTAGGGTTAGGGTTAGGTTCAGGGTTCGGGTTAGGGTTAGGGTCAGGTTCAAGGTCAGGGTCAGGTTTAGTGTCAGGGTCAGGGTTAGGGTTGGGGTAGGGTTAGGGTTAGGTTTTCGGTCAGAGTTAGGGTTAGGGTTAAGCTTACGGTCAGGGGTAGGGTTAGGGTTAGGGTCCGGCTTAGGGTCCTGGTCAGTGTTAGTGTCAGGGTTAGTGTTAGTGTCAGGGTTAGTTTTAGGGGTAGGGTTAGGTTTAGGGTTAGGATTAGTGCTATTTTAAGGGTTAGGCTCAGGGTTAGGGTTAGGGTTAGGGTCAAGGTCAGTGTCTGGGTTAGTTTTAGGGTTAGGGTCAGGGTCAGGGTCAGGGTCAGGGTCAGTGTCTGGGTTAGGGTTAGGTTTAGGGTTCTGGTTAGGGTAAGGGTTAGGGTTAGGTTTACGGTCAGAGTTAGGGTCAGGGTTATGGTTGGGATTAGGTTTAGGGTTAGGGTTAAGGTCAGGACCAGGGTGAGGTTTAGGGATAGGTTTAGGTACAGTGTCAGGGTCAGGGTCAGGGTTAGTGTTAGGGTTAGTGTTAAGGGTACCTTTAGGGTTAGGGTTAGTGTCAGGGTCAGGGTTAGGGTTAGGGTTATGGTCAGGGTCAGGATCATGGTGAGGGTTAGGGTTAGGTTTAGGGACAGGGTCAGTGTCAGGGTTTTGGTTAGTGTCATGGTTAGGGTTAGGGTTACGTTTAGGGTTAGTGTCAGGGTCAGGGTCAGTGTTAGGGTTAGGTTTAGGGTTTGGGCAGGTTTAGGGTTAGGGTTAGATTTTGGGTAAGAGTTAGGGTTTAGTTTATGGTTACGGTCAGGGTCAGGCTCAAGGTGAGTTTCAGGGTTAGGGTTTGGGTTAGGTTTAGGTTTTGGGTCACGTGTAGGGTTAGCGTTAGGGTCAGGGTCAGCGTCAGGGTCAGGTTTAGGTTTATTGTTAGTGTTAAGTTTAGGGTTAGGGTTAGGGTTAGACTCAGGGTTAGGGTTAGGGTTAGGGTCAAGTTCAGGATCAGAGTTAGGGTTAGGTTTAGGGTCAGGGTCAGGGTCAGGGTTAGTACTAGGGTTAGGGTTAGGGTTAGGGTCTGTGTCAGGGTCTGGGTCAGTGTTAGGGTTAGGTTTAGGGTTAGGGTAGGTTTAGGGTTAGGGTTAGAGTTCGGGTAAGAGTTAGGGCTTGGTTTAGGGTTAGGGTCTGTGTCAGGGTCAATGTGAGGGTCAGGGTTAGGGTTGGGGTTAGGTTTAGGGTTAGGGTCACGTGTAGCGTTAGCGTTAGCATTAGGGTCAGGGTCCGGGTCAGGTTTAGGGTTATTGTTAGTGTTAGTGTTAGGGTTAGGGTTAGGGTTAGCCTCAGGGTTAGGGTTAGGGTTAGGTTCAGGGACAGGGTCAGGGTCAGTGTCAGTGTCAGGGTTAGTGTTAGGGTTAGAGTTAGGGCTAGGTTTAGGGTTAGGGTTAGGTTTAGGGT
Organism: Cynocephalus volans; assembly: GCF_027409185.1. Classification (NCBI taxonomy): domain Eukaryota; kingdom Metazoa; phylum Chordata; class Mammalia; order Dermoptera; family Cynocephalidae; genus Cynocephalus; species Cynocephalus volans. Next base: position 49,578,942 of record NC_084469.1, read on the forward strand.
TAGGGTTAGTGTTAGGCTCAAGGTTAGGGTTAGGGTTAGGTTCAAGATCACGGTCATGGTCAGGGTTAGGGTTAGGGTTAGTGTTAGGCTCAAGGTTAGGGTTAGGGTTAGGTTCAAGATCACGGTCAGGGTCAGGGTTAGGATTAGGGTTAGGGTTTGGGTCAGGGTTAGGGTTAGTATTAGGGTTAGGGTTAGGGTTAGGGTCAGGGTCAGGGTCAGGGTCAGGGTCAGTGTCAGGGTGAAGGATAGGTTTAGGGTTAGGGTAAGGGTTAGGTTTACGGTCAGAGTTAGGGTTAGGGTTAGGGTTAGGGTTTGTGTTAGTGTTTGGGTCAGGGTTAGCATCAGGGTTCGGATTAGTTTCAGGTTTAGGGTTAGGGTTAGGGTTAGGGTTAAGTTTAGGGTCAGGGTTAGGGTTAGGTTCAAGGTAAGGGTCAGGGTTAGGGTTAGGGTTAGGGTCAGGTTCAGGGTCAGGTTCAGGTTCAGTGTCAGTGTCAGGGTAAGGGTTAGGGATTGGGTTAGGGTTAGGTTTAGGGTTAGGGTTAGGGTCAGGGTCAGGGTCAGGGTCAGTGTCAGTGTCTGGGTTAGGGTTAGGTTGAGGGTTAGGGTTAGGGTAAGGGTTAGGGTTTGGTTTACGGTCAGAGTTAGGATCAGGGTTATGGTTTTGATTAGGTTTTGTGTTAGGGTTAAGGTCAGGATCAGGGTGAGGGTTAGGGATAGGTTTAGGTACAGCATCAGAGTCAGGGTCAGGTTTAGGGTTAGGCTTAGTGTCAGGGTCAGGGTTAGGGTTTGCATCAGTATTAGGATCAGGGTTCGGATTAGTGTCAGGGTTAGGGTTAGGGTTAGGGTTAGGGTTAGTGTCAAGGTCAGGGTCAGGGTCAGTGTTAGGGTAAGGTTTAGGGTAAGGGTAGGTTTAGGTTTAGGGTTAAGTTTAGGGTTATAGTTAGGGTAAGTGTTAGGGTGAGCGTCAGGGTCAGTGTCAGGGTCAGGGTTAGTGTTAGTGTTGGGGTTAGGTTTAGGGTTAGGGTTAGGGTCACGGTTAGGGTTAGGGTTAGGTTCAGGTTCAGAGTCAGGGTAGGGTTTAGCGTTATGGTTAGTGTTAGGGTTAGGGTTAGGTTTAGCTTTAGCCTCAGGGTTAGGTTTAGGGGTAGGGTCAAGGTCAAGATCAGGGTTAGGTTTAGGGTCAGGGTCAGGGTCAGGGTCAGTGTCTGTGTTAGGGTTAGGGTTAGGGTTAGAGGTAGGTTCAGGTTTTAGGTTAGGGTCAGGGTCAGAGTCAGTGTCAGAGTCAGGTTTAGTGTCAGGGTTAGGGTTAGGGTTAGGGTGAGGGTTAGGTTTACGGTCAGAGTTAGGGTTAGGTTTAGGGTTAGGGTTAGGTTTTGTGTTAGGGTTTGTGTCAGGGTTAGGATCAGAGTTCGGATTAGTGTCAGGGTTAGGGTTAGGGTTAAGGTTAGGGTTAGGGTTAAGGTCAGGGTTAGGGTTAGGGTTAGGGTAAAGCTAAGGGTCAGGTTTAGGGTTAGGGTTAGTGTCAGTTTCAGGGTCAGGTTCAGTGTCAGTGTCAGGGTAAGGGTTAGGTATTGGGTTAGGGTTAGGTTTACCGTAAGAGTTAGGGTTAGTGTTAAGCTTACGGTCAGGGTTAGGGTTAGGGTTAGGGTTGGGGTTAGTGTCCGGATAGGGTCAGGGTCAGTGTTAGGGTCAGCGTTAGGGTTAGGGTTAGGGTTAGGGTCCGGGTTAGGGTCAGGGTCAGTGTTAGGGTCAGGGTAAGTTTTAGGGTCAGGTTTAGTGTTAGGGAGGGTTAGGGTTAGGGTTAGAGTTAGGGGTATGGTTAGGGTTAGGCTCAGGGTTACGGTTAGGGTTAGGGTCAAGTTCAGTGTCAGGGTCTGGCTTAGGGTTAGTGTAAGGGTCAGGGTCAGGGTTAGGGTCAGTGTTTGGGTTACGGTTAGGTTTAGGGTCAGGGTCAGGTTCAGGGTCAGGGTCAGTGTCAGGGTAAGGATTAGGTATTGGGTTAGGGTTAGGTTTACCGTCAGATTTAGGGTTAGGGTTAAGCTTACGGTCAGGGTTAGGGTTAGGGTTAGGGTTAGGGTTAGGGTCCGGTTAGGGTCAGGGTCAGTGTTAGGGTCAGGTTTAGGGTTAGGTTTAGTGTTAGGATTAGGGTCAGGGTCACAGTCAGTGTCAGGGTGAGGGTTAGGTTTAGGGTTAGGGTTAGTGTTAGGGTTAGGGTTAGGGTCAGGGTTAGGGTTAGGTTTAGGGTCAGGGTCAGGGTCAGGATCTGGTTCAGTGTCAGGGTCAGGGTTAGGGTTGGGGTTGGGTTAGGGTTAGGTTTTCAGTCAGAGTTAGGGTTAGGGTTAAGCTTACGGGCAGGGTTAGGGTTGAGGTTAGGGTTCAGCTTAGGGTCCTAGTCAGTGTTAGTGTCAGTGTTAGTGTTAGTGTCAGGGTTAGTGTTAGGGGTAGGGTTCGGTTTAGGGTTAGGATTAGGGGTATGGTTAGGGTTAGGCTCAGGGTTAGGGTTAGGGATAGGGTCAAGTTCAGTGTCTGGGTTTGGTTTAGGCTTAAGGTCAGGGTCAGGGTCAGGTTCAGGGTCAGTGTTTGTTTCAGGGTCAGGGTTAGGGTCAGGGTCAGGGTCAGGGTCAGTGTCAGTTTCAGGGTTAGTGTTAGGGTTAGAGTTAGGGTTAGGTTTAGGTTTAGGGTTAGGGTTAGGGTTAGGCTCAAGGTTAGGGTTAGGGTTAGGTTCAAGTTCAGGGTCAGGGTCAGGTTTAGGATTAGGGTTAGTTTTTGGGTCAGGGTTAGTGTTAGTATTAGGGTTAGGGTTAGGGTTAGTGTCAAGGTCAGGGTCAGGGTCAGGGTCAGTGTCAGGGGGAAGGATAGGTTTAGGTTTAGGGTAAGGGTTAGGTTTACAGTCAGAGTTAGGGTTAGGGTTATGGTTCGGGTTAGGGTTTGGGTTAGGGTTTGGTTCAGGTTTAGGATCAGGGTTCGGATTAGTGTCAGGGTTTGGGTTAGGGTTAGGGTTAGGGTTAGGGTTAAGGTCAGGGTTAGGGTTAGGGTTAGGGTCATGGTAAGGGTCAGGTTTATTGTTAGGGTTAGGGTCAGGTTCAGGGTCAGGTTCAGGTTCAGTGTCAGTGTCAGGATAAGGTTTATGGATTGGGTTAGGGTTAGGTTTACGGTCTGAGTTAGGGTTAGGGTTAAGCTTCTGGTCAGGGTTAGGGTTAGGGTTAGGGTTAGGGTCCGGGTTAGGGTCAGGGTGAGTGTTAGGGTCAGTGTTAGTGTTAGGGTCAGGGTTAGTGTTACGGCCAGGTTTAGTGTTAGGGGTAGGTTAGGGGTAGGGTTAGGGGTATGGTTAGGATTAGGTTTCGGGTTAGGGTTAAGGTCAGGATCAGGGTGAGGGTTAGGGTTAGTGTCAGGGTCAGGGTGAGGGTTCGGGTTAGGCTCAGGTTCAGTGTTAGTTTTAGGTTTAGGGTCAGGGTCAGTATCAGGGTGAGGGTTAGGTTAGGTTTAGGGACAGGTTCAGGGTCAGGGTTATGGTTAGTGTCAGGGTTAGGGTTAGGGTTAGGGTTAGAGTTAGTGTCAGGGTCAGGGTCAGGGTCAGTGTTAGGGTTAGGTTTAGGGTTAGGGTAGGGTTAGGGTTAGGGTTAAGGTTAGGGTTAGAGTTAGGGTTAATGTTAGGGTCAGGGTCAGTGTCAGGGTCAGGGTGAGGGTTAGTTTTAGGGTTGGGTTTATGTTTAGGGTTAGGGTTAGGGTCACGGTTAGGGTTATGGTTAGGTTCAGGGTCAGGGTCAGGGTAGGGTTTAGCGTTATGTTTAGTGTTAGGGTTAGGGGTAGGATTAGCTTTAGCCTCAGGGTTAGGGTTAGGGTTAGGGTCAAGGTCAGGGTCAGTGTCTTGGTTAGGGTTAGGGTTAGGGTTAGGTTAATGGTCAGAGTTAGGATTAGGGTTAGTGTTAGAGGTAGGTTCAGGGTTTAGGTTAGGGTCAGGGTTAGTGTCAGGGTCAGGTTTAGTGTCAGGGTCAGGGTTAGGGTTAGGGTTAGGGTTAGGGTTAGGGTTAGGTTCAGGGTTCGGGTTAGGGTTAGGGTCAGGTTCAAGGTCAGGGTCAGGTTTAGTGTCAGGGTCAGGGTTAGGGTTGGGGTAGGGTTAGGGTTAGGTTTTCGGTCAGAGTTAGGGTTAGGGTTAAGCTTACGGTCAGGGGTAGGGTTAGGGTTAGGGTCCGGCTTAGGGTCCTGGTCAGTGTTAGTGTCAGGGTTAGTGTTAGTGTCAGGGTTAGTTTTAGGGGTAGGGTTAGGTTTAGGGTTAGGATTAGTGCTATTTTAAGGGTTAGGCTCAGGGTTAGGGTTAGGGTTAGGGTCAAGGTCAGTGTCTGGGTTAGTTTTAGGGTTAGGGTCAGGGTCAGGGTCAGGGTCAGGGTCAGGGTCAGTGTCTGGGTTAGGGTTAGGTTTAGGGTTCTGGTTAGGGTAAGGGTTAGGGTTAGGTTTACGGTCAGAGTTAGGGTCAGGGTTATGGTTGGGATTAGGTTTAGGGTTAGGGTTAAGGTCAGGATCAGGGTGAGGTTTAGGGATAGGTTTAGGTACAGCGTCAGGGTCAGGGTCAGGGTTAGTGTTAGGGTTAGTGTTAAGGGTACCTTTAGGGTTAGGGTTAGTGTCAGGGTCAGGGTTAGGGTTAGGGTTATGGTCAGGGTCAGGATCATGGTGAGGGTTAGGGTTAGGTTTAGGGACAGGGTCAGTGTCAGGGTTTTGGTTAGTGTCATGGTTAGGGTTAGGGTTACGTTTAGGGTTAGTGTCAGGGTCAGGGTCAGTGTTAGGGTTAGGTTTAGGGTTTGGGCAGGTTTAGGGTTAGGGTTAGATTTTGGGTAAGAGTTAGGGTTTAGTTTATGGTTACGGTCAGGGTCAGGCTCAAGGTGAGTTTCAGGGTTAGGGTTTGGGTTAGGTTTAGGTTTTGGGTCACGTGTAGGGTTAGCGTTAGGGTCAGGGTCAGCGTCAGGGTCAGGTTTAGGGTTATTGTTAGTGTTAAGTTTAGGGTTAGGGTTAGGGTTAGACTCAGGGTTAGGGTTAGGGTTAGGGTCAAGTTCAGGATCAGAGTTAGGGTTAGGTTTAGGGTCAGGGTCAGGGTCAGGGTTAGTACTAGGGTTAGGTTTAGGGTTAGGGTCTGTGTCAGGGTCAGGGTCAGTGTTAGGGTTAGGTTTAGGGTTAGGGTAGGTTTAGGGTTAGGGTTAGAGTTCGGGTAAGAGTTAGGGCTTGGTTTAGGGTTAGGGTCTGTGTCAGGGTCAATGTGAGGGTCAGGGTTAGGGTTGGGGTTAGGTTTAGGGTTAGGGTCACGTGTAGCGTTAGCGTTAGCGTTAGGGTCAGGGTCCGGGTCAGGTTTAGGGTTATTGTTAGTGTTAGTGTTAGGGTTAGGGTTAGGGTTAGCCTCAGGGTTAGGGTTAGGGTTAGGTTCAGGGACAGGGTCAGGGTCAGTGTCAGTGTCAGGGTTAGTGTTAGGGTTAGAGTTAGGGCTAGGTTTAGGGTTAGGGTTAGGTTTAGGGTTAGGGTTAGTGTTAGGCTCAAGGTTAGGGTTAGGGTTAGGTTCAAGATCACGGTCATGGTCAGGGTTAGGGTTAGGGTTAGTGTTAGGCTCAAGGTTAGGGTTAGGGTTAGGTTCAAGATCACGGTCAGGGTCAGGGTTAGGATTAGGGTTAGGGTTTGGGTCAGGGTTAGGGTTAGTATTAGGGTTAGGGTTAGGGTCAGGGTCAGGGTCAGGGTCAGGGTCAGTGTCAGGGTGAAGGATAGGTTTAGGGTTAGGGTAAGGGTTAGGTTTACGGTCAGAGTTAGGGTTAGGGTTAGGGTTAGGGTTTGTGTTAGGGTTTGGGTCAGGGTTAGCATCAGGGTTCGGATTAGTTTCAGGTTTTGGGTTATGGTTAGGGTTAGGGTTAAGTTTAGGGTCAGGGTTACGGTTAGGTTTAGGGTCAAGGTAAGGGTCAGGTTTCGGGTTAGGGTTAGGGTCAGGGTCAGGGTTAGGGTTCGGTTTTAGCTTACGGTCAGGGTTAGGGTTAGTGTTATAGTTAGGGTCCGGGTTAGGGTCAGGGTCAGTGTTAGTATCAGGGTTAGTGTTAGGGTCAGGGTTTGTGTTAGGGGTAGGGTTAGGCTCAGGGGTATGGTTAGGGTTAGGGTCAAGGTCAGTGTCAGGGTTAGGTTTATGGTTAGGGTCAGTGTCAGGGTTATGGTCAGTGTCTGGGTTAGGGTTAGGTTTAGGGTTAGGATTATGGTCAGGGTCAGGTTCAGTGTCAGAGTCCGGGTTAGGGTTAGTTTTTGGTTACGGTTAGGTTTACGGTCAGAGTAAGTGTTCGGGTTAAGCTTAGGGTCAGGGTTAGGGTTAGGGAAAGGATCAGGTTCAGGTTTAGTGTTAGGGTTAAAGTTAAGGTAAGGGTCAGGATCAGGGTTAGGATCAGGGTTAGGGTTAGGGTCAGGGTCAGGGTTAGGTTTAGGGTTAAGGTTAGGTTTAGGTTTAGTGTTACGGTCAGGGTTAGGGTTAGGGTTAGGGTCAAGGTCAGGGTCAGGTTCAGGGTTAGGATTAGGGTTAGGGTTAGGGTTAGGTTTACGGTCAGAGTTAGGATTAGTGGTAGGGGTAGGGTTAGGGTTGGGTTAGGGTTAGGGTCAGGGTTAGGATCATGTTTCGTATTAGTGTCAGGTTTAGGGATAGGGTTCGGTTTAGGGTCAGGGTTAGGGTTAGTGTTAGGGTCAAGGTATGGGTCAGGTTTAGGGTTAGGGTTAGGGTCAGGTTCAGGGTCAGGGTCAGTGTCAGTGTCAGGGTTAGGGTTAGGGTTGGGTTAGGGTTAGGTTTAAGGTCAGAGTTAGTGTTAGGGTTAAGCTTAGGGCCAGGGTTAGGGTTAGGGTTAGGGTTAGGGTCCGGCTTAGGGTCAGGGTCAGGGTCAGGGTCAGGTTTAGGGTCAGGGTTAGTGTTAGTGTTACGGTTAGGGTTAAGGTTAGCCTCAGGGTTAGGGTTAGGCTTAGGGTTATGGTCAAGGTCAGGATCAAGGTTAGGGTGTGGGTCAGGGTCAGGGTCCGGTCAGGGTCAGGGTCAGTGTCAGTGTTAGGTTTAGGGTTAGGGTTAGGTTAACGGTCAGAGGTAGGATTATGGTTAGGGTTAGGTGGTAGGGTCAGGGTTAGGGTTAGTGTTAGGTTGATGGTAAGGGTCAGTGTTAGTTTTAGGGTCAGGGTTAGGGTGAGGGTTAGTGTTAGGTTGATGGTAAGGGTCAGTGTTAGTGTTAGTGTCAGGGTTAGTGTTAGGGGTCGGGTTCAGTTTAGGGTTAGGATTAGGGGTATGGTTAGGGTTAGGCTCAGGGTTAGGGTTAGGGATAGGGTCAAGTTCAGTGTCTGGGTTTGGTTTAGGCTTAAGGTCAGGGTCAGGGTCAGGTTCAGGGTCAGTGTTTGTTTCAGGGTTAGTGTTAGGGTTAGAGTTAGTGTTAGGTTTAGGTTTAGGGTTAGGGTTAGGGTTAGGCTCAAGTTTAGGGTTAGGGTCAGGGTGTGGTTTAGGGTTAGGGTAAGGGTCAGGGTTAGTGTTAGGGTTAGGGTTAGGGTTAGGGTTAGGGTCCGGGTTAGGGTCAGGGTCAGTGTGAGGGTCCGGGTTAGGGTTAGGGTTAGTGTTAGGATTAGGGTCAGGGTCAGAGTCAGGGTCACGATCAGTGTCAGGGTGAGGGTTAGGTTTAGGGTTAGGGCTAGGTTTAGGTTTACTGTCAGATTTAAAATTAGGGTTAGGGTAAGGGTTAGGGTTAGGGTTAGGGTTAGGTTCAGGGTTCGGGTTAGGGTTAGGGTCAGGTTCAAGGTCAGGGTCAGGTTTAGTGTCAGGGTCAGGGTTAGGGTTGGGGTAGGGTTAGGGTTAGGTTTTCGGTCAGAGTTAGGGTTAGGGTTAAGCTTACGGTCAGGGGTAGGGTTAGGGTTAGGGTCCGGCTTAGGGTCCTGGTCAGTGTTAGTGTCAGGGTTAGTGTTAGTGTCAGGGTTAGTTTTAGGGGTAGGGTTAGGTTTAGGGTTAGGATTAGTGCTATTTTAAGGGTTAGGCTCAGGGTTAGGGTTAGGGTTATGGTCAAGGTCAGTGTCTGGGTTAGTTTTAGGGTTAGGGTCAGGGTCAGGGTCAGGGTCAGGGTCAGTGTCTGGGTTAGGGTTAGGTTTAGGGTTCTGGTTAGGGTAAGGGTTAGGGTTAGGTTTACGGTCACAGTTAGGGTCAGGGTTATGGTTGGGATTAGGTTTAGGGTTAGGGTTAAGGTCAGGATCAGGGTGAGGTTTAGGGATAGGTTTAGGTACAGCGTCAGGGTCAGGGTCAGGGTTAGTGTTAGGGTTAGTGTTAAGGGTACCTTTAGGGTTAGGGTTAGTGTCAGGGTCAGGGTTAGGGTTAGGGTTATGGTCAGGGTCAGGATCATGGTGAGGGTTAGGGTTAGGTTTAGGGACAGGGTCAGTGTCAGGGTTTTGGTTAGTGTCATGGTTAGGGTTAGGGTTACGTTTAGGGTTAGTGTCAGGGTCAGGGTCAGTGTTAGGGTTAGGTTTAGGGTTTGGGCAGGTTTAGGGTTAGGGTTAGATTTTGGGTAAGAGTTAGGGTTTAGTTTATGGTTACGGTCAGGGTCAGGCTCAAGGTGAGTTTCAGGGTTAGGGTTTGGGTTAGGTTTAGGTTTTGGGTCACGTGTAGGGTTAGCGTTAGGGTCAGGGTCAGTGTCAGGGTCAGGTTTAGGGTTATTGTTAGTGTTAAGTTTAGGGTTAGGGTTAGGGTTAGACTCAGGGTTAGGGTTAGGGTTAGGGTCAAGTTCAGGATCAGAGTTAGGGTTAGGTTTAGGGTCAGGGTCAGGGTTAGTACTAGGGTTAGGGTTAGGGTTAGGGTCTGTGTCAGGGTCAGGGTCAGTGTTAGGGTTAGGTTTAGGGTTAGGGTAGGTTTAGGGTTAGGGTTAGAGTTCGGGTCAGAGTTAGGGCTTGGTTTAGGGTTAGGGTCTGTGTCAGGGTCAATGTGAGGGTCAGGGTTAGGGTTGGGGTTAGGTTTAGGGTTAGGGTCACGTGTAGCGTTAGCGTTAGCGTTAGGGTCAGGGTCCGGGTCAGGTTTAGGGTTATTGTTAGTGTTAGGGTTAGGGTTAGGGTTAGCCTCAGGGTTAGGGTTAGGGTTAGGTTCAGGGACAGGGTCAGGGTCAGTGTCAGTGTCAGGGTTAGTGTTAGGGTTAGAGTTAGGGCTAGGTTTAGGGTTAGGGTTAGGTTTAGGGTTAGGGTTAGTGTTAGGCTCAAGGTTAGGGTTAGGGTTAGGTTCAAGATCACGGTCATAGTCAGGGTTAGGGTTAGGGTTAGTGTTAGGCTCAAGGTTAGGGTTAGGGTTAGGTTCAAGATCACGGTCAGGGTCAGGGTTAGGATTAGGGTTAGGGTTTGGGTCAGGGTCAGGGTTAGTATTAGGGTTAGGGTTAGGGTTAGGGTCAGGGTCAGGGTCAGGGTCAGGGTCAGTGTCAGGGTGAAGGGTAGGTTTAGGGTTAGGGTAAGGGTTAGGTTTACGGTCAGAGTTAGGGTTAGGGTTAGGGTTAGTGTTTGTGTTAGGGTTTGGGTCAGGGTTAGCATCAGGGTTCGGATTAGTTTCAGGTTTAGGGTTAGGGTTAGGGTTAGGGTGAGGGTTAAGTTTAGGGTCAGGGTTAGGGTTAGGTTCAAGGTAAGGGTCAGGGTTAGGGTTAGGGTTAGGGTCAGGTTCAGGGTCAGGTTCAGGTTCAGTGTCAGTGTCAGGGTAAGGGTTAGGGATTGGGTTAGGGTTAGGTTTAGGGTTAGGGTTAGGGTCAGGGTCAGGGTCAGGGTCAGTGTCAGTGTCTGGGTTAGGGTTAGGTTGAGGGTTAGGGTTAGGGTAAGGGTTAGGGTTTGGTTTACGGTCAGAGTTAGGATCAGGGTTATGGTTTTGATTAGGTTTTGTGTTAGGGTTAAGGTCAGGATCAGGGTGAGGGTTAGGGATAGGTTTAGGTACAGCATCAGAGTCAGGGTCAGGTTTAGGGTTAGGCTTAGTGTCAGGGTCAGGGTTAGGGTTTGCATCAGTATTAGGATCAGGGTTCGGATTAGTGTCAGGGTTAGGGTTAGGGTTAGGGTTAGGGTTAGTGTCAAGGTCAGGGTCAGGGTCAGTGTTAGGGTAAGGTTTAGGGTAAGGGTAGGTTTAGGTTTAGGGTTAAGTTTAGGGTTATAGTTAGGGTAAGTGTTAGGGTGAGCGTCAGGGTCAGTGTCAGGGTCAGGGTTAGTGTTAGTGTTGGGGTTAGGTTTAGGGTTAGGGTTAGGGTCACGGTTAGGGTTAGGGTTAGGTTCAGGTTCAGAGTCAGGGTAGGGTTTAGCGTTATGGTTAGTGTTAGGGTTAGGGTTAGGTTTAGCTTTAGCCTCAGGGTTAGGTTTAGGGGTAGGGTCAAGGTCAAGATCAGGGTTAGGTTTAGGGTCAGGGTCAGGGTCAGGGTCAGTGTCTGTGTTAGGGTTAGGGTTAGGGTTGGGGTTAGTGTCCGGATAGGGTCAGGGTCAGTGTTAGGGTCAGCGTTAGGGTTAGGGTTAGGGTTAGGGTCCGGGTTAGGGTCAGGGTCAATGTTAGGGTCAGGGTAAGTTTTAGGGTCAGGTTTAGTGTTAGGGAGGGTTAGGGTTAGGGTTAGAGTTAGGGGTATGGTTAGGGTTAGGCTCAGGGTTACGGTTAGGGTTAGGGTCAAGTTCAGTGTCAGGGTCTGGTTTAGGGTTAGTGTAAGGGTCAGGGTCAGGGTTAGGGTCAGTGTTTGGGTTACGGTTAGGTTTAGGGTCAGGGTCAGGTTCAGGGTCAGGGTCAGTGTCAGGGTAAGGATTAGGTATTGGGTTAGGGTTAGGTTTACCGTCAGATTTAGGGTTAGGGTTAAGCTTACGGTCAGGGTTAGGGTTAGGGTTAGGGTTAGGGTTAGGGTTAGGGTCCGGTTAGGGTCAGGGTCAGTGTTAGGGTCAGGTTTAGGGTTAGGTTTAGTGTTAGGATTAGGGTCAGGGTCACAGTCAGTGTCAGGGTGAGGGTTAGGTTTAGGGTTAGGGTTAGTGTTAGGGTTAGGGTTAGGGTCAGGGTTAGGGTTAGGTTTAGGGTCAGGGTCAGGGTCAGGATCTGGTTCAGTGTCAGGGTCAGGGTTAGGGTTGGGGTTGGGTTAGGGTTAGGTTTTCAGTCAGAGTTAGGGTTAGGGTTAAGCTTACGGGCAGGGTTAGGGTTGAGGTTAGGGTTCAGCTTAGGGTCCTGGTCAGTGTTAGTGTCAGTGTTAGTGTTAGTGTCAGGGTTAGTGTTAGGGGTAGGGTTCGGTTTAGGGTTAGGATTAGGGGTATGGTTAGGGTTAGGCTCAGGGTTAGGGTTAGGGATAGGGTCAAGTTCAGTGTCTGGGTTTGGTTTAGGCTTAAGGTCAGGGTCAGGGTCAGGTTCAGGGTCAGTGTTTGTTTCAGGGTCAGGGTTAGGGTCAGGGTCAGGGTCAGTGTCAGTTTCAGGGTTAGTGTTAGGGTTAGAGTTAGGGTTAGGTTTAGGTTTAGGGTTAGGGTTAGGGTTAGGCTCAAGGTTAGGGTTAGGCTTAGGTTCAAGTTCAGGGTCAGGGTCAGGTTTAGGATTAGGGTTAGTTTTTGGGTCAGGGTTAGTGTTAGTATTAGGGTTAGGGTTAGGGTTAGTGTCAAGGTCAGGGTCAGGGTCAGGGTCAGTGTCAGGGGGAAGGATAGGTTTAGGTTTAGGGTAAGGGTTAGGTTTACAGTCAGAGTTAGGGTTAGGGTTATGGTTCGGGTTAGGGTTTGGGTTAGGGTTTGGTTCAGGTTTAGGATCAGGGTTCGGATTAGTGTCAGGGTTTGGGTTAGGGTTAGGGTTAGGGTTAGGGTTAAGGTCAGGGTTAGGGTTAGGGTTAGGGTCATGGTAAGGGTCAGGTTTATTGTTAGGGTTAGGGTCAGGTTCAGGGTCAGGTTCAGGTTCAGTGTCAGTGTCAGGATAAGGTTTATGGATTGGGTTAGGGTTAGGTTTACGGTCTGAGTTAGGGTTAGGGTTAAGCTTCTGGTCAGGGTTAGGGTTAGGGTTAGGGTCCGGGTTAGGGTCAGGGTGAGTGTTAGGGTCAGTGTTAGTGTTAGGGTCAGGGTTAGTGTTACGGCCAGGTTTAGTGTTAGGGGTAGGTTAGGGGTAGGGTTAGGGGTATGGTTAGGATGAGGTTTCGGGTTAGGGTTAAGGTCAGGATCAGGGTGAGGGTTAGGGTTAGTGTCAGGGTCAGGGTGAGGGTTGGGGTTAGGCTCAGGTTCAGTGTTAGTTTTAGGTTTAGGGTCAGGGTCAGTATCAGGGTGAGGGTTAGGTTAGGTTTAGGGACAGGTTCAGGGTCAGGGTTATGGTTAGTGTCAGGGTTAGGGTTAGGGTTAGGGTTAGAGTTAGTGTCAGGGTCAGGGTCAGGGTCAGTGTTAGGGTTAGGTTTAGGGTTAGGGTAGGGTTAGGGTTAGGGTTAAGGTTAGGGTTAGAGTTAGGGTTAATGTTAGGGTCAGGGTCAGTGTCAGGGTCAGGGTGAGGGTTAGTTTTAGGGTTGGGTTTATGTTTAGGGTTAGGGTTAGGGTCACGGTTAGGGTTATGGTTAGGTTCAGGGTCAGGGTCAGGGTAGGGTTTAGCGTTATGTTTAGTGTTAGGGTTAGGGGTAGGATTAGCTTTAGCCTCAGGGTTAGGGTTAGGGTTAGGGTCAAGGTCAGGGTCAGTGTCTTGGTTAGGGTTAGGGTTAGGGTTAGGTTAATGGTCAGAGTTAGGATTAGGGTTAGTGTTAGAGGTAGGTTCAGGGTTTAGGTTAGGGTCAGGGTTAGTGTCAGGGTCAGGTTTAGTGTCAGGGTCAGGGTTAGGGTTAGGGTTAGGGTTAGGTTTACGGTCAGAGTAAGTGTTCGGTTTATGCTTAGGGTCAGGTTTAGGTTTAGGGAAAGGATCAGGTTCAGATTTAGGGTTAGGGTTAGTGTTAAGGTAAGGGTCAGGGTCAGGGTTAGGGTCAGGGTTTGGGTTAGGGTTAGGGTTAGGTTTAGGCTTAGGGTTAGGGTCAGGTTTAGGGTTAGGGTCAGGTTAGGGTCAGAGTTAGGGTTAGGGTCAGGGTGTGGTTTAGGGTTAGGGTTAGGGTCAGGGTTAGTGTTAGGGTTAGGGTTAGGGTTAGGGTTAGGGTCCGGGTTAGGGTCAGGGTCAGTGTGAGGGTCCGGGTTAGGGTTAGGGTTAGTGTTAGGATTAGGGTCAGGGTCAGAGTCAGGGTCACGATCAGTGTCAGGGTGAGGGTTAGGTTTAGGGTTAGGGCTAGGTTTAGGTTTACTGTCAGAGTTAAAATTAGGGTTAGGGTAAGGGTTAGGGTTAGGGTTAGGGTTAGGTTCAGGGTTCGGGTTAGGGTTAGGGTCAGGTTCAAGGTCAGGGTCAGGTTTAGTGTCAGGGTCAGGGTTAGGGTTGGGGTAGGGTTAGGGTTAGGTTTTCGGTCAGAGTTAGGGTTAGGGTTAAGCTTACGGTCAGGGGTAGGGTTAGGGTTAGGGTCCGGCTTAGGGTCCTGGTCAGTGTTAGTGTCAGGGTTAGTGTTAGTGTCAGGGTTAGTTTTAGGGGTAGGGTTAGGTTTAGGGTTAGGATTAGTGCTATTTTAAGGGTTAGGCTCAGGGTTAGGGTTAGGGTTAGGGTCAAGGTCAGTGTCTGGGTTAGTTTTAGGGTTAGGGTCAGGGTCAGGGTCAGGGTCAGGGTCAGTGTCTGGGTTAGGGTTAGGTTTAGGGTTCTGGTTAGGGTAAGGGTTAGGGTTAGGTTTACGGTCAGAGTTAGGGTCAGGGTTATGGTTGGGATTAGGTTTAGGGTTAGGGTTAAGGTCAGGACCAGGGTGAGGTTTAGGGATAGGTTTAGGTACAGTGTCAGGGTCAGGGTCAGGGTTAGTGTTAGGGTTAGTGTTAAGGGTACCTTTAGGGTTAGGGTTAGTGTCAGGGTCAGGGTTAGGGTTAGGGTTATGGTCAGGGTCAGGATCATGGTGAGGGTTAGGGTTAGGTTTAGGGACAGGGTCAGTGTCAGGGTTTTGGTTAGTGTCATGGTTAGGGTTAGGGTTACGTTTAGGGTTAGTGTCAGGGTCAGGGTCAGTGTTAGGGTTAGGTTTAGGGTTTGGGCAGGTTTAGGGTAAGGGTTAGATTTTGGGTAAGAGTTAGGGTTTAGTTTATGGTTACGGTCAGGGTCAGGCTCAAGGTGAGTTTCAGGGTTAGGGTTTGGGTTAGGTTTAGGTTTTGGGTCACGTGTAGGGTTAGCGTTAGGGTCAGGGTCAGCGTCAGGGTCAGGTTTAGGTTTATTGTTAGTGTTAAGTTTAGGGTTAGGGTTAGGGTTAGACTCAGGGTTAGGGTTAGGGTTAGGGTCAAGTTCAGGATCAGAGTTAGGGTTAGGTTTAGGGTCAGGGTCAGGGTCAGGGTTAGTACTAGGGTTAGGGTTAGGGTTAGGGTCTGTGTCAGGGTCTGGGTCAGTGTTAGGGTTAGGTTTAGGGTTAGGGTAGGTTTAGGGTTAGGGTTAGAGTTCGGGTAAGAGTTAGGGCTTGGTTTAGGGTTAGGGTCTGTGTCAGGGTCAATGTGAGGGTCAGGGTTAGGGTTGGGGTTAGGTTTAGGGTTAGGGTCACGTGTAGCGTTAGCGTTAGCATTAGGGTCAGGGTCCGGGTCAGGTTTAGGGTTATTGTTAGTGTTAGTGTTAGGGTTAGGGTTAGGGTTAGCCTCAGGGTTAGGGTTAGGGTTAGGTTCAGGGACAGGGTCAGGGTCAGTGTCAGTGTCAGGGTTAGTGTTAGGGTTAGAGTTAGGGCTAGGTTTAGGGTTAGGGTTAGGTTTAGGGTTAGGGTTAGTGTTAGGCTCAAGGTTAGGGTTAGGGTTAGGTTCAAGATCACGGTCATGGTCAGGGTTAGGGTTAGGGTTAGTGTTAGGCTCAAGGTTAGGGTTAGGGTTAGGTTCAAGATCACGGTCAGGGTCAGGGTTAGGATTAGGGTTAGGGTTTGGGTCAGGGTTAGGGTTAGTATTAGGGTTAGGGTTAGGGTTAGGGTCAGGGTCAGGGTCAGGGTCAGGGTCAGTGTCAGGGTGAAGGATAGGTTTAGGGTTAGGGTAAGGGTTAGGTTTACGGTCAGAGTTAGGGTTAGGGTTAGGGTTAGGGTTTGTGTTAGTGTTTGGGTCAGGGTTAGCATCAGGGTTCGGATTAGTTTCAGGTTTAGGGTTAGGGTTAGGGTTAGGGTTAAGTTTAGGGTCAGGGTTAGGGTTAGGTTCAAGGTAAGGGTCAGGGTTAGGGTTAGGGTTAGGGTCAGGTTCAGGGTCAGGTTCAGGTTCAGTGTCAGTGTAGGGTAAGGGTTAGGGATTGGGTTAGGGTTAGGTTTAGGGTTAGGGTTAGGGTCAGGGTCAGGGTCAGGGTCAGTGTCAGTGTCTGGGTTAGGGTTAGGTTGAGGGTTAGGGTTAGGGTAAGGGTTAGGGTTTGGTTTACGGTCAGAGTTAGGATCAGGGTTATGGTTTTGATTAGGTTTTGTGTTAGGGTTAAGGTCAGGATCAGGGTGAGGGTTAGGGATAGGTTTAGGTACAGCATCAGAGTCAGGGTCAGGTTTAGGGTTAGGCTTAGTGTCAGGGTCAGGGTTAGGGTTTGCATCAGTATTAGGATCAGGGTTCGGATTAGTGTCAGGGTTAGGGTTAGGGTTAGGGTTAGGGTTAGTGTCAAGGTCAGGGTCAGGGTCAGTGTTAGGGTAAGGTTTAGGGTAAGGGTAGGTTTAGGTTTAGGGTTAAGTTTAGGGTTATAGTTAGGGTAAGTGTTAGGGTGAGCGTCAGGGTCAGTGTCAGGGTCAGGGTTAGTGTTAGTGTTGGGGTTAGGTTTAGGGTTAGGGTTAGGGTCACGGTTAGGGTTAGGGTTAGGTTCAGGTTCAGAGTCAGGGTAGGGTTTAGCGTTATGGTTAGTGTTAGGGTTAGGGTTAGGTTTAGCTTTAGCCTCAGGGTTAGGTTTAGGGGTAGGGTCAAGGTCAAGATCAGGGTTAGGTTTAGGGTCAGGGTCAGGGTCAGGGTCAGTGTCTGTGTTAGGGTTAGGGTTAGGGTTAGAGGTAGGTTCAGGTTTTAGGTTAGGGTCAGGGTCAGAGTCAGTGTCAGAGTCAGGTTTAGTGTCAGGGTTAGGGTTAGGGTTAGGGTGAGGGTTAGGTTTACGGTCAGAGTTAGGGTTAGGTTTAGGGTTAGGGTTAGGTTTTGTGTTAGGGTTTGTGTCAGGGTTAGGATCAGAGTTCGGATTAGTGTCAGGGTTAGGGTTAGGGTTAAGGTTAGGGTTAGGGTTAAGGTCAGGGTTAGGGTTAGGGTTAGGGTAAAGCTAAGGGTCAGGTTTAGGGTTAGGGTTAGTGTCAGTTTCAGGGTCAGGTTCAGTGTCAGTGTCAGGGTAAGGGTTAGGTATTGGGTTAGGGTTAGGTTTACCGTAAGAGTTAGGGTTAGTGTTAAGCTTACGGTCAGGGTTAGGGTTAGGGTTAGGGTTGGGGTTAGTGTCCGGATAGGGTCAGGGTCAGTGTTAGGGTCAGCGTTAGGGTTAGGGTTAGGGTTAGGGTCCGGGTTAGGGTCAGGGTCAGTGTTAGGGTCAGGGTAAGTTTTAGGGTCAGGTTTAGTGTTAGGGAGGGTTAGGGTTAGGGTTAGAGTTAGGGGTATGGTTAGGGTTAGGCTCAGGGTTACGGTTAGGGTTAGGGTCAAGTTCAGTGTCAGGGTCTGGCTTAGGGTTAGTGTAAGGGTCAGGGTCAGGGTTAGGGTCAGTGTTTGGGTTACGGTTAGGTTTAGGGTCAGGGTCAGGTTCAGGGTCAGGGTCAGTGTCAGGGTAAGGATTAGGTATTGGGTTAGGGTTAGGTTTACCGTCAGATTTAGGGTTAGGGTTAAGCTTACGGTCAGGGTTAGGGTTAGGGTTAGGGTCCGGTTAGGGTCAGGGTCAGTGTTAGGGTCAGGTTTAGGGTTAGGTTTAGTGTTAGGATTAGGGTCAGGGTCACAGTCAGTGTCAGGGTGAGGGTTAGGTTTAGGGTTAGGGTTAGTGTTAGGGTTAGGGTTAGGGTCAGGGTTAGGGTTAGGTTTAGGGTCAGGGTCAGGGTCAGGATCTGGTTCAGTGTCAGGGTCAGGGTTAGGGTTGGGGTTGGGTTAGGGTTAGGTTTTCAGTCAGAGTTAGGGTTAGGGTTAAGCTTACGGGCAGGGTTAGGGTTGAGGTTAGGGTTCAGCTTAGGGTCCTGGTCAGTGTTAGTGTCAGTGTTAGTGTTAGTGTCAGGGTTAGTGTTAGGGGTAGGGTTCGGTTTAGGGTTAGGATTAGGGGTATGGTTAGGGTTAGGCTCAGGGTTAGGGTTAGGGATAGGGTCAAGTTCAGTGTCTGGGTTTGGTTTAGGCTTAAGGTCAGGGTCAGGGTCAGGTTCAGGGTCAGTGTTTGTTTCAGGGTCAGGGTTAGGGTCAGGGTCAGGGTCAGGGTCAGTGTCAGTTTCAGGGTTAGTGTTAGGGTTAGAGTTAGGGTTAGGTTTAGGTTTAGGGTTAGGGTTAGGGTTAGGCTCAAGGTTAGGGTTAGGCTTAGGTTCAAGTTCAGGGTCAGGGTCAGGTTTAGGATTAGGGTTAGTTTTTGGGTCAGGGTTAGTGTTAGTATTAGGGTTAGGGTTAGGGTTAGTGTCAAGGTCAGGGTCAGGGTCAGGGTCAGTGTCAGGGGGAAGGATAGGTTTAGGTTTAGGGTAAGGGTTAGGTTTACAGTCAGAGTTAGGGTTAGGGTTATGGTTCGGGTTAGGGTTTGGGTTAGGGTTTGGTTCAGGTTTAGGATCAGGGTTCGGATTAGTGTCAGGGTTTGGGTTAGGGTTAGGGTTAGGGTTAGGGTTAAGGTCAGGGTTAGGGTTAGGGTTAGGGTCATGGTAAGGGTCAGGTTTATTGTTAGGGTTAGGGTCAGGTTCAGGGTCAGGTTCAGGTTCAGTGTCAGTGTCAGGATAAGGTTTATGGATTGGGTTAGGGTTAGGTTTACGGTCTGAGTTAGGGTTAGGGTTAAGCTTCTGGTCAGGGTTAGGGTTAGGGTTAGGGTTAGGGTCCGGGTTAGGGTCAGGGTGAGTGTTAGGGTCAGTGTTAGTGTTAGGGTCAGGGTTAGTGTTACGGCCAGGTTTAGTGTTAGGGGTAGGTTAGGGGTAGGGTTAGGGGTATGGTTAGGATTAGGTTTCGGGTTAGGGTTAAGGTCAGGATCAGGGTGAGGGTTAGGGTTAGTGTCAGGGTCAGGGTGAGGGTTCGGGTTAGGCTCAGGTTCAGTGTTAGTTTTAGGTTTAGGGTCAGGGTCAGTATCAGGGTGAGGGTTAGGTTAGGTTTAGGGACAGGTTCAGGGTCAGGGTTATGGTTAGTGTCAGGGTTAGGGTTAGGGTTAGGGTTAGAGTTAGTGTCAGGGTCAGGGTCAGGGTCAGTGTTAGGGTTAGGTTTAGGGTTAGGGTAGGGTTAGGGTTAGGGTTAAGGTTAGGGTTAGAGTTAGGGTTAATGTTAGGGTCAGGGTCAGTGTCAGGGTCAGGGTGAGGGTTAGTTTTAGGGTTGGGTTTATGTTTAGGGTTAGGGTTAGGGTCACGGTTAGGGTTATGGTTAGGTTCAGGGTCAGGGTCAGGGTAGGGTTTAGCGTTATGTTTAGTGTTAGGGTTAGGGGTAGGATTAGCTTTAGCCTCAGGGTTAGGGTTAGGGTTAGGGTCAAGGTCAGGGTCAGTGTCTTGGTTAGGGTTAGGGTTAGGGTTAGGTTAATGGTCAGAGTTAGGATTAGGGTTAGTGTTAGAGGTAGGTTCAGGGTTTAGGTTAGGGTCAGGGTTAGTGTCAGGGTCAGGTTTAGTGTCAGGGTCAGGGTTAGGGTTAGGGTTAGGGTTAGGGTTAGGTTTACGGTCAGAGTAAGTGTTCGGTTTATGCTTAGGGTCAGGTTTAGGTTTAGGGAAAGGATCAGGTTCAGGTTTAGGGTTAGGGTTAGTGTTAAGGTAAGGGTCAGGGTCAGGGTTAGGGTCAGGGTTTGGGTTAGGGTTAGGGTTAGGTTTAGGCTTAGGGTTAGGGTCAGGTTTAGGGTTAGGGTCAGGTTAGGGTCAGAGTTAGGGTTAGGGTCAGGGTGTGGTTTAGGGTTAGGGTTAGGGTCAGGGTTAGTGTTAGGGTTAGGGTTAGGGTTAGGGTTAGGGTCCGGGTTAGGGTCAGGGTCAGTGTGAGGGTCCGGGTTAGGGTTAGGGTTAGTGTTAGGATTAGGGTCAGGGTCAGAGTCAGGGTCACGATCAGTGTCAGGGTGAGGGTTAGGGCTAGGTTTAGGTTTACTGTCAGAGTTAAAATTAGGGTTAGGGTAAGGGTTAGGGTTAGGTTCAGGGTTCGGGTTAGGGTTAGGGTCAGGTTCAAGGTCAGGGTCAGGTTTAGTGTCAGGGTCAGGGTTAGGGTTGGGGTAGGGTTAGGGTTAGGTTTTCGGTCAGAGTTAGGGTTAGGGTTAAGCTTACGGTCAGGGGTAGGGTTAGGGTTAGGGTCCGGCTTAGGGTCCTGGTCAGTGTTAGTGTCAGGGTTAGTGTTAGTGTCAGGGTTAGTTTTAGGGGTAGGGTTAGGTTTAGGGTTAGGATTAGTGCTATTTTAAGGGTTAGGCTCAGGGTTAGGGTTAGGGTTAGGGTCAAGGTCAGTGTCTGGGTTAGTTTTAGGGTTAGGGTCAGGGTCAGGGTCAGGGTCAGGGTCAGGGTCAGTGTCTGGGTTAGGGTTAGGTTTAGGGTTCTGGTTAGGGTAAGGGTTAGGGTTAGGTTTACGGTCAGAGTTAGGGTCAGGGTTATGGTTGGGATTAGGTTTAGGGTTAGGGTTAAGGTCAGGATCAGGGTGAGGTTTAGGGATAGGTTTAGGTACAGCGTCAGGGTCAGGGTCAGGGTTAGTGTTAGGGTTAGTGTTAAGGGTACCTTTAGGGTTAGGGTTAGTGTCAGGGTCAGGGTTAGGGTTAGGGTTATGGTCAGGGTCAGGATCATGGTGAGGGTTAGGGTTAGGTTTAGGGACAGGGTCAGTGTCAGGGTTTTGGTTAGTGTCATGGTTAGGGTTAGGGTTACGTTTAGGGTTAGTGTCAGGGTCAGGGTCAGTGTTAGGGTTAGGTTTAGGGTTTGGGCAGGTTTAGGGTTAGGGTTAGATTTTGGGTAAGAGTTAGGGTTTAGTTTATGGTTACGGTCAGGGTCAGGCTCAAGGTGAGTTTCAGGGTTAGGGTTTGGGTTAGGTTTAGGTTTTGGGTCACGTGTAGGGTTAGCGTTAGGGTCAGGGTCAGCGTCAGGGTCAGGTTTAGGGTTATTGTTAGTGTTAAGTTTAGGGTTAGGGTTAGGGTTAGACTCAGGGTTAGGGTTAGGGTTAGGGTCAAGTTCATGATCAGAGTTAGGGTTAGGTTTAGGGTCAGGGTCAGGGTCAGGGTTAGTACTAGGGTTAGGGTTAGGGTTAGGGTCTGTGTCAGGGTCAGGGTCAGTGTTAGGGTTAGGTTTAGGGTTAGGGTAGGTTTAGGGTTAGGGTTAGAGTTCGGGTAAGAGTTAGGGCTTGGTTTAGGGTTAGGGTCTGTGTCAGGGTCAATGTGAGGGTCAGGGTTAGGGTTGGGGTTAGGTTTAGGGTTAGGGTCACGTGTAGCGTTAGCGTTAGCGTTAGGGTCAGGGTCCGGGTCAGGTTTAGGGTTATTGTTAGTGTTAGTGTTAGGGTTAGGGTTAGGGTTAGCCTCAGGGTTAGGGTTAGGGTTAGGTTCAGGGACAGGGTCAGGGTCAGTGTCAGTGTCAGGGTTAGTGTTAGGGTTAGAGTTAGGGCTAGGTTTAGGGTTAGGGTTAGGTTTAGGGTTAGGGTTAGTGTTAGGCTCAAGGTTAGGGTTAGGGTTAGGTTCAAGATCACGGTCATGGTCAGGGTTAGGGTTAGGGTTAGTGTTAGGCTCAAGGTTAGGGTTAGGGTTAGGTTCAAGATCACGGTCAGGGTCAGGGTTAGGATTAGGGTTAGGGTTTGGGTCAGGGTTAGGGTTAGTATTAGGGTTAGGGTTAGGGTCAGGGTCAGGGTCAGGGTCAGGGTCAGTGTCAGGGTGAAGGATAGGTTTAGGGTTAGGGTAAGGGTTAGGTTTACGGTCAGAGTTAGGGTTAGGGTTAGGGTTAGGGTTTGTGTTAGGGTTTGGGTCAGGGTTAGCATCAGGGTTCGGATTAGTTTCAGGTTTTGGGTTATGGTTAGGGTTAGGGTTAAGTTTAGGGTCAGGGTTACGGTTAGGTTTAGGGTCAAGGTAAGGGTCAGGTTTCGGGTTAGGGTTAGGGTCAGGGTCAGGGTTAGGGTTCGGTTTTAGCTTACGGTCAGGGTTAGGGTTAGTGTTATAGTTAGGGTCCGGGTTAGGGTCAGGGTCAGTGTTAGTATCAGGGTTAGTGTTAGGGTCAGGGTTTGTGTTAGGGGTAGGGTTAGGCTCAGGGGTATGGTTAGGGTTAGGGTCAAGGTCAGTGTCAGGGTTAGGTTTATGGTTAGGGTCAGTGTCAGGGTTATGGTCAGTGTCTGGGTTAGGGTTAGGTTTAGGGTTAGGATTATGGTCAGGGTCAGGTTCAGTGTCAGAGTCCGGGTTAGGGTTAGTTTTTGGTTACGGTTAGGTTTACGGTCAGAGTAAGTGTTCGGGTTAAGCTTAGGGTCAGGGTTAGGGTTAGGGAAAGGATCAGGTTCAGGTTTAGTGTTAGGGTTAAAGTTAAGGTAAGGGTCAGGATCAGGGTTAGGATCAGGGTTAGGGTTAGGGTCAGGGTCAGGGTTAGGTTTAGGGTTAAGGTTAGGTTTAGGTTTAGTGTTACGGTCAGGGTTAGGGTTAGGGTTAGGGTCAAGGTCAGGGTCAGGTTCAGGGTTAGGATTAGGGTTAGGGTTAGGGTTAGGTTTACGGTCAGAGTTAGGATTAGTGGTAGGGGTAGGGTTAGGGTTGGGTTAGGGTTAGGGTCAGGGTTAGGATCATGTTTCGTATTAGTGTCAGGTTTAGGGATAGGGTTCGGTTTAGGGTCAGGGTTAGGGTTAGTGTTAGGGTCAAGGTATGGGTCAGGTTTAGGGTTAGGGTTAGGGTCAGGTTCAGGGTCAGGGTCAGTGTCAGTGTCAGGGTTAGGGTTAGGGTTGGGTTAGGGTTAGGTTTAAGGTCAGAGTTAGTGTTAGGGTTAAGCTTAGGGCCAGGGTTAGGGTTAGGGTTAGGGTTAGGGTCCGGCTTAGGGTCAGGGTCAGGGTCAGGGTCAGGTTTAGGGTCAGGGTTAGTGTTAGTGTTACGGTTAGGGTTAAGGTTAGCCTCAGGGTTAGGGTTAGGCTTAGGGTTATGGTCAAGGTCAGGATCAAGGTTAGGGTGTGGGTCAGGGTCAGGGTCCGGTCAGGGTCAGGGTCAGTGTCAGTGTTAGGTTTAGGGTTAGGGTTAGGTTAACGGTCAGAGGTAGGATTATGGTTAGGGTTAGGTGGTAGGGTCAGGGTTAGGGTTAGTGTTAGGTTGATGGTAAGGGTCAGTGTTAGTTTTAGGGTCAGGGTTAGGGTGAGGGTTAGTGTTAGGTTGATGGTAAGGGTCAGTGTTAGTGTTAGTGTCAGGGTTAGTGTTAGGGGTCGGGTTCAGTTTAGGGTTAGGATTAGGGGTATGGTTAGGGTTAGGCTCAGGGTTAGGGTTAGGGATAGGGTCAAGTTCAGTGTCTGGGTTTGGTTTAGGCTTAAGGTCAGGGTCAGGGTCAGGTTCAGGGTCAGTGTTTGTTTCAGGGTTAGTGTTAGGGTTAGAGTTAGTGTTAGGTTTAGGTTTAGGGTTAGGGTTAGGGTTAGGCTCAAGTTTAGGGTTAGGGTCAGGGTGTGGTTTAGGGTTAGGGTAAGGGTCAGGGTTAGTGTTAGGGTTAGGGTTAGGGTTAGGGTTAGGGTCCGGGTTAGGGTCAGGGTCAGTGTGAGGGTCCGGGTTAGGGTTAGGGTTAGTGTTAGGATTAGGGTCAGGGTCAGAGTCAGGGTCACGATCAGTGTCAGGGTGAGGGTTAGGTTTAGGGTTAGGGCTAGGTTTAGGTTTACTGTCAGATTTAAAATTAGGGTTAGGGTAAGGGTTAGGGTTAGGGTTAGGGTTAGGTTCAGGGTTCGGGTTAGGGTTAGGGTCAGGTTCAAGGTCAGGGTCAGGTTTAGTGTCAGGGTCAGGGTTAGGGTTGGGGTAGGGTTAGGGTTAGGTTTTTGGTCAGAGTTAGGGTTAGGGTTAAGCTTACGGTCAGGGGTAGGGTTAGGGTTAGGGTCCGGCTTAGGGTCCTGGTCAGTGTTAGTGTCAGGGTTAGTGTTAGTGTCAGGGTTAGTTTTAGGGGTAGGGTTAGGTTTAGGGTTAGGATTAGTGCTATTTTAAGGGTTAGGCTCAGGGTTAGGGTTAGGGTTATGGTCAAGGTCAGTGTCTGGGTTAGTTTTAGGGTTAGGGTCAGGGTCAGGGTCAGGGTCAGGGTCAGTGTCTGGGTTAGGGTTAGGTTTAGGGTTCTGGTTAGGGTAAGGGTTAGGGTTAGGTTTACGGTCACAGTTAGGGTCAGGGTTATGGTTGGGATTAGGTTTAGGGTTAGGGTTAAGGTCAGGATCAGGGTGAGGTTTAGGGATAGGTTTAGGTACAGCGTCAGGGTCAGGGTCAGGGTTAGTGTTAGGGTTAGTGTTAAGGGTACCTTTAGGGTTAGGGTTAGTGTCAGGGTCAGGGTTAGGGTTAGGGTTATGGTCAGGGTCAGGATCATGGTGAGGGTTAGGGTTAGGTTTAGGGACAGGGTCAGTGTCAGGGTTTTGGTTAGTGTCATGGTTAGGGTTAGGGTTACGTTTAGGGTTAGTGTCAGGGTCAGGGTCAGTGTTAGGGTTAGGTTTAGGGTTTGGGCAGGTTTAGGGTTAGGGTTAGATTTTGGGTAAGAGTTAGGGTTTAGTTTATGGTTACGGTCAGGGTCAGGCTCAAGGTGAGTTTCAGGGTTAGGGTTTGGGTTAGGTTTAGGTTTTGGGTCACGTGTAGGGTTAGCGTTAGGGTCAGGGTCAGTGTCAGGGTCAGGTTTAGGGTTATTGTTAGTGTTAAGTTTAGGGTTAGGGTTAGGGTTAGACTCAGGGTTAGGGTTAGGGTTAGGGTCAAGTTCAGGATCAGAGTTAGGGTTAGGTTTAGGGTCAGGGTCAGGGTTAGTACTAGGGTTAGGGTTAGGGTTAGGGTCTGTGTCAGGGTCAGGGTCAGTGTTAGGGTTAGGTTTAGGGTTAGGGTAGGTTTAGGGTTAGGGTTAGAGTTCGGGTAAGAGTTAGGGCTTGGTTTAGGGTTAGGGTCTGTGTCAGGGTCAATGTGAGGGTCAGGGTTAGGGTTGGGGTTAGGTTTAGGGTTAGGGTCACGTGTAGCGTTAGCGTTAGCGTTAGGGTCAGGGTCCGGGTCAGGTTTAGGGTTATTGTTAGTGTTAGGGTTAGGGTTAGGGTTAGCCTCAGGGTTAGGGTTAGGGTTAGGTTCAGGGACAGGGTCAGGGTCAGTGTCAGTGTCAGGGTTAGTGTTAGGGTTAGAGTTAGGGCTAGGTTTAGGGTTAGGGTTAGGTTTAGGGTTAGGGTTAGTGTTAGGCTCAAGGTTAGGGTTAGGGTTAGGTTCAAGATCACGGTCATAGTCAGGGTTAGGGTTAGGGTTAGTGTTAGGCTCAAGGTTAGGGTTAGGGTTAGGTTCAAGATCACGGTCAGGGTCAGGGTTAGGATTAGGGTTAGGGTTTGGGTCAGGGTCAGGGTTAGTATTAGGGTTAGGGTTAGGGTTAGGGTCAGGGTCAGGGTCAGGGTCAGGGTCAGTGTCAGGGTGAAGGATAGGTTTAGGGTTAGGGTAAGGGTTAGGTTTACGGTCAGAGTTAGGGTTAGGGTTAGGGTTAGTGTTTGTGTTAGGGTTTGGGTCAGGGTTAGCATCAGGGTTCGGATTAGTTTCAGGTTTAGGGTTAGGGTTAGGGTTAGGGTTAGGGTTAAGTTTAGGGTCAGGGTTAGGGTTAGGTTCAAGGTAAGGGTCAGGGTTAGGGTTAGGGTTAGGGTCAGGTTCAGGGTCAGGTTAGGGTTAGGGTTAGTGTTAGGGTCAGTGTCAGGGTCAGTGTCTGGGTTTCTGGTAGGGTTAGGGTTAGGTTAATGGTCAGAGTTAGGATTAGTGTTTGGTTTAGAGGTAGGTTCAGGGTTTAGGTTGGGGTCAGGGTCAAGGTCAGTGTAAGGGTCAGGTTTAGTTTCAGGGTCAGGGTTAGTGTTAGTGTTAGGGTTAGGGTTAGGGTTAGGTTTAGGCTTAGGGTTAGGGTCAGGTTTAGGGTTAGGGTCAGGTTAGGGTCAGAGATAGGGTTAGGGTCAGGGTGTGGGTTAGGGTTAGGTTTAGGGTCAGGGTTAGGGTTAGGTTTAGGATTAGGGTCAGGGTCAGGGTCACCGTCAGTGTCACTGTGAGGGTTAGGTTTAGGGTTAGGTTTACGGTCAGAGTTAGAATTAGGGTTAGGGTTATGGTTATGGTTAGGGTTAGGGTTAGGGTCTGGGTTAGGGTTAGGGTTAGGGTCAGGGTCCGGGTCAGGTTCAGTGTCAGGGTCAGTGTTAGGTTTGGTGTTTGGTTAGGGGTAGGTTTTCGGTCAGAGTTAGTGTTAGGGTTAAGCTTACGGTCAGGGTTAGTGTTAGGGTCAGGGTTAGTGTTAGGGGTGGGGTTAGGGTTAGGGTTAGGATTAGGGGTATGGTTAGGGTTAGGCTCAGGGTTAGGGTTAGGGTTAGGGTCAAGGTCCGTGTCTGGGTTAGGTTTAGGGTTTGGTTCAGGGTCAGGGTCAGGGTAAGGGTCAGTGTCTGGGTTAGGGTTAGGTTTAGGGTTCTGGTTAGGGTAAGGGTTAGGGTTAGGTTTACGGTCAGAGTTAGGGTCAGGGTTATGCTTGGGATTAGGTTTAGGGTTAAGGTTAAGGTCAGAATCAGGGTGAGGTTTAGGGATAGGTTTAGGTACAGCGTCAGGGTCAGAATCAGGGTTAGGGTTAGGTTTCGGTTAGGGTTAGGTTTACGGTCAGAGTAAGTGTTCGGGTTAAGCTTAGGGTCAGGGTTAGGGTTAGGGAAAGTATCAGGGTCAGGTTTAGTATTAGGGTTAAAGTTAATGTAAGGGTCAGGATCAGGGTTAGGATCAGGGTTAGGGTTAGGGTTAGGTTTAGGCTTAGGGTTAGGGGCAGGTTTAGGGTTAGGTTCAGGTTAGGGTTAGGGTCCGCGTTAGGGTCAGGGTCAGTGTTAGGGTCAGGGTCAGGATCAAGGGCAGGGTCAGTGTCAGGGTAAGGGTTAGGGTTAATGTTAGGGTTAGGGTTAGGTTTACGGTCAGACTTATGATTAGGTTTAGGGTTAGGGTTAGGGTTTGGGATAGGGTTAGGGTCAGGGTTAGTATCAGGGTTCGGGTTACTGTCAGTTTTAGGGTTAGGGTTATTTATAGGGTTAGGGTTAGGGTCAGGGTCAGGGTTAGGGTTGGGGTTAGGGTCAAGGTAAGGGTAAGGGTTAGGGTTAGGGTTAGGGTTAGGGTCAGGGTTAGGGTCAGGGTCAGGTCCAGTGTCTGTGTCAGTGTTATTGTTAGGGTTCGTTTAGGGGTGGGTTTACGGTCAGAGTTAGGTTTAGGGTTGAGTTTTGGGTCAGGGTTAGGGTTAGGGTAAGGGTTAGGGTCCGGGATAGGGTCAGGATCAGTGTTAGGTTCAGGGTTAGTGTTAGGATCCGGGTTAGTGATAGGGGTAGTGTCAGGGTTAGGCTTAGGGTTAGGGGTATGGTTAGGGTTATGCTCAGGGTTAGGGTTAGGGTTAGGGTCAGGTTAGGGTCAGAGTTAGAGTTAAGGTTTGTGTTAGGGTTAGGGTCAAGGTCAGGGTTAGGTTTAGGGTTAAGGTTAGGTTTAGGTTTTGTGTTAGGGTCAGGGTTAGGGTTAGGTTTAGGGTTAGCGTTTGGGTTAGGGTCAGGGTCAGGGTCAGGGTTAGGATGACTGTTAGGGTTTGTGGCCGGTCAGGGTCATGGTAAGGGTCAGGTTTAGTGTTAGGGTTCGGGTCAGGGTCAGGGTTAAGATTAAGGCTAGGGTTAGGATTAGGGTCAGGGTCAGGGTGAGGGTTACGGTTAGGGTTAGGGTTAGGGTTAGGTTTACGGTCAGAGTTAGGATTAGGGTTAGGGTTAAGTTTAGGGTTAGGGTTAGGGTCAGGGTCAGGGTCAGGATCAGGGTCAGTGTCAGTGTCAGGGTTATGGTTACGGTTCGGTTAGCATTAGGTTTTCGGTCAGAGATAGGGTTAGGGTTAAGCTGAGGGTCAGGGTTGCGGTTAGGGTTAGGGTCCGGCATAGGGTCTTGGTCAGTGTTAGGCTCAGGGTTACGGTTAGGGTTAGGATCAAGGTCAGTGTCATGGTTAGGTTTAGGGTTAGGGTCAGGATCAGGGCCAGGGTCAGGGTCAGTGTCTGGGTTAGGGTTAGGTTTAGGGTTAGTGATAGGCTAATGGTTAGGGTAAGGTTTACGGTCAGATTTAGTGTCAGGGTTATGGTTGGGATTAGGGTTAGCGTTAGGGTTAAGGTCAGGATCAGGGTGAGGGTTAGGGATAGGTTTAGGTACAGCATCAGGGTCAGGGTCAGGGTTAGGGTTGGGGTTAGGCTCAGGTTCAGGGTTAGGTTTAGGGTTAGGTTCAGGGTCAGGATCAGGGTGAGGGTTAGGGTTAGGTTTAGGGACAGGGTCAGGGTCAGGGTTATGTTTAGTGTCAGGGTTAGGGTTAGGGGTAGGGTTAGGTTTAGTGTCAGGGTCAGGGTCAGGGTCAGTGTTAGGCTTAGGTTTAGGGTTAAGATAGGGTTAGGGTTAGGGTTAGATTTAGGGTTAGAGTTAGGGTTAGGTTTAGGGATATGGTCAGGGTAAGGGTCAAGGTGAGGGTCAGGGTTAGGGTTAGGTTTGGGGTTAGGTTCTGGGTTAGGGTCACAGTAAGGTTTAGGGTTAGGGTCAGGGTCAGTGTCAGGGTCAGGTTCAGTGTCAGGGCCAAGGTCAGGTTTAGGGTTAGGGTTAGGTTTAGGGTTAGGGTTAGGTTTTCGGTCAGAGTTAGTGTTATGGTTAAGCTTAGGGTCAGGGTTAGGGTTAGGGAAAGGATCAGGGTCAGGTTTAATGTTAGGGTTAGTGTTAAGGTAAGGGTCAGGGTCAGGGTTAAGTTCAGGGTTAGGGTTAGGGTTAGGGTTCGGTGTAAGGTTAGGGTTAGGGTCAGGTTTATAGTTAGGGTCAGGTAAGTGTAGGGTTAGGATTAGGGTCAGGGTAAGGGTTAGGGTTTGTGTGAGGGTCAGTGTTAGGTTTAGGGTTGGGGTCAGGGTCAGGGTTAGGTTTACGGTTAAGGTTAGTTTTAGGTTTAGTGTTAGGGTCAGGGTTAGGTTTAGGGTTAGGGTCTGGGTAAGGGTCAGGGTAAGGGTCAGTGTAAGGGTTAGTGTTAGGGTTAGAGTTAGGGCTAGGTTTAGGGTTAGGATTAGGCTTAGGGTTAGGGTTAGGCTCAAGGTTAAGGTTAGGGTTAGGGTCAAGGTCAGGGTCAGGGTCAGGGTTAGGATTAGGGTAGGGTTTGGGTCAGGGTCAGGTTCAGGGTTAGGGTAAGGTTTAGGGTTATTAGGGTTAGGGTCAGGGCCAGGGTTAATATTAGGGTTAGGGTTAGGGTTAGTGTCCGTGTCAGGGTCAGGGTCAGGGTCAGTGTCAGTGTGAGGGTTAGGTTTAGGGTTAGGGTTAGGGTGAGGTTTACGGTCAGAGTTAGGTTTAGGGTTAGGGTTAGAGTTTGGCTTTGAGTTAGTGTTAGGGTCAGTGTTAGGGTTAGGGTTAGGCTCAGGTTCAGGGTTAGGGTTAGGTTTAGGGTCAGGTTCAGGATAAGGGTGAGGGTTTGGGTTAGGTTTAGGGACAGGTTCAGTGTCAGAGTTATTGTTAGTGTCAGGGTTATGGTTAGGGTTAGGGTTAGGTTTAGGTTTAGGGTTAGTGTCAGGGTCAGGATCAGGGTCAGTGTTAGGGTTAGGTTTAGGGTTAGGGTTAGTTTTAGGGTTAGAGTTAGGGTTAGAGTTAGGGTAACGGTTAGGGTCAGGGTCAGGGTCAGTGTCAAGGTCCGGGTCAGGGATAGGGTTACGGTTGGGGTTAGGTTTAGGGTTAGGGTTAGGGTCAAGTTAGGGTTAGATTTAGGGTCAGTGTCAGGGTCAGTTTTAGGGTTATGTTAAGTGTTAGGGCTCGGTTTAGGGTTAGGTTTAGCCTCAGGGTTAGGGTTAGTTTTAGGGTCAAGGTCAGGGTCAGGGTAAGGGTTAGGGTTAGGGTCAGGGTCAGGGTCAGGTTCAGGGTAAGTGTCAGGGTTCGGGTTAGGGTTATTTTAACGGTCAGATTTAGGATTAGGATTAGGTTTAGGGAATGGGTTAGGGTTAGGGTTAGGGTAAGAGTTAGGATCAGGGTTCAGGTTAGTGTTAGGTTTAGGGTAGGGTTAGGGTTAGGGTTAGGTTCAGGGTCAGTGTCAGGGTCAGGTTCAGTGTCAGGGCCAAGGTCAGGGTTAGGGTTAGGGTTAGGTTTAGGGTTAGGGTTAGGTTTTCGGTCAGAGTTAGTGTTATGGTTATGCTTAGGGTCAGGGTTAGGGTTAGGGAAAGGATCAGGGTCAGGTTTAATTTTAGGGTTAGTGTTAAGGTAAGGGTCAGGGTCAGGGTTAAGTTCAGGGTTAGGGTTAGGGTTAGGGTTCGGTGTAAGGTTAGGGTTAGGGTCAGGTTTATGGTTAGGGTCAGGTAAGTGTAGGGTTAGGATTAGGGTCAGGGTAAGGGTTAGGGTTTGTGTTAGGGTCAGTGTTAGGTTTAGGGTTGGGGTCAGGGTCAGGGTTAGGTTTACGGTTAAGGTTAGTTTTAGGTTTAGTGTTAGGGTCAGGGTTAGGTTTAGGGTTAGGGTCTGGGTAAGGGTCAGGGTAAGGGTCAGTGTAAGGGTTAGTGTTAGGGTTAGAGTTAGGGCTAGGTTTAGGGTTAGGATTAGGCTTAGGGTTAGGGTTAGGCTCAAGGTTAAGGTTAGGGTTAGGGTCAAGGTCAGGGTCAGGGTCAGGGTTAGGATTAGGGTTAGGGTTTGGGTCAGGGCCAGGTTCAGGGTTAGGGTAAGGTTTAGGGTTATTAGGGTTAGGGTCAGGGCCAGGGATAATATTAGGGTTAGGGTTAGGGTTAGGGTCCGTGTCAGGGTCAGGGTCAGGGTCAGTGTCAGTGTGAGCGTTAGGTTTAGGGTTAGGGTTAGGTTTACGGTCAGAGTTAGGTTTAGGGTTAGGGTTAGAGTTTGGCTTTGAGTTAGTGTTAGGGTCAGTGTTAGGGTTAGGGTTAGGCTCAGGTTCAGGTTTAGGGTTAGGTTTAGGGTCAGGTTCAGGATAAGGGTGAGGGTTAGGGTTAGGTTTAGGGACAGGTTCAGTGTCAGAGTTATGGTTAGTGTCAGGGTTATGGTTAGGGTTAGGGTTAGGTTTAGGGTTAGGGTTAGTGTCAGGGTCAGGATCAGGGTCAGTGTTAGGGTTAGGTTTAGGGTTAGGGTTAGTTTTAGGGATAGAGTTAGGGTTAGAGTTAGGGTAACGGTTAGGGTCAGGGTCAGGGTCAGTGTCAAGGTCCGGGTCAGGGATAGGGTTAGGGATGGGGTTAGGTTTAGGGTTAGGGTTGGGGTCAAGGTTAGGGTTAGATTTAGGGTCAGTGTCAGGGTCAGTTTTAATGTTATGTTAAGTGTCAGGGCTCGGTTTAGGGTTAGGTTTAGCCTCAGGGTTAGGGTTAGTTTTAGGGACACGGTCAGGGTCAGGGTTAGGGTTAGGGTTAGGGTTATGGTCAGGTTCGGGGTCTGGTTAAGGGTCATTGTCAGCGTCAGGGTTAGGGTTAGGTTTAGTGTTAGGGTTATGGTGAGGCTTAGGTTTAGGGTCACGGTTAGGGTTAGTCTGAGGGTTAGGGTTTGGGTTAGTGTTAGGTTTAGGGTAAGGGTGAGGGTTAGGGTTAGGGTTAGGTTTAGGGTTAGGGTTAGGTTCACGGTTAGGGTTATGGTTAGGTTCAGGGTCAGGGTCAGGGTAGGGTTTAGCGTTATGTTTAGTGTTAGGGTTAGGGTTAGGATTAGGGTTAGGCTCAGTGTTAGGGTTAGGGTTAGGGTCAAGGTCAGTGTCTGGGTTAGTTTTAGGGTTAGGGTCAGGGTCAGGGTCAGGGTCAGTGTCTGGGTTAGGGTTAGGTTGAGGGTTCTGGTTAGGGTAAGGGTTAGGGTTAGGTTTACGGTCAGAGTTAGGGTCAGGGTTATGGTTGGGATTAGGTTTAGGGTTAGGGTTAAGGTCAGGATCAGGGTGAGGTTTACGGATAGGTTTAGGTACAGCGTCAGGGTCAGGGTCAGGGTTAGTGTTAGGGTTAGTGTTAAGGGTACCTTTAGGGTTAGGGTTAGTGTCAGGGTCAGGGTTAGGGTTAGGGTTATGGTCAGGGTCAGGATCATGGTGAGGGTTAGGGTTAGGTTTAGGGACAGGGTCAGTGTCAGGGTTTTGGTTAGTGTCATGGTTAGGGTTAGGGTTACGTTTAGGGTTAGTTTCAGGGTCAGGGTCAGTGTTAGGGTTAGGTTTAGGGTTTGGGTAATTTTAGGGTTAGGGTTAGATTTTGGGTAAGAGTTAGGGTTTAGTTTATGGTTACGGTCAGGGTCAGGGTCAAGGTGAGGGTCAGGGTTAGGGTTGGGGTTAGGTTTAGGTTTTGGGTCACGTGTAGGGTTAGCGTTAGGGTCAGGGTCAGCGTCAGGGTCAGGTTTAGGGTTATTGTTAGTTTTAAGTTTAGGGTTAGGGTTAGGGTTAGACTCAGGGTTAGGGTTAGGGTTAGGGTCAAGTTCAGGATCAGAGCTAGGGTTAGGTTTAGGGTCAGGGTCAGGGTCAGGGTTAGTATTAGGGTTAGGGTTAGGGTTAGGGTCTGTGTCAGGGTCAGGGTCAGTGTTAGGGTTAGGTTTAGGGTTAGGGTAGGTTTAGGGTTAGGGTTAGAGTTCGGGTAAGATTTAGGGCTTGGTTTAGGGTTAGGGTCTGTGTCAGGTTCAATGTGAGGGTCAGGGTTAGGGTTGGGGTTAGGTTTAGGGTTAGGGTCACGTGTAGCGTTAGCGTTAGGGTCAGGGTCCGGGTCAGGTTTAGGGTTATTGTTAGTGTTAGGGTTAGGGTTAGGGTTATGGTTAGCCTCAGGGTTAGGGTTAGGGTTAGGTTCAGGGACAGGGTCAGGGTCAGTGTCAGTGTCAGGGTTAGTGTTAGGGTTAGAGTTAGGGCTAGGTTTAGGGTTAGGGTTAGTGTTAGGCGCAAGGTTAGGGTTAGGGTTAGGTTCAAGATCACGGTCAGGGTCAGGGTTAGGATTAGGGTTAGGGTTTGGGTCAGGGTTAGGGTTAGTATTAGGGTTAGGGTCAGGGTCAGGGTCAGTTTCAGGGTGAAGGATAGGTTTAGGGTTAGGGTAAGGGTTAGGTTTACGGTCAGAGTTAGGGTTAGGTTTAGGGTTAGAATTAGGGTTAGGGTTATGGTCAGGTTAAGGATCAGGGTGAGGGTTAGGGTTAGGGTTGGGGTTAGGTTTACGGTTAGGCTTAGGGTCACGGTTAGGGTTAGGTTTAGGGTAGGGTCAGGGTCAGGATTAGGGTTATGGTTAGTGTTAGTTTTAGGGTAGGGTTAGGGTTTGCCTCAGGGTTAGGGTAAGGGTTAGGGTCAAGGTCAGGATCAGCGTTAGGGTTAGGGTTAGGGTCAGGGTCAGGGTCAGGTTCAGGGTCAGTGTCAGGGTTAGGGCTAGGGTTAGGGTTAGGGTTATTTCAACGGTCAGAGTTAGGATTAGGAGTAGGTTTAGGGAATGGTTTAGGGTTAGGGTTAGGGTAAGGGTTAGGATCAGGGTTCAGGTTAGTGTCAGTTTTAGGGTTAGGGTTAGGGTTAGGGTTAGCGTTAGGGGTATGGTTAGTGTTAGGCTCAGGGTTAGGGTTAGGGTTAGGGTCAGGGTCAAGGTCAGGGTCAGGGTCTGTGTCTGGGATAGGGTTAGGTTTAGGTTTATGGTAAGTTTAAGTGTTGGGGTTAGGTTTACGGTCAGATTTAGGGTCAGAGTTAGGGGTAGGATTAGGGTTAGGGTTAGGGTAAAGGTCAGGATCAGGGTGAGGGTTAGGGTTAGGTTTAGGGACAGTGTGAGTCTCAGGGTCAGGTTTAGGATTAGGGTTAGGGTTAGGGTCAGGGTCAAGATCAGGGTCAGTGTCAGGGTGAGGGTTAGAGTTAGGGTTAGGTTTAGTGTTAGGTTTACACTCAGAGTTAGGATTAGGTTTAGGGTTAGTGTTAGGGTTTGGGTTAGGGTTAGGGTGAGGGTTAGGATCAGGGTTCAGTTAGTGTCACGGTTAGGGTTGGGGTTTGGGTTAGGGTTAGTGTTTGGGTCAGTGTTAGGGTTAGGGTTAGTTTTAGGGACAAGGTAAATGTCAGGGTTAGGTTTAGGGTTAGGATCAGGGTCAGTGTCAGGGTCAGGTTCTGTGTCAGGGTCAGTGTCAGGGTTAGGGTTAGGGTTAGGTGAGGTTTACGGTCAGAGTTAGTGTTAGGGTTAAGCTTAGGTTCAGAGTTAGGGTTAGGGAAAGGATCAGAGTCAGGTTTACTGTTAGTGTTAGGGTTAAGGTAAGGGTCAGGGTCAGGGTCAAGGTCAGGGTCAGGGTTACG
Source organism: Cynocephalus volans (assembly GCF_027409185.1). Classification (NCBI taxonomy): domain Eukaryota; kingdom Metazoa; phylum Chordata; class Mammalia; order Dermoptera; family Cynocephalidae; genus Cynocephalus; species Cynocephalus volans. The sequence continues at coordinate 49,612,352 of NC_084469.1, forward strand.
GTTTGGGTTGGGGTTAGGTTTAGGGTTAGTGTTAGGGTCACTGTTAGGGTTGGGGTCAGGTAAGGGTAGGGTCAGGGTTAGTGTCAGGGTTAGGGTTAGGGTTTGGGTTAGGGTCAGGCTTAGGGTTAGGGTTAGGGTCATGGTCAGGGTTAGGTTTACGGTTAATGTTAGTTTTACGTTTAGTGTTAGGGTCAGGGTTAGGGTTATGCTTAGGGTTAGGATCAGGTTCAGGGTTAGGGTTAGTGTTAGGGTCAGGCTCAGAGTTAGGGTTAGGGTTAGGCTTAGGTTCAGGGTTAGGGTTAGGTTTAGGGACACGTTCAGCGTCAGGGTTATGGTTAGTGTCAGGGTTAGGGTTAGGGTTAGGTTAATGGTCAGAGTTAGGATTATGGTTAGGTTTAGGGTTAGGCTTAGGGTTAGGGTTAGGGTCAGGGTTAGGATCAGGTTTCGGGTTAGTGTCAGGCTTAGGGTTAGTTTTAGAGTTAGGGTTAGGGGAAGGGTCAGGGTTAGGGTTAGTGTTAGGTTCAAGGTAAGGTTCAGTGTTAGGGTATGGGCAAGGGTCAGGGTCAGTGTCAGTTTCAGGTTCAGTGTCAGGGTCAGGGTTAAAGTCAGGTTTAGGGTTAGGGATAGGGTAAGGGTTAGGTTCAGGGTTCAGGTTAGTGTCAGGGTTAGGGTTAGTGATAGGGTTAGGGTTAGGGTTAGGGTCAAGGTTAGGGTTAGGGTTAGAGTTAAGGTAAGGGTCAGGTTTAGGGTTAGAGTTACGGTCAGTGTCAGTGTCAGGGTCTGGTTCAGTGTCAGTGTCAGGGTCAGGGTTAGGGTTGGGGTTAGGGTTAGGGACCGGGTTAGGGTCAGGGTCAGTGTTAGGGTCAGGGTTAGTGTTAGGGTCAGGGTTAGTGTTAGGGGCAGTGTTAGGGTTAGGGTTAGTGTTAGGGGTATGGTTAGGGTTAGGCTCACAGTTAGGGTTAGTGTTAGGGTAAGGGTTAGTGTTAGGGTCAGGGTCAGGCTCAGGGTCAGGTTTATGTTCAGTGTCTAGGTTAGGGTTAGGTTTAAGGGTAGGGTTAGGGTAATGGTGAGGGTTAGGTTTACGGTCAGAGTTGGGGTCAGGGTTATGGTTAGGATTAGGGTTAGGTTTAGGGTTACGTTCAGGATAAGGGTGAGGGGTAGGGATAGGTTTAGGGACAGGGTCAGGGTCAGGGTTAGGGTTAGGGTTAGTTTTAGGGTTAGGGTTCCGGTTAAGGTAAGGGTTAGGGTTAGTGTCAGGGTCATGGTAAGGGTTAGGGTCAGAGTAAGGATAAGGGTCAGGGTTAGGATCAGGGTTCGGGTTAGTGTCAGGGTTGGGTTTAGGGTTAGGTTTAGGGTTAGGGTTAGGGTTAGGGTTAGGGTCCGGTTTAGGTTTAGGGTTAGGGTCAAGGTAAGGGTCAGGGTTAGTGTTAGGGTTATGGTTAGGGTTAGACTCAGGGTTAGGGTTAGGGTTAGGGTCAAGTTCAGTGTCAGGGTTGGGGTTGGGTTAGGTTCAGGGTCAGGGTCAGGGTCAGGGTGAGTGTCTGTTTCAGGGTTAGGATTAGGGTTAGCGTTAGGTTTACGGTCAGAGTTAGGGTCTGGGTTAGAGTTAAGGACAGGATCAGTGTGAGGTTAAGGTTTAGGTTTAGGGACAGGGTCAGGGTCAGGTTTAGGGTTAGGGTTAGGTTTAGGGTTAGCGTTAGTGTCAGGGTCAGGGTCAGGGTCAGTGTTAGGGTTATGGTTAGAGTTAGGGGTAGGGTTAGAGTTAGTGTTAGGGTTAGGGTTAGGGTTAGCCTCAGGGTTAGGGTTAGGGTCAAGGTCAGGATCAGGGTTAGGTTTAGGGTTTGTGTTAGGGTCAGTGTCAGGGTTAGGGTCAGGATCAGTGTCAGGGTTAGGATTAGGTTTAGGGTCAAGGTCAGGATTAGGGTTAGGTTTAGGGTCAGGCTCAGGGTCAGGGTCAGGGTCAGGGTCTTTGTTAGGGTTAGGGTTAGATTTAGGGTCAAGGTCAGCATCAGGGTTAGGTTTAGGGTTAGGGTCAGGGTGAGGGTCAGGGTCAGTGTCAGGGTTAGGGTTAGGGTAAGGGCTAGGGTTAGGTTAGGTCAACCGTCAGAGTTAGGTTTATGGTTAGGGTTAGGGTTAGGGTTAGGGTTAGTGTTAGTGTCAGGGTTAGGATCAGGTTTCAGTTTAGTATCAGGCTTATGATTAGGGTTAGGTTTAGGTTTAGGGTTAGCGTTAGGGGTAGGGTCAGGGTTAGGTTTAGGGTTAGGGTCAAGGTAAGTGTCAGGGTTAGGGTTATGGTTATGGTCAGGGTCAGTGTCAGGGTCAGGTTCAGTGTCAGGGTCAGGGTTAGGGTTGGGGTTGGGTTAGGGTTAGGTTTTCAGTCAGAGTTAGGGTTAGGGTTAAGCTTACGGTCAGGGTTAAGGTTAGGGTTAGGGTCCGGTTTGGGTCCTGGTCAGTGTTAGTGTCAGGGTCAGTGTTAGGGTCAGGGTTAGTGTTAGGGTTAAGCTTACGGTCAGCGTTAGGTTTAGGGTTAGGGTCCGTCTTAGGGTCCTGGTCAGTGTTAGTGTCAGGGTTAGTGTTAGGGTCAGGGTTAGTTTTAGGTGTAGGGTTAGTGTTAGGGTTAGGATTAGGTGTATGGTTAGGGTTAGGCTCAGGGTTAGGGTTTGTGTTAGGGTTAGGTTTAGGGTTAGGTTTACTGTCAGAGTTAGGATTAGGGTTAGGGTTTGGTTTAGGGTTTGGGATAGGGTTAGGTTGAGGGTTAGGATCAGGGTTCGGGTTAGTGTCAGGTTTAGGGTTAGGGTAAGGGTTAGGGTTAGGGTTAGGATTCGGGTCAGGGTTAGGGTTAGGGTTAGGGTCAAGGTAAGGGTCAGGTTTAGGGTTAGGGTTATGTTCAGGGTCAGGGTCAGGGTTAGGTTCAGTTTCAGGGTCAGGGTTAGGGTTCGGATTGGGTAAGGGTTAGGTTTACGGTCAGAGTTAGGGTTAGGGTTAAGCTTAGGTTCAGGGTTTGGGTTAGGGTTAGCGTCCCGGTTAGGGTCAGGGTCAGTGTTAGGGTCAGGGTTAGTGTTAGGGTAAGGGTTAGTTTTGGGGGTAGGGTTAGGGTTAGGGTTAGGTTTAGGGGTATGATTAGGGTTAGACTCAGGTTTAGGGTTAGGGTTAGGGTAAAGTTCAGGGTCAGGGTTAGGGTCAGGGTCAGTGTCAGGGTCAGGGTCAGTGTCTGCGTTAGGGTTAGGTTTAGGGTTAGGGTAAGGTTAAGGGTTAGGGTTAGGTTTATCGTCAGAGTTTGGGTCAGAATTAGGTTTAGGATTAGGTTTAGGGTTAGGGTTAAGTTCAGGGTCAGGGTGATGTTGAGGGTTAGGTTTAGGGACAGGGTCAGGTTCAGCGTCAGCGTCAGGGTAGGGTTAGGGTTAGTCTTAGGGTTAGGGTTAGGGTTAGTGTCAAGGTCAGGGTTAGGCTTAGTGTTAGGCTCAGTTTCAGGGTTAGGGTTAGGGTTAGGGTCACGGTTAGGGTTAGGTTTAGGGTCAGGGTCAGGGTCAGGGTCAGTGTCAGTGTGAGGGTTAGGTTTAGGATAAGGGTTAGGGTAATAGTTAGGGTTAGGTTTACGGTCAGAATTAGGTTCACGGTTATGGTTAGGATTAGGGGTAGGGTTAGGGTTACGTTCAGAATAAGGGTGAGGGTTAGGGATAGGTTTAGGGACAGGGTCAGGGTCAGTGTTAGGGTTAGGGTTAGTGTTAGGGTTAGTTTTCGGGTTAGGGTAAGGGTTAGCGTTAGTGTTAGGGTCCGGGTTAGGGTTATGGTTAGGCTCAGGTTCAGGTTTAGGGTTAGGATTAGGGTCAGAGTAAGGATAAGTGTCAGGGTTAGGATTAGGTTTAGAGACAGGTTCAGGGTCAGGGTTATGGTTAGTGTCAGGGTTAGGATCAGGTTTCGGGTTCGTGTCAGGGTTAGGTGTAGGGTTAGGGTTAGGGTTAGGGTTAGGGTCAGGTTTAGCGTTAGGGTTAGGGACAAGGTAAGGGTCAGGGTTAGGTTTAGGGTTAGACTCAGGGATAGGGTTACAGTTAGGGTCAAGTTCAGGGTCAGGGTTGGTGTTGGGTTCGGTTCATGGTCAGGGTCAGGGTCAGGTTCAGTGTCTGTTTCAGGGTTAGGGTTAGGGTTAGCGTTAGGTTTATGGTCAGAGTTAGGGTCAGGGTTAGACTTACGGTCAGGATCAGTGTGAGGTTTAGGGTTAGGTTTAGGGACAGGGTCAGGGTCAGGGTCAGGTTTAGGGTTAGTTTTATGGTTAGGGTTAGGGTTAGGGTTAGTATCAGGGTCAGGGTTAGGGTTTGGGTTAGGGTCAGGTTCAGGGTTAGGTTTAGGGTCATGGTCAGGAAAAGGGTGAATTTTAGGGATAGTTTTACGGACATGGTCCGGGTAAGGGTTATGGTTAGTTTCAGGGTTAGGGTTAGGGTTAGGTTTAGGTTTAGGGTTTGTGTCAGGGTCAGGGTCAGGGTCAGTGTTAGGGTTAGGGTTAGGGGTAGGGGTATGGTTAGAGTTAGTGTTATGGTTAGGGTTAGGGTTAGCCTCAGGGTTAGGGTTAGGGTCAAGGTCAGGATCAGGGTTAGGTTTAGGGTTTGGGTTAGGGTCAGGGTCAGGGTCAGGGTCAGGATCAGTGTCAGGGTTAGGGTTAGGTTCAACGTCAGGATCAGGGTAAGGTTTAGTGTCAGGGTCAGGGTCTTTGTTAGGGTTAGGGTTATGTTTAGGGTTTGTGTTAGGGTCAGGGTCAGGGTCAGGGTCAGGATCAGTGTCAGGGTTAGCGTTAGGATTAGGGTTAGGGTCAAGGTCAGGATCAGGGTTAGGTTTAGAGTTAGGGTCAGGGTCAGGGTCAGGGTCAGTGTCAGGGTTAGGTTTAGGGTAAGGGTTCTGGTTAGGGTTAGGTTAACGGTCAGAGTTAGGATTATGGTTAGGGTTAGGTTTAGGGTTAGGGTTAGGGGTAGGGTCAGGTTTAGGTTTAGGGTTAGGGTCAAGATAAGGGTCAGGGTTAGGGTTACGGTAATGTTTCAGGGTCAGTGTCAGGGTCAGGTTCAGTGTCAGTTTCAGGGTTAGGATTAGGGTTAGGGTTAGTGTTAGGTTAACGGTCAGAGTGAGGATTATCGTTAGGGTTATGGTTAGTGTTAGGGTTAGGGTCAGGTTCAGGGTTAGGTTTAGGGTCATGGTCAGGAAAAGGGTGAGGTTTAGGGATAGTTTTACGGACATGGTCAGCGTAAGGGTTATGGTTAGTGTCAGGGTTAGGTTTAGGGTTAGGTTTAGGGTTAGGGTTTGTGTCAGGGTCAGGGTCAGGGTCAGTGTTAGGGTTAGGGGTAGGGTTAGAGTTAGTGTTATGGTTAGGGTTAGGGTTAGCCTCAGGGTTAGGTTTAGGGTCAAGGTCAGGATCAGGGTTAGGTTTAGGGTTTGGGTTAGGGTCAGGGTTAGGTTTAGGGTTAAGGTGAGGTTTAGGTTTAGTGTTAGGGTCAGTGTTATAGTTAGGGTTAGGGCCCAGGTTAGAGTCAGAGTCAGTGTTAGGGTCAGGGTTAGTGTTAGTGTTAGAGTTAGGAGTAGGATTAGGGTTGGGTTAGGGTTAGGGTTCGGCTCAGGGTTAGGGTTAGTGTTTGGGTCAAGGTCAGGGTCAGGTGTAGTGTTATTGTTAGTGTTAGGGTGAGGGTTCGGGTTAGGCTTAGTTTCTTGTTTAGTTTTAGGGTTAGGGTGAAGATCAGGGTCAGTTTCAGGGTTAGGGTCATGTTTAGGTTTAGGGTTAGGGTTAAAGTCAGGTTCAGTGTCAGGTTTGGTTCAGGGTTAGTGTAAAGGTTAGTGTTAGGGTTGGGGTCAGTGTTAGGATTAGGGTAAGGGTTAGGGTTCCGGTCAGAGTTAGGGTTAGAGTTAGAGTTAGGGTCAAGGTTAGGGTAAGAGTTAGGGTTATGGTTATATTTAGTGTCAGGTTTAGGGTCAGGGTCAGTGTTAGGGTTAGGCTCAGAATCAGCGTTAGTGTTAGGGTTAGGATTAGGGTTAGCATCAGGATTGCGGTTAGGGTTAGGGTTAGAGTTAGAGTTAGGGTCAGGGTTAGGGTTAGGTTTAGAGTTAGGGTTAGGGTTAGGGTTAGGGTCAGAGTTAGGGTTATGGTTAGCGTTAGGGTCAAGTTTAGGGTTTGGTTCAGTGTTAGCATTAGGCTCAGGGTCAGGGTTAGCGTTAGGGTCAGGGTTAGGGTCAAAGTTAGGCTTAGGTTCATGGTCAGGTTTACGGTTAGGGTTAGTGTAATTGTCAGGGTTAGGGTTAGGCTAAGGGTTAGTGTTAGGGTTATGGTTAGGGTTGGGGTCAGTGTTCGGGTTAGGGTTAGGGTTAGGGTTAGGGTCACGTTCAGGGTAAGGGTAAGGGTCAGGGCCAGGATAAGGGTTAGAATTAGGGATAGGGTTTGGGTCAGGGTCAGGGTCAGGGTTAGGGTAAGGTTTAGGGTTAGGTTTAGGGTTAGGGTTTGGGTTACGGTTAGGGTCAGGTTTAGGATCAGGGTTTGGGTTAGTGTCAGGCTTAGGGTTAGGGTTAGGATTAGGGTCAGGGTCAGTGTTAGGATTAGGGATAAGGTTAGGGTTAGGGTCAGGGTCAGGGTTACCGTTAGGGTTAGGGTCAAGGTAAGGGTCAGGGTTAGGTTTAGGGTTAGGGTCAGTGTCAGGGTCAGGGTCAGGTTCAGTGTCAGTGTTAGGGTTAGGGTTGGGTTAGGGTTAAGTTTATGGTCAGAGTTAGGGTTAGGGTTAAGCTTGGTGTCAGGGTTAGTGTTAGGGTCAGGGTTAGTGTTAGGGGTAGGGTTAGGTTTTGGGTTAGGGTTAGGGGTATGGTTAGGGTTTTTCTCAGTGTTAGGTTTAGGGTTAGGGTCAAGGTCAGGGTCAGGGGTAGGGTAAGGTTTAGGGTTCGGGTCAGGGTCAGGGTTAGGGTTAGGGTTAGGGTTAGTGTCAGGGTCAGGGTTAGGGTTAGTGTTAGGCTAAGGTTCAGTATTAGGGTTAGGGTTAGGGTTAGGTTTAGGGTTAGTCTTAGGGTTAGGGTCAGGGTTAGGGTTAGGGTTAGGCTCAGGTTCAGGGTTAGGGTTAGGGTTAGGGTCAGGTTCAGGATCAGGGTGAGGGTTAGGGTTAGTATTAGGGACAGGTTCAGGGTCAGGGTTATGGTTAGTGTCAGGGTTAGGGTTAGGGTTAGGGTTAGGGTCAGGGTCAGTGTCAGGTTCCGTGTTATGGTTAGGTTTATGGTGAGGGTTAAGGTTAGAGTTAGGGTTAGAGTTAGGGTTACGGTTAGGGTCAGGGTCAGGGTCAAGGTCAGGGTCAGGGTTAGGGTTAGGTTTGGGGTTAGGTTTAGGGTTAGGGTCACCTTTAGGGTTAGATTTAGGGTCTGGGTCAGGGTCATGTTTATGGTTATGGTTAGTGTGAGGGTTAGGGTTAGGGTTAGGGTTAGCCTCAGGTTTATGGTTAGGGTTAGGGTCAAGGTCAGGATCAGCGTTAGGGTTAGGGTTAGGGTCACGGTCAGGGTCAGGCGTAGGGTAAGGTTTAGTGTCATGGTCAGTGTCAGGGTTAGGGTATGGGTAAGCGTTAGGTTAACGTTCAGAGATAGGATTAGGTTTAGGGTTAGGAGTAGGGTTAGGGTTTTGTTTAGGGTCAGGGTTCGGATCAGGGTGCAGGTTAGTGTCATGTGTAGGGTGAGGGTTAGCGTTAGGGTCAGTGTTAGGGTTAGGGTTAGGGTCAAGGTAAGGGTCAGGATTAGTGTTATGTTTAGAGTCAGGGTCAGGGTTAGGGAAAGGATCAGGGTCAGGTTTAATGTTAGGGTTAGGGTTAAGTTAAGGATCAGGGTCTGGGTTAGGGTCAGGGTTAGGCTCAGGGTTAGGTTTCGGTTTAGGGGCAGGGTTAGGGTCAGGTTTAGGGTTAGGGTCAGGTTTAGGGTAGGGTTAGGGTCATGGTCAGGTTTAGGTTTAAGGTTAAGTTTAGTTTTAGGTTTAGTGTTAGTGTCAGGGTTAGGGTTAGGGTTAGGTTTAGGGTTAGGGTCCGGGTAAGGTTCAGGGTCAGGGTCAGGGTTAGTGATAGGGTTAGAATTAGAGCTAGGGTTAGGGTTTGAGTTAGGGTTAGGGTTAGGGTTAGGCTCAAGGTTAAGGTAAGGGTTAGGGTCAAGTTCAGGGTCAGTGTCAGGATTAGGATTAGGGTTAGTGTTTGGGTTAGGGTCAGGGTCAGGGCTAGGGTCAGGGTTAGGGTTAGGGTTAGGGTCAGGGCCAGGGTTAGTATTAGGGTTAGGGTTAGGTTTAGGGTTAGGGTTAGGGTTAGGTTTATGGTCAGAGTTAGGATTAGGTTTATTGTTAGGGTGAGTGTTTCAGTTAGGGTTAGGGTCAGGGTAAGGATCAGCGTTCGGATTAGTGTCAGGGTTAGTGTTAGGGATAGGGTTAGGGTTAGGGTTAGGGACAGGGTCAGGGTCAGGGTCAGGGTCAGTGTCTGTGTCAGGGTTAGCGCTCTGGTTAGGGTTATCTTTATGGTCAGAGTTAGGGTCTGTGTTAGGGTTAAGGTCAGGATCAGGGTGAGGTTTAGGGCTAGGTTTAGGGACAGGGTCAGGGTCAGATTCAGGTTTAGGGTTAGGTTTACGGTTAGGGTTAGGGTTAGGGTTAGTGTCAGGGTCAGGGTTAGGGTTAGGGTTAGGGTCAGGATCAGGGTTTGGTTTAGGGTTAGGTTTAGGGTCAGGGTCAGGGTCAGGGTCAGTGTCAGGGTTAGGGTTTGGATAAGGGTTAGGTTCAAGGTTAGGTTATCGGTCAGAGTTAGGATTATGGTTACGGTTAGGATTAGGGTTAGGATCAGGGTTAGGATCAGGTTTTGGGTTAGCATCAGGCTTCGGGTTAGGGTTAGGGTTAGGTTTAGGGTTAGGGTTAGGGGTAGGGTCAGGGTTAGGATTAGGGTTAGGTTCATGGTAAGGGTTAACGTTAGGGTTAGGATTAGTGTCAGGGTCAGTGTCAGGGTCAGGTTCAGTGTCAGGGTCAGGGTCAGGGTTAGGGTTAGGGTTAGGGTTACGGTCAGAGTTAGGGTTCGGTTTAAGCTTAGGGTCAGGGTTAGGGTTAGGGAAAGGATCAGGGTCAGGTTTAGTGTTAGGGTTAGGGATAAGGTAAGGGTCAGGATCAGGGTTAGGGTCGGGGTTAGTGTGAGGGTTATGGTTAGGTTTAGGGTTACGGTTAGGGTCATGTTTAGGTGTATGGTTAGGTTAGGGTCAGGGTTAGGGTTAGGGTCAGGGTTAGGTGTAGGTTTAAGGTTAGGTTTAGGTTTAGTGTTAGGGTCAGTGTTAGGGTTAGGGTTATGGTTAGTGTTAGGGTTAGGGTCAGGGTCAGGGTTAGGTTTAGGGTTAAGGTTAGGTTTAGGTTTAGTGTTAGGGTCAGGGTTAGGGTTAGGGTCTAGTTAAGGGTTAGGGTTAGGGTAAGGGTCAAGTTAAAGGTCAGGGTTAGGGTTAGGGTCAGGGTCAGGGTTAGGGTTAGTGTTAGGGTTAGGGTTAGTTTCAGGGTTAGGGTGAAGGTAAGGGTCAGCGTTAGGGTTAGGGTTAGGATCAGGGTTTCTGTTTGTGTCAGGGTTAGTGTTAGTGTTAGGGTTAGGGTTAGGGTTAGGGTCAGGGTCAGGGTCAGGGTCAGTCTTAGTGTTAGGGTTGGCTTAGGGTTAGGTTTAGGGTCAGAGTCAGTGTTAGGGTTAGGGATAGGTTTAGGTTTAGGGGTATGGTTAGGGTTAGGGTTAGGTTTAGGTTCAAGTTATGGGTCAGGGTTAGGGTTAGGGTCAGGTTTAGGGTCAGGTTCAGTGTCAGTGTCTGGGTCAGGGTTAGGGTTAGGGTTAGGGTCAAGGTCAGAGTCAGGGTAAGGATTAGGGTGATGGTTAGTGTTAGGTTGAGGGTTAGGCTTATGGTTATCCTCTGGGTTAAGCATAGGGTTAGGGTAAAGATCAGTGTCAGGGTTCGGGTTAGGGTTAGGGTCAGGGTCAGTGTCAGGGTCAGGGTCAGTGTCAGTGTTAGGTTTAGGGTTAGGTTTACGTTTAGGTTTACGGTCATAGTTAGGATTAGGGTTACGGTTAAGGTTAGGGTTAATGTTAAGGTCAATGTTAGGATCAGGGTTCGGGTTAGTGTCAGTGTTAGGATTAGGGTTAGGTTTAGGGTTAGGGTTACGGTTAGAGTTAGTGCCAGGTTTAGGGTTAGGGTTAGGGTCAAGGTAAGGGTCAGGGTTAGGGTTAGGATTAGGGTCAGGGTTAGTTTTACGGTTAGAGTTAGGTTTAGGGTTAAGCTTAGGGTAAGGGTTAGCGTTAGGGAAAGGATCAGGGTCAGGTTTAGTGTTAGGTTTAGGGTTAGTGTCAGGGTTAGGTTCAGTGTTAGTGTTATGGTCAGGGTTAGTGTTAGGGTAAGGGTTAGGTTTAGGGTTAGGATTAGGTTTAGGTTTATGGTTAGGGTTAGGCTCAGGTTTAGCGTTAGTGTTCGGGTCAAGATCAGGGTCAGGGTTGGGGTTAGGGTTAGGGTCAGGTTCAGGTTCAGGGTCAGGGTCAGTGTCTGTGTCAGGGTTTGGGTCAGGGTTAGGGTTAGGTTTATGGTAAGGGTTAGGGTTAGGATTAAGTTTAGGGTTAGGGTTAGGGTTAGGGTCAGGGTCAGGGTAAGGTTTAGGGTCAGGTTTAGGGTTAGGGTTAGGGTTAAGGTTAGGGTTAGTGTTAGGGTTAGGGTTAGGGTCAGACTCAGGTTTAGGGTTAGGGTTAGGGTTACGGTTATGTTGTGAGATAGGGATAGGGTTAGGGTTAGCGTTAGGTTTAGGTTTAAGGTTCGCGTTACAGTTAGGATCATGTTTAGGTTTAGGGTTCGAGTTAGGGTCAGAGTTAGCTATAGGCTCAGTGTTAGGGTTAGGGTTATGGTTAGGGTTGGGTTCAGTGTTAGTGTTAGGGTTAGGGTTAGGGTTATGGTCAGAGTTAGGGTTAGGCATAGAATTAGGGTTAGGGTTAGGGACAGAGTTAGGCTTAGGGTTAGGGTCAGGGTTAGGGTCAGCGTCAGTGTTAGGGTTAGGCTCAGGGTCAGGGTTGGTGTTAGGGTTAGGGTTAGGGTTAGGGTCAGGTTTAGTGTCAGTGTTAGTGTTAGGTCATGGTCAGGTTACGGTTAGGGTTAGAGTAACCGTCAGGATTAGGGTTAGGGACAGGTTTAGAGTCTGGGTCAGTGTTAGGGTTACGTTCATGTGTAGGGTTAGGGTCAGGGTCAGGGTCCGGGTCAGGGTCAGGTTCACGGTCAATTTTAGGGTTAAGTTTATGTCTAGGCGTAGGGTTAGGGTTAGCGTTATTATCAGGGTCATGGTCAGGGTTAGGGTTAGGGTCAGGATCAGGATCAGGTTCAGGGTCAGTGTTTGGGTTACGTTTATGTCTAGGAGTAGGGATAGGCTTAGGGGTAGGGTTCAGGTAGGGTCAGTGTCAGGGTCAGTGTCACGGTCTGAGTCAGGGTCAGTGGTAGGGTTAGGGTTAGCGTTAGAGTTAGGGTTAGGCTTAACGTTAGGGTCACGGTTAGGTTTAGGGTTAGGTTTAGGCTTAGGGTTAGGGTTAGGGTTATGGTTAGGGTTAGGGTCAGTGTTAGGGTTAGGGTCAGGGTTAAGATTAGGGTTAAGATTAGGGTTAGGGTCAGGGTTTGGGTTAGGGTCAGGGTTAGGGTTAGGGTTAGGGTTAGGATTAGGGTTATGGTCAGGGTCAGGGTCAGGGTCAGTGTCAGGTTCAGGGTAATGTTTAGGGTTAGGGTAATTTTCAGGGTTAGGTTTAGGGTCAGGTTCAGGGTCAGTTTCAGGTCACGATTAGTGTTAGGGTCAAGGTCAGGGTCAGGGTCAGGATTAGTGTTAGGTATACGGTTAGGGTTAGGTTTAGGGGTAGGGTTAGGTTTAGGGTTAGGGTCAGGGTCAGGGTCTGGGTAAGGGTCAGTGTCAGTGTCAGGGTTAGGGTTAGGTTTAGCGTTAAGGTTATGGTGAGGCTTAGGTTTAGGGTCACGGTTAGGGTTAGGTTTAGGGTTAGGGTTAGGGTTAGGTTCAGGGTTAGGGTTAGGTTCAGGGTTAGGGTTAAGGTCAGGGTTAGGAATAGTGTTAGGGTTAGTGTTAGGGTCACGTTAGGGTTAGGGTTAGGGTTAGGTTTAGGTTTAGGTTTAGGGTCAGGGTTAGGGTTAGTGTTAGGGCACGGTCAGAGTTAGGATTAGGGTTAGGGTTAGCGTTAAGGTCAGGATCAGGGTGAGGGTTAGGGTTAGGTTTAGGGACAGGGTCAGTGTCAGGGTCAGGATTAGGGTTAGGTTTAGGCTCAGGTTCAGGGTTAGAGTTAGGGTTAGGTTCAGGGTCAGGATCAGGGTGAGGGTTACGGTTAGGGTTGGGGATAGGTTTAGGGTTAGGGTTAGGATCACGGTCAGGGTTAGGTTTAGGGTCAGGTTCAGCATCATGGTCAGGTTTAGGGTTATGGCTCGTGTTAGGGTTAGGGTTAGGGTTAGGCTCAGGTTCATGGTTAGGTTTAGGGACAAGGTTAGGGTTAGGGTTAGGATCCCGGTTCAGCTTAGTGTCAGGATTAGGGTTATGTTTAGGGTTAGGGTTAGGGTTAGGGTCAGGGTTAGGGTTAGGGTTGGGGTCAAGGTAAGGGTCTGGGTTAGGGCTAGGGTTAGGGTCAGGGTCAGTGTCAGTGTCATGGTCAGTGTCAGGGTCAGGTTCAGGGTTAGGGTTAGGGTTAGGGTCAGGGTCAGTGTTAGGGCTAGGGCTAGGGTTAGGGGTTGGTTTAGTGTCAGGGTCAGTGTCAGGGTAAGTGTTAGGGTTAGGGTTAGTGTTTTACGGTAACCCTAACCCTAACCGAAACCCTAACACTCACCCCAACTCTAACCATAACCCTAATCCTAACCCTAACCCTAACCCTAACCCTGACACTAACTCGAACCTTGATCCTAACCCTGACTCTAACCCTAACCCTAACCCTCACCCTAAACCTAAACCTAACCCAGACTTTGACCCTGACCGTGACCTTGACCCTAACCCTAACCCTTACACTGAGGTGAACCATAAACCTAACCCTAGCCCTAACACTAATCATAACCCTAAACCTGACACTGAACCTGAACCCGACCCTAACCCAAACCCAAACCGTGACCCTTAACCGAACCCTAACCCTGACACTAACACGAACCCTGATCTTAACCATGTCCCTCACCCTAACACTTACCCTATTGCTAACCCTAACCCTGACCTAAACTCTGACCGTAAACCTAACCCTAAACCTTACCCTAACCCTAACCCTCACCCTAACCCTAACTCAGACACTGACCTTGACCCTGACCCTGACCCTGACCCTAAGTCTAACCCTACCCCTGACCCTGACCTTGACCCTAAACATAAACCTAACCCTGAGACTAACCCGAACCCTAACCCTAACCCTAACCCTAACCCCAAACCTAACCCTAAACCTGAACCTGACCTTGACACTGACACTGACCTTAACCCAAACCTTAAACCTAACCCTGACCCTGAACCAACCCTAACCCTAAACCTAACCTTAACACTAACCCTAACCCTAACCCTGACCCTAATCCTGACCCTGACCCTGATCTTAACCCTAACCCTACAACTAACACTAACCCTAACCCTGACCCAAAGCTTGACCCTGACCCTGACCTTAACCCTAACCCTAACCCTAAACATGACCCTACCCTGACCCTGACCCTGACCTTACCCCTAACCCTGACCCTAAACATGACCCTACCCCTGACCCTGACCCTGACGTTAACACAAAAACTAACCCTAAACATGAAACTATCCCTAAACCTAACCCTAACCCTAACCCTAACCCTAAGCTTAACCCTAACACTAACTCTGACCGTGAACCTAACCCTAACCCTAACCCTAACCCTAACCCTAACCCTAACCCTAACACTAACCCTAACCCGAAACCTAACCGTATCTCTAACCCTAACCTTAACCCTAACACTAACCCTAACCCTAACACTTACCCTGACACTGACCCTGACTCTAAACCTAACCCTAACCCTATCCCTCGTCCTAACACTTACCCTGACCCTGACCCTGACCTTAACCCTAACGGTAAACATAAACATTAAACTAACCCTAACCCTAACCTTAACCCTAACCTTAAACCTAACCCTAGCCCTAACCCTAACACTAGCCCTAAACCTAATGCTAACCCTAACTCTAGCCCTAACCATAACCCTAATCCTAACACTATCCCTCACCCTAACACTAGCCCTAACCCAAACCCTAAACCTAACTCTATCTCTAACCCCAACCCTAATCCAAACCCTATCCCTAACCCGAACCCTAGCCCTAACACTAACACTAGCCGTTAACCTAGACCTTACCGTAACCCTGGACCTAAACATTGACATAGCCGTAGCCCTAATCTTAGCAGAAACCATAAACCTGTCCCTCCCTTAGCCCTGACCCTAAACATATCCTTAAACCTAGCCCTAACCCTTGCCCTAACACTAACCCTAACTCTAACCCTAACCCTAAACCTAACCCTAACTCTAGACCTAACCCTAACCCTAATCCAAACCCTATCCCTAATCCTAACACTAGCCCTAACTCTAGCCCTAACCCTAACACTACCCCTAACCCTAACCATGACCGTAACCTTATCCCTAAGTATAACACTAACCCTAAATCTAAACATAGCCCTAGCCCTAACACTGACCCTGACCCTGACCCTGACCTTAACCCTAACCCAAACCCTAAACATTAAAGTGACCTTAACCCTAAACCTAACCCTAACCCTACCCCTTACCCTAAACGTAACCCTAACCCTAACAGTAATCCTAACCCTGACCCTAACCCTAAAACTGACCCCAATCCTGACGCTAAACCTTACCCTAAACCTAACCCTAACCATGAGCCTAAACCTAAACCTAACCCTAACACTAACCCTGACCCTGAACTTGAACCTAATGCTAAACCTAACACTGACCCTAACCTTAACGCTAACCCTAACCCGAACCCTAACCCTAATCCTAACTCTGACCGTAAACCTAACCCTAACCCTAACCCTGACCCTGAACTAGACACTAACCCTAACCCTAACCCTAACCCGAACTCGAACCCTAAACCTGACCCTGACCCTGTCACTAAACCTAACGCAAACCCTCACCCTGATAGTGACCTTAACCCTAACCCTAATCCTAACACTAAACCTGACCCTAACTCTGACCGTAAACCTAACCCTATCACTTACCCTAACCCTAACCCTAACCCTAACACAGACACTGACACTAACCTGACCCTTATCCTGACCTTGACCCTAACCCTAACCCTAACCCTGAGCCTAACCCTAACCATACCCCTAAACCTAACCCTAACACTAACCCTAACCCTAACACTAACCCTGATCATTACACTAACCCTGACCCTAACACTGACCCTGACCCAAATCCGGACCCAAGCCCTAACCCTAACCCCTAAGCCTAACCCTGACCCTAACCCTAAACCTAACCCAAACCTTAACCCTAACACTAACACTGACCCTGACCCTAACCCTAACCCTGACTCTGACCTTAAACGAAACCCTAACACTAAACCTGACCCTGATCCTTTCCCTAATGCTAACCCTGACCCTAAGCTTAACCCTAACCCTAACTCTGTCAGTAAACCTAACCCTAACCCTAATAGTAACCCTAACCCTGACCCTGACACTGAACCTGACCCTGACCCTGACCCTGACCCTAACCCTAACCCTAACACTGACCCTTACTTTGACCCTAACCCTTACCCTAAACCTGACCCTAACCCTAACCCTAACCCTAAACCTAACCCTAAACCTAACCCTGACAGTAACCCAAACCCTGATCCTAACCCTGACCCTACCTTAACCCGAACCCTAACCCTAACCCTAATACTACCTCTAACCGTAAACCTAATCCTAACCCTAACCCTAACCCTAACCCTAACCCTGACACTGACCCTGACCCTGACCCTAACCCTAACCCTAACCCTGAACCTGACCTTGACACTAACCCTAACCCTAACCAGAGGCTAACCCTAATCCAAACCCTAACCCTAACACTAACCATAACCCGAAACCTGACCCTGACCCTGACCATGACCCTAACCCTAAACGTGACACTAACCCTAACCCTAACAGTAAACCGAATCCGAACCCTAAACCAGACCCTGAACTTGACCCGACCCTAACCCTAACCCTAACCCTACACATAACCCTCATCCTGACCCTGACCCTAACCCAAACCCTAAACCTGAACCTGACCCTTACCCTAACCCTAACACAAACCCTGACCCTGACACTGAACCTGACCCTGACCCTGAACCTGACCCTAACCCTAACCCTAACCCTGACCCTTACCTTGACTTTAACCCTAACCCTAACTGTGACCCTAAACCTAACCCTAATCCTAACCCTCACCCTAACACTGACACTAACCCGAACCCTGATCCTAACCCTGACCCTAACCCTACCCCTAACCTAAACCCTAACCCTAAGTCTGACAGTAACCCTAACCCTACCCCTAAACCTAACACGGACCCCAACTCGAACCATAAGCCTAAACCTAACCATGACCCTAAACCTAACCCTGACCCTAACCCGAACCCTAATCCTAAACCTGATCCTAAACCTAACACTAACCCTAAACCTAAACCTAACCCTAAACCTAACCCACAACCTAACCCTAAGTCTGACGGTAAGCCTAACCCTAACCCTAACCCTAACACTGACACCAGCTCTAACCATAATCCTAACCCTAACCCTGACCCTAAACCTAACCCTGACCCTAACCCGAACCCTAATCCTAAACCTGATCCTAAACCTAATGCTAACCCTAAACCTAAACCTAACCCTAACCCTAAACCACAACCTAACCCTAACGCTAACCATAACCCTGACAGTAACCCGAACCCTGATCCGAACCCTGACCCTAACACTAACCCTAATCCTAACTCTGAACGTACACCTAACCCTAACACTAACCCCAACCCTAACCCTGACACTGACCCTGACCCTGACACTAACTCCAACCCGAACACTAACCCTAACCCTAACCCTAACACTAAGCTTAACCCTAACCCTAACTCTG
This sequence comes from Cynocephalus volans, assembly GCF_027409185.1. NCBI lineage: Eukaryota > Metazoa > Chordata > Mammalia > Dermoptera > Cynocephalidae > Cynocephalus > Cynocephalus volans. Next base: position 49,629,407 of record NC_084469.1, read on the forward strand.
ATCGTAAACCTAACCCTAACCCTAACCCTAACCCGGACACAAAACCGAACCCTGATCCTAACCCTGACCCTAGCCCTAACCCTAAAACTAACCCTTACCCTAACCCTAATCCTAACTCTGAGCGTAAACCCAACACTAAACCTAACCCTATCCCTAAACCTAACCCTAACCCAGATACTGACCCTGACCCTGACCCTGACCCTGACCTTGACCATAACCCTAACCCTAACCCTGAGGCTAACCCTAACCCTAACCCTAACCCTAACACTAACACTAACCATAACCCTAAACCTGACCCTGACACTGACCCTGACCCTGACCCTGACCGTGACCTTGACCATAACCCTAACCCTAACCCTAACCCTAAACCTAACGCTAACCCTAACACTAACCCTAACCCTAAGCTTAACCCTAACCCAGACCCTAACACTGAACCGGACTCTGATCCTGACGCTGACCCTGACCCTAACCCTAACACTAATCCTAATCCTAAACCTGATCCTAACCCTAACGCTAACCCTAAACCTACCCCTAACCTTAAACATAACCCAAACCACAACCTAACCCTAACACTGACACTGACACAAACCCTAACCCTAACCCTAACCCTAAACTTAACCCAAACCCTAACCTTAACCCTAACACTTACCCTAACCCTTACCCTGACCCTGACCTTAATCCTAACCCAAATGCTAACCCTGACACTAACCCTGAACCTGACCCTGACCTTAACCTTAAAACTAACCCTAAAAACTACCCTAACCCTAACCCTGACCCTGACCTTAACCCTAACCCTAAACATGAAACTAAACCTAACCCTATCCCGAACCCTAACCCTAACCGTAACCCTAAACCTAACCCTAACCCTAAGCTTAACCCTAACACTAACACTGACCGTAAACCTAAACCTAACACTTACCCTGATCCTGACCTTGACCCTGACCCTGACCCTGACCCTAACCCTAACCCTAACCCTAAACCTAACACTAACTCTAATCCTAACCCTACCCCTAACCCTAACCCTAACACTGAACCTGACCCTGACCCTGACACTAACCCTAAACCTAACCGTAACACTCACCCTAACACTGATCCTGACACTGACGCTGAACTTGACCCTAACCCTAATCCTGAGGTTAACCATAACCCTAACCCTAATCCTAACACTAACCATAACACTAAACCTGACCCTTACCCTGACCCTGACCCTAACCGTAACCCAAACCGTGACCCTAACCCTAACCCTAACCCTGACACTAACCCGAACACTGATCCTAACCCTGACCCTAACTGTAACCCTAAACATAATCCCAACCCTAATCCTGACCCTAACTCTGACCGTAAACCAAACCCTAAATCCTACCCTAAACCTAACCCTAAACCTAACCCAAACACTGACCCTGACCCTGACCCAGAGCCTGAACCAAACCCTTACCCTAACGCTGAGCCTGACCTTGACCCTAACCCTAACCCTAACCCTGAGCCTAACCCTAACACTAACCCTAACCCTAACACTAAGCCTAAACCTGAACCTGACCCTAACACTAACACTAACCCTAACCCTGACATTGACCTTGACCCTAAGCCTAACCCTAAACGTGAGGCTTACCCTAACCCTAACACTAACCATAACCCTAAACCTGACTCTGACCCAGACCTTGACCCTAACCTTAACGCTAACACTAAGCATAACCCTAAACCTGACCCTGACCCAGACCCTGACCCTAACCCTAACCCTAACCCTAACACTAACCATAACCCTAAACCTGACCCTGACCCTAACCCTAACCCTAACCGTGACCCTAAAAACAAACCTTAACCTAACCCTGACCCTGACCCTTACCCTAACCCTAACCATGAAACTGACCCTAACCCTAACACTGACCCTAAAGCTGATACTAACCCTAACCATAACCCTAACCCTAACGCTAACCATAACCCTGACTCTGAACTTAACCCTAAACTTAACAGTAAACGTGAGCCTGATTCTTTCCCTAACGCTAACCCTGACCCTAAGCTTAACCCTAACCCTAAACCTGACCCTAACACTGAACCTGACCCTGAACCTGACCCTGTCCCTAACCCTAACGCTAACCCTGACCATTAACTTGACCCTAGACCTAACACTAACCCTGACCCTAACCCTAACTCTAACCCTAAACCTAACCCTAACCCTAACCCTAACACTGACCCTGACCCTGACCCTGACACTAATTCCAACCCGAACCCTAACCCTAACACTAACCCTGACACTAACCATAACCCTGACACTGACCCTCTCCGTAAAACTATCCATTACCCTCACCCTGATCCTGACCTTGACCCTGACGCTGACCCCGACACTGACACCAAACCTAACCATAAATCTAACCCTAAACCTAACCCTAACACTGACCCTGACCCTGACCCTGACCCTAACCCAAACCCTAACACTGACCCTTACTTTGACCCTAACCCTAATCCTAAACCAGACCCTAACCCTAACCATAAACCTAAACCTAACCCTAACCCTAACCCTGACACTAACCCAAACCCTGATCCCAACCCTGACCCTAACCCTAACCCGAACCCTAACCCTAACCATAACCCGAACTCTCACCGTAAAACTAATCCTGACCCTGACCCTGATCTTAACCCTAACCATAACCCTAAACCTAACCCTAACCCTAACCCTGATCCTAACCCTGACCCTGACACTGACCTTAACCGTAACCCTAACCCAAATCCTGACCCTAACCCTGACACTGACCCTGACACTGAACCTGAACATGACCCTTACTTGGACCCAAACCGTAACAATAAACCTAACACTAACCATAACCCTAACCCTAAGCCTCAACCAAACCCTAATCCTAAAGCTGACACAAACCCAAACCCTGATCCTAACCCTGACAATAACCCTAACCCTAACCCTAATGCTAACCCTAATCCTAACTCTGAGAGTAAACCTAACCCTAACACCAAAACTAACCCTAACCCTAACACTGACACTGACCCTGACCCTGACCCAGACCCAGACCATAAACCTAACCCTAACCCTGACCCTAACCCTGACCCTAACACTAACCGTGACCCTAACACTAACCCTAACCCTAAACCCAATCCTAACCCTAACCCTGACCCTGAACTTGACCCGAAACCTAACCCTAACCCTGAGACTAACTCTAACCCTAACCCTAACCCTAACGCAAACATTAAAACCTGATCCTAACACTGACCCTAACCCTAACCGGACCCTAACCCTAACCCTAACCCTAACCTTAATCCTGACCCTAAACCTAAACCTAACCCTAACCTTAACCCTAACCTTAACCCTAACCTTAACCCTTAACCTGACCCTATACCTAACACTAACCCTAACCCTAACCCTGACCCTAATCCTAAAATTAACCCTAATCCTTACCCTAACCCTAACCCTGACCCTAACCCTGACCCTAAACTTAAACCTGACCATAACACTAAGCCGCAACCTAACCCTAACTCTAACCCTAACCCTAAACCTAACCCTAACACTAACACTGACCCTGACACTGACCCTGACACTAAACCTTACCCTAACCCTAACCCTAGCCCTAACACTGACCCTGACACTGACCCTGACCTTAACCCTAACCCTAACCCTAACCCTAACCCAAACCCTCACCCTACCCCTAACCCTAAACGTAACCCTAACCCTAACACTAACCCTAGCCCTAACCCTAACACTAGCCCTAACCCTAATGCTGACACTATCTGTAGCCCTAACACTAACACTAGCCGTTCACCTAGACCTTACCGTAACCCTGGACCTAAACATAGACCTAGCCATAGCCCTAATCTTAGCACAAACCCTAACCCTATCCCTCCCTTAGCCCTCACCCTAAACATATCCTTAAACCTAGCCCAAACCCTTGCCCTAACGCTAACCCTAACTCTAAGCCTAAACCTAAACCTAACCCTAACTCTAGACCTAATCCTAACCCTAATCCTAACCCTATCCCTAACCCTAACACTAGCCTTAACCCTAGCCCTAACCCTAACACTACCCCTAACCCTAACCCTGACCCTAACCTTATCCCTAAGTCTAACACTAACCCGAAATCTAACCCAAGCCCTAGCCCTAAAGATATCCCTAGCCCTAGCCCTTAACCTAGCGCTAAACCTAACCCTGTACATAACCCTAACCGTAACCCTAACCCCAAACCTAACCCTAACCCTAACCATAGACCTAAACCTAACCCTAACACTAAGCCTAACCCTAACACTAAACTTTACCCTAACGCTAAACCTAGCACTAACCCAAGCCATAACCCTAACCCTAATCCTAAACCTAGCCCTAACCCTAAACCTAGCCCGAACCCTAGCCTTAACCCTAACCTTAGCCCTTACTTTAAAACCAGCCCTAAACCTTAACATAACCCTAACCCTAACCCTAGCCCTAACCCTATATGAGCCCTGAATGTAGCCCTAGGCATAGCCCTAACCAAGCCCTAAACCTAACCCTAACCCTAGTCCTAACGCTAACCCTAGCTCTAGGCATAACCCTAGCCCTAACCAAAGCACTAGCCCGAAACCTAACCCTAACCCTAACACTAACACTAACCAATACCCTAACCCTAAACCTAAACTTAATCCTAGCCCTAGCCCTAACCCTAACACCAACTATAACCATAACGCTAAACCTCAACCTAACCCTAACCCTAATCCTACCTCTAACACTAACCGTAACCCTAATGCTAACCCTAACCCTAGCCCTAACCCTAACCCTAATCCTAATACTATCCCTCACCCTAACACTAGCCCTAACCCTAACCCTAACCCTAACCCTAAACATATCCTTAACCCTAGCCCTAACACTTGCCCTAACGCTAACTCTAAATCTAACCCTAACCCTAAACCTAACCATACCCCTAACCATAACCCTAACCCTAACCCTAACACTAAACCTAACCCTATCCCTAACCTCGCCCAAATCCTAGCCCTAACCCTAACACTAACCCTAAAACAATCCCTAACCCTAACCCGAGACCTGACCCTAAACCCAGCCCTAAGCCTAGCCCTTATCCTAACCCTAGCCCAGACGATAACCGTAGCCCTAAAGCTAACCATAATGCTAAACCTAACCCTAGCACTAATCCTAACCCTAACCCTAACCGGAAACGTAACCCTAACCCTATCCTTAATCGTTGCCCTAGCTCGATTTCTAAACTTAAACCTAAACCTAACTGTAGCCTTAACCGTTAACCTAATCCTAACCTAGCCCTAACCCTAACACAGGCGCAAACCCTAGTCAAAGCCCTAACCCTAGTCCTAACCCTCACACAAAACATATCCCTTACCACAGCCCTAGCCCTAACCCTAAACCTAACCCTAAACCTAACACTAACCCTTTCCCTAACTCTAGCCCTAAATCTAAACCTGATCCTAAACCTAGCCCTAAACCTAACACTAGCCCTAACCCTAGACCTAGCTGTAACTCTAGTCCTAACCAAAACCCTGATCCTAAGCCTGGCAATAACCCTAACCCTAAACCTAACGCTAACCCTAATCCTAACTCTGACAGTAAACCTAATCCTAACCCTAACCCTAGCCCTAACCCTAACACTGACACTGACCCTGACCCTGACCCTAACCCTAACCCTAACCCTGAACCTAACCCTGACCCTAACCCTAACCGTGACCCTAACACTAACCCTAAACCTAAACCCAATCCTAACCCCAACCCTGACCCTGAACTTGACCCTAACACTAACCCTAACCCTATCCATAACCCGAACCCTGACACTAACCCATAACCTGATCCTAACCCTGACCCTAACCCTAAACCTAACCCTAACCCTAACCCTAATCCTAACTCTGACCGTAAACCTAATCCTAAACCTAACCCTAACCCTAACCCGAAATCTGATACTGACCCTGACCCTGACCCTGACCCTGACTGTAACACTAACCCTAACCCTGACAGTGACCTTGACCCTAACCCTAACCCTAACCCTGAGTCTAACCCTAACCCTTACCCTAACACAAACTCTAACACCTACCCTGAACCTAACACTGACCCTGCCCCTAACCAGGACCCTAACCCTAACCCTAACCCTGACCCTAACCCTAAATTTAACCCTAAACTTAACCCAAACCTTAACCCTGACCCTGACCCTAAACCTTACCCTAACCCTGACCCTAAACCTGACCCTAACCCTAACCCTAACCCTAACCCTAAACCTAATCATAAACCTATGCCTAACCCTAACACTAGCCCTAACACTAACCCTAAACCTAACTCTAGCTCTAACCCCAACCCTATTCCAAACTCTAGCCCTAACCCGAACCCTAGCCCTAACACTAACACTAGCCATTAACCTAGACCTTACCGTAACCCTGGACCTAAACATTGCCATAGCCGTAGCCCTAATCTTAGCACAAACCATAACCCTGTCCCTCCCTTAGCCCTCACCCCAAACATATCCTTAAACCTAGCCCTAACCCTTGCCCTAACGCTAACCCTAACTCTAACCCTAAACCTAACACTAACTCTAGCTCTAGACCTAACCCTAACCCTAATCCTAACCCTATCACTGATCCTAAATCTAGCCCTAACTGTTGCCCTAACACTAACACTACCCCTAACCCTAACCCTGACCCTAACCTTATCCCTAAGTCTAACACTAACCCTAAATGTAACCCTAGCCCTAGCCCTAACACTGACCCTGACCCTGACCTTAACCTTAACCCTAAACCTAAACATTAAACTAACCCTAACCCTAATCCTAACCCTAACCCTCACCCTACCCCTATCCCTAAACGTAACCCTAACCCTAACACTAACCCTAACCCTGACACTAACCCTGAACCTGACCCCAACCATGACCCTAAACCTTACCCTAAACCTAACCCTAACCCTGAACCTAAACCTAAAACTAACCCTAACCCTAACCCTGACCCTGACCTTGACCCTAACGCTAACCCTAAACATGAGGCTAAGCATAACCCTAACCCTAACACTAACACTAACCATAACACTAAACCTGACCCTGGCCCTGACTTTGACCCTTACCCCAACCCAAACCGTGACCCTAACCCTAACCCTAACCCTGACACTAACCCGAAACCTGATTCTAACCCTGACCCTAACCTTAACACTTACCATGATGCTAAACCTAACTCTGACACTGACCTTGACCCTAACCCTAAACCTAACACTGAGCCTAACCCTAACCCTAAACCTAACCCTAACCCTAACCCTAACACTAACCCTGACCCTAATACTGACCCTGACCCTAACCTGGATCCTAACCCTAACCCTAACCCTAACCCTAACCCTGACCCTAACCCTAAACCCTACCCTAACACTAACCCTAACCCTGACCCTAACCCTAACCCTAACCCTAACCCTTAACCTAAACCTAACCCTGACCATAACCCTGTCCCTAACCCTAAACCTGACCCTAAACTTAACCCTAACCCTCACCCTAAACCTAAACCTAACCCTGATCCTGACCTTGCCCGTAACCCTAACCCTAACCCTGAGGCTAACCTTAACCCTGACCCTAACCCTAAGACTAACCATAACCCTAAACCTGACCATGACCCTAAACCTGACCCTAACCCTAACCCTAACCGTGACCCTAACCCTAACACTAACCCTAACCCTAACCACAAACCTAAACCTAAACCTGACACTGACCTTGACCCTGACCCTGACCCTGACCCTAACCCTAACCCTAATCCGAAACCTAACCCTAGCTGTAACCCTAAACCAAATCCTAACCCTAACCCTAACGCTAACCCTGACCCTAACCTTAATCCTAACCCTAAACCTGACCATAACCCTAACCATAAACCTAACCCTAACTCTAAACCTAACCCTGACTCTGACCTTAACCCTAACCCTAACACTAAACCTGACCCTGATTCTTTCCCTAATGCTAATCCTGACCCTATGCTTAACCCTAACCCTAAACCTGACCCTGACACTGAACCTGACCCTGACCCTGACCCTGTCCCTAAACCTTACCCTAACCCTGACCCTTACCTTGACCCTAACCCAAACACTAACCCTGACCCTAACCCTAACCCTAACACTAACCCTGACACTAACCATAACCCTGACACTGACCCTCTCCAAAAAACTAACCCTAACCCTCACCCTGATCCTGAACTTGACCCTGACAATGACCCTGACCCTGACCCCAACCCTAACCCTATATCTAACCCTAAACCTAACCCTAACCCTAACCCTAACACTAAACCTGACAATACCAATAACCCTGACCCTGACCCTCTCCGTAAAACTAAACCTAAACCTCACCCTGATCCTGACCCTGACCCTAACCCTAACCCTAACCCTGAACCTGACCCTAACCCTAACCCTGACCCTGACCCTGACACTAACCCTAACCCTAACCCGAACCCTAACTTGAACCCTAAACCTGACACTGTCCCTAAACCTAACCCTAACCCTCACCCTGATAGTGACTTTAACCCTAACCCTAACCCTAATCCTAAGCCTAACCCTGACCCTAAATCTGACCGTAAACCGAACCTAAATATTACCCTAACCCAAACCCTAACCCTAACACACACACTGACCCTGACCCTGACCCTTACCCTTACCTTGACCCTAACCCTAATCCTAACCCTGAGCCTAACCCTAACAATAACTCAAAACCTAACCCTAAACATAACCCTAACCCTAACACTAATCCTGACCATAACACTAACCCTTACCCTAACACTAACCCTGACCCAAATCCGGACCCTAACCCTAACCCTAACCCTAACCCTAACCCTGACTCTAACCCTAAACCTAACCCAAATCTTAACCCTAACACTAACATTAACGCTGACCCTAACCGTAACACTAAACCTAACCCTGACCCTAACCCTATACCTAACCCTGACCCTTACCTTGACCCTAACCCTAGACCAAACCCTGACCCTAACCCTAACCCTAAACCTAAACCTAACCCTAACACTGAACCTGACACTAACCCGAATACTGATCCTTACCCTGAACCTAACCCTAACGCCAACCCTAACCCTAACCCTAATCCTACATCTGACCGTGAACCTAACCCTAACCCTAACCCTTACCCTAACCCTAAAACTGACACAGACCCTGACTCTGACCCTGATCCTGACACTAACCCTAACCCTAACCCTGATCCTGAACTTGATCCTAACCTTAACCCTAACCCTGAGCCTAACCCTAACCCTAACACTAACACTAACCATAACACTAAACGTGATCCTGACCCTGACCCTGACCCTAACCCTAACGCTAAACCTATACATGACCCTAACACTGACCCTGACCCTGACGTTAACACTAAAAATAACCCTAAACATGAAACTAACCCTAATCCTAACCCGAACGCGAACCCTAACCCTAACCCTAACCCTAACCCTAACCCAAACTCTAACCCTAAACCTAACCCTAGCCCTAACCCTAACACTAGCCCTAAAGCTAATGCTAACCCTAACTCTAGCCCTAACCCTAACCCTAATCCTAACCCTATCCCTAACCCTAACACTAGCCCTAACCCTAACCCTAACACTAAATCTAGCTCTAACCCAATCCCTAACTCTAGCCCTAAACCTAACCCTAACCCTAACCCTAGACCTAACGCTGACCCTAATCCTAACCCTATCCCTCATCGTAACTCTAGCCCTAACTCTAGCCCTAACCCTAACCCTACCCCTAACCCTAACCCTGACCCTAAACTTATCCCTAAGTCTAACACTAACCCTAAATCTAACCCTAGCCCTAGCCCTAACACTGACCCTGACCCTGACCTTAACCCTAACCCTAAAACTAAACATTAAACTAACCCTAACCCTAACCCTAACCCTCACCCTACCCCTAACCCTAAACGTAACCCTAACCCTAACACTAACCCTAAAACTGACCCTAACCCTGAACCTGACCCCAACCTTGACTCTAAACCTTATCCTAAACCTAACCCTAACCCTGAACATAAACCTAAACCTAACCCTAACCCTAACACTAACACTAACAGTAACCATCACCATAAACCTGACCCTGGCCCTGACCCTGACACTAACCCCAACCCTAACCGTGACCCTAACCCTAACCCTAGCCCTAACACTAACACTAGCCATTAACATAGACCTTACCATAAACCTGGACCTAAACATTGCCATAGCCGTAGCCCTAATCTCAGCAAAAACCATAACCCTGTCCCTCCCTTAGCCCTCACCCCAAACATATCCTTAAACCTAGCCCTAACCCTTTCCCTAATGCTAACCTTAACTCTAACCCTAAACCGAACCCTAACCCTAACTCTAGACCAAACCCTAACCCTAATCCTAACCCTATCCCTAATACTAACTCTAGCCCTAATTCTAGCCCTAACCCGAACACTACCCCTAACCCTAACCCTGACCCTAACCTTATCCCTAATTCTAACACTAACCCTAAATCTAACACTAGCCCTAGCCCTATCACTGACCCTGACCCTGAACCTAAACCTAACCCTTACCCTCACCCTAACCCTCACCCTACCCTTAAACCTAAACGTAACCCTAAGCCTAACGCTAAACCTAACCCTGACCCTAACCCTGAACCTGACCCCAACCCTGAACCTAAACCTTAACCTAAACCTAACCCTAACCCTGAACCTAAAACTATACCTAACCCTAACCCTAAACCTGAACCTGACCTTGACCCTAACGCTAACCCTAAACATGAGGCTAAGCATAACCCTAACCCTAACACTAACAATAACCATAACCCTAAACCTGACCCTGGCCCTGACCCTTACACTTACCCCAACCCTAACTGTGACCCCTAAACCTAACCCTAACCCTGACACTAACAAGAACCCTTACCATAACCCTAAACCTAACCCTAACCCTTACCCTGACACTGAACCTGACCCTGACACTAACCCCAACCCAAACCCTGACCCTTACCTTGACCCTAAACCTAACCCTAACCCTGACCCTAACCCTAACCCTAACCCTAACCCTTACCCTAACCCTAAACCTAACCCTTACACTAACCCTAAACCTGACACAGACCCTGACCCTGACCTGGACCCTGACCCTAACCCTAAATCTTAGTCAGATCCTGACCTTGACCCTAACCCTAACCCTAACCCTGAAGCTAACCCTAACACTGATCCTAACCCTAAGAGTAACCATAACCCTAAACCAGACCCTGACCATGAACCTGACCCTAACCATAACCCTAACCGTGACCCTAACCCTATCCCTAACCCTAACCCCAAACCTAACCCTAACCCTGACACTGACCTTGACACTGACCCTGATCCTGACCCTAACCCTAACCCTAACCCTAAATCTAACCCTAACCCTAACCCTAACCTTAACACTAACACTAACACTGACCCTGAACCTAACCCTAACCGTAACCCTAAACCAGACCCTAACAGTAACCCTAAACCTGACCCTAACACTAACCCTGACCCTAACCCTAAACCTGACCCTAACCCTAACCATAAACCTATACCTAACCCTAACCCTAACACTGACTCTGACCTTAACCCTAACCCTAACACTAAACCTGTCCCTGATTCTTTCCCTAATGCTAACCCTGAACCTAAGCTTAACCCTAACCCTAAACCAGACCCTGACACAGAACCTGACACTGTCCCTAACCCTAATCCTAATCCGGACCCTTATTTTGACCCTAAACCTAACACTAGCCCTGACCCTAACCCTAACTGTAATCCTAAACCTAACCCTAACCCTAACCCTAACACTGACCCTGACCCTGACCCTGACACTCACCCTAACCCTAACCCTAACACTAACCCTGACACTAACCATAACCCTGACCCTGACCGTCTCCGTAAAACTAACCCTAACCCTCAACCTGATCCTGACCTTGTCCCTGACCCTGACCCTGACACTGACCCCAACCCTAACCCTAAATCTAAACCTAACCCTAACCCTAACCCTAACCCTAACAATAACCCTGACACTAATCATAACCCTAACCCTGACCCTCTCCGTAAAACTAACCCTAACCCTCAACCTGATCCTGACCCTGACCCTAACCCTAACCCTAACCCTGAACCTGACCCTAACCCTAACCCTGACCCTGAACCTGACATTAACACTAACCCTAACCCTAACCCTAACTTGAACCCTAAACCTGACCCTGACCCTGTCCCTAAACCTAACCCTAACCCTCACCCTGATAGTGACTTTAACCCTAACCCTAACCCTAATCCTAACCCTAACCCTGACCCTAAATCTGATCGTAAACCTAACCTAAACCTTACCCTAACCCTAACCCTAACCCTAACACAGACATTGACCCTGACCCTGAACATTCCCCTGACCTTTACCCTAACCCTAACCCTAACCCTGACCATAGCACTATCCCTGACCCCAACACTGACCCTGACCCAAATCCGGACCCTAACCCTAACCCTAACACTAACCCTAACCCTGACCCTATCACTAAAACTAACCCGAACCTTAACCCTAACACTAACAGTGACCCTGACCCTACCCTAACCCTGACCTTAACCCTAACCCAACCCTAATCCTGACCCTAACCCTAACCCTGACCCTAAGCCAGACCCTAACCCTAAACCTGACCCTAACCCTAACCCTAAACCTAACCCTAACCCTAACCCTAACCCTGACTCTGACCTTAACCCTAACCCTAACACTAAACCTGACCCTGATCCTTTCCCTAATGCTAAACCTGACCCTAAGCTTAATCCTAACACTAACTCTGTCAGTAAACCTAACCCTAACCCTAACCCGAACCCTGACCCTGACCCTGACACTGAACCTGACCCTGACACTGACCATGACCCTAACCCTAACCCTAGCACTGAAACTTAATTTGACCCTAACCCTAACCCTAAACCTGAGCCTAACCCTAAGCCTAACCCTATCCCTGACACTAACCCAAACCCTAACCCTTACCCTGACCCTGACCCTAACCCTAACCCTAACACTGAACCTTACTTTGACCCTAACCCTAACCCTAAACCTGACCCTAACCCTAACCCGAACCCTAAACCTAACCCTAATCCTAGCTCTGACCGTAAACCTGATCCTCACCCTAACCCTAACCGTAACCCTAACACTGACGCTGACCCTAATCCTGACGCTGACCCTGAACTTAACGCTAACCCTAACCCTAACCCTAACCCTAACTGTAACCCTGACCCTAACCCTGACACGGATCCTGACCTTAACCCTAACACTAACCCTAACACTGACCCTAACCCTGACCCTCACCCTGACCTGAACCCTAAACCTAACACTCAACATGACCCTTAACCTAACCCTGACACTAACCCTAATCCTAAACCTAACCCTAACCGTAACCCTAAGCTTAACCCTAACCCTAACTCTGACCGTAAACCTAAACCTAACCCTAACCCTGACCCTGAACTTGACCCTGACACTGACGCTGACTCTTATCCTAACCCTAACCCTAACCCTGACACTAACAGTGACCCTCACCCTGACGCTAACAATAAACCTCACACTAACCCTAACCCTACTCCTAACCCTAAATGTAACCCCAACCCTATCACTAACCCTAATCCTAACCCGAAATCTGACACTAACCCTGACCGTGACCCTGACCCTGACTGTAACACTAACCCTATCCCTGACACTGACCTTGACCCTAACACGAACCCTAACCCTGAGGCTAACCCTAACCCTAACCCTAACACTAACCCTGACCCTAACACTGACCCTGCCCCTAACCCGGACCCTAAACCTAAACGTAACCCTAACCCTGACCCTAACCCTAAATAGAAGCCTAACCTTAAACCAAACCTTAACCCTGACCCTGACCCTAACCCTGAACCTAACCCTAACCCTAAACCTAACCGTAACCCTAATCCTAATTCTGACCATAAACCTAACCCTAACCCTAACCCTAACAATAACCCTGACACTGAACCTGATCCTGGCACTGACCCTGACCCTAACCCCAACACTAAGCTTGACACTTACCTTGAGCCTAAACCTAACCCTAACCCTGACCCTAACCCTAACCCTAACCCTAAACCTAAACCTAACCATAACCCTAACCCTGACACTAACCCGAACCCTGATCCTAACCCTGAAGCTTAACCTAACCCTAACCCTAACCCTAAACATAACCCTAACACTAACCCTAACCCTGACCATAACCCTAACCCTCACCCTAACTCTTACCCTAACCCTAACCCAAACCCTTCCCCTCACCCTATCCCTGACACTGACCCTGACCCTGACGTGGACACTGACCCCATCCCTAACCCTTAGCCAGATCCTGACCTTGACCCTAACACTAACCCTAACCCTGAGGCTAACCCTAACACTGACCCTAACCCTAAGAGTAACCATAACCCTAAACCTGACCCTGACCGTGAACCTGACACTAACCCTAAGCCTAACCGTAACCCTAACCCTAACCCTAACCCTAAACCCAAACCTAACCCTAACCCTGACACTGACCTTGACCCTGACCCTGATCCTGACCCTAACCCTAAATCTAACCCTAAATCTAAACCTAACCCTAACCCTAACCCTAACACTAACACTAACACTGACCCTGACACCAACCCTAAACCTGACCCTAACCCTGACACTAAAACTTACTTTAACCCTAACCCTAACCCTGAACCTAACCCTAAACCTAAACCTAAATCTAACCCGGAACCTGAACTTGACCCTAACCCTAACCCTAACCCTAACCCTAAACCTAACCCAAACCTTAAACCTAACACTAACTTTGACCCTGACCCTAACCGTAACCCTGACCTTAACCCTAACCCTAAACCTAACCCTGACCCTAATCCTAACCCTGACCCTAACGCTAAACCTGACCCAAACCCTAAACCTAAACCTCACCCTAACCCTAACCCTAACCCTGACTCTGACCTTAACCCTAACCCTAACACTAAACCTGACCCTGATCCTTTCCCTAAGGCTAACCCTGACCCTAAGCTTAACCCTAACACTAACTCTGTCAGTAAACCTAATCCTAACCCTAACCCTAACCGTAACCCTGACCCTGACACTGAACCTGACCCTGACCCTGACCCTGACCCTAACCCTAACCCTAACCCTAATCCTAACTCTGACCATAAACCTAACCCTAACCCTAACCCTAACCCTTACCCGGACACTGAACCTTATCCTGACACTGACCTGACCCTAACCCCAACCCTTACCCTGACCCTTACCTTGACCCTAAACCTAACCCTAACCCTGACCCTAACCCTAAACCTAACCCTAAGCCTAAACCTAACCCTAACAATAACCCTAACCCTGACACTAACCAGAAACCTGATCCTAACCCTGAACCTAACCCTAACCCTAACCCTAACCCTAAACCTAAACCTAACACTAACCCTAACCCTGACCCTAACCCTAACCCTAACCCTAACACTTACGCTAACCCTAACCCTAACCCTAACGCTGACACTGACCCTGATCCTGACCTGGACCCTGAACCTAACCCTAACCCTTAGCCAGATGCTGACCTTGACCCTAACCCTAATCCTAACCCTGAGGCTAAACCTAACCCTAACAATAACCCTAACCCTGACACTAACCAGAAACCTGATCCTAACCCTGAACCTAACCCTAACCCGAACCCTAACCCTAACCCTAATCCTAGCTCTGACCGTAAACCTAATCCTAAACTTAACCCTCACCCTAAACCTAACACTGACCCTGACCCTAATCCTGACCCTTACCCTGATCTTAACCCTAACCCTAACCCTAACCCTAACTGTAACCCTGACCCTAACCCTGACCCGGACCCTGACCTTAACCCTAATACTAACCCTAGCACTGACCCTAACCCTGACCCTCAATCTGACCTGAACCCTAACCCTAACCCTCAGCATGACCCTAACCCTGACCCTGACACTAACCGTAACCCTAAGCTTAACCCTTTCCCTACCTCTGACCATAAACCTAAACCTTACCCTAACACTGACCCTAACCCTTATCCTAACCCTAACCCTAACCCTAACCCTAACAGTGGCCCTCACCCTGACGCTAACACTAACCCTCACCCTAAACCTAACCCTACCCCTAACCAAAAACGTAACCATAACCCTAACACTAACCCTAACCCTGACCCCAACCCTAATACTCACCCTAACCCTGACACTAAAACTTACCCTAACCCTAACCCTAACCCTGAACCTAACCCTAAACCTAACCCTAACCGTAACCCGGAATCGGAACTTGACCCTAACCCTATCCCTGTCCCTAAACCTAACCCTAACCATAACCCTACCCTGACACAAACCCGAATGCTGATCCTAACCCTGACCCTAGCCCTAAACCTAACCCTAAACCTAACCTTAAACCTAATCCTAACTCTGACCGTAAACCCAAACCTAAACCTAACCCTAAACCTAACCCTAACCCTAACCCTAACCCAGACACTGACCTTGACCCTGACCCTGAACCTGTCCTTGACCCTAACCCTAACTGTAAACCTGAGGCTAACCATAATCCTAACCCGAACCCTAACATTAACCATAACCCTAAACCTGACGCTGACACTGACCCTGACTCTAATCCTAAACCTAACCGTGACCCTAACCCTAACCCTAACCCTGACACTAACCCGAACCCTGATCCTAACCCTGACCCTTACCCTAACCCTAAAACGAATCCTAAACCTAACCCTGACCCTAACTCTGACCGTAAACCTAACCCTAACCCTAACCCTAACCCTAAACCTAACCCTGACTCTGACACTGAACCTGACCCTGACACTGACCTTGACTCTAACCCTAACCCTATGCCTGACCCTATGCTTAACCCTAACCCTAATCCTGACCCTGACACTGAACCTGACCCTGATCCAGACCCTGTCCCTAAACCTTACCCTAACCCTGACCCTTACCTTGACCCTAACCCAAACACTAACCCTGACCCTAACCCTAACTCTAACCCTAAACCTAACCCTAACCCTAACACTGACCCTGACCCTGACCCTGACACTGACCCTAACCCTAACCCTAACACTAACCCTGACACTAACCCTAACAATAACCCTGACAATAACAATAACCCTGACCCTGACCCTCTCTGTAAAACTAACCCTAACCATCACCCTGATACTGACCTTGACCCTGACCCTGACCCTGACCCCGACCCCAACCCTAACCCTAAATCTAACCCTAAACCTAACCCTAACCCTAACCCTAACAATAACCCTGACAATAACAATAACCCTGACCCTGACCCTCTCCGTAAAACTAACCCTAACACTCACCCTGATCCTGACCCTGACCCTAACCCTAACCCTAACCCTGAACCTGATCCTAACCGTAACCCTGACCCTGACTCTGACACTAACCCTAACCCTAACCTTAACCCTAACTTGAACCCTAAGCCTGACCCTGACCTTGTCCCTAAACTTAACCCTAACCCTCACCCTGATAGTGACTTTAACCCTAACCCTAACCCTAATCCTAAGCCTAACCCTCTCCCTAAATCTGACCGTAAACCTAACCTAAACATTACCCTAACTCTAACCCTAACCCAAAACACACACTGACCCTGACACTGACCCTTACCCTTACCTTGACCCTAACCCTAATCCAAACCCTGAGGCTGACCCTAACCATAACTCAAAACCTAACCCTAAACCTAACCCTAACACTAATCCTGACCATAACACTAACCCTTACCCTAACACTGACCCTGACCCAATTCCGGACCCTTACCCTAACCCTAACCCTAACCCTAACCCTGAACCTAAACCTAAACCTAACCCAAATCTTAACCCTAACACTAAGAGTAACCCTGACCCTAACCATAACCCATAAACCTAACCCTGACCCTAACCCTAACCCTAACACTAACCCTAACCCTGACCCTGACACTGAACCTGATCCTGACACTGACCCTGACCCTAACCCTAAACCTAACCCTGACCCTAACCTTGACCCTAACCATAGGCCAAACCCTGACCCTAACCCTAACCCTAACCCTAAACCTAAACCTAACCGTAACCCAGAACTTAAACCTAAACCTAACCCTACCCCTAACACTAATACTAACACTAACCATCACCCTAAACCTGACCCTGGTCCTGACCCTGACACTAACCCCAACCCTAACCATGACCCTAACCCTAACCCTAACCCTGACACTAACCCGAACACTGATCCTAACCCTGACCCTCACCCTAACACTTACTCTGATGCTAAACTTGAACCTGACCCTGACCTTGACCCTAACCCTAACCGTAACCCAGAGCCTAACCCTAACCCTTATCCTAACACTAACCCTGACCCTAACACTGACCCTGACCCTAAACCGGATCCTAACCCTAACCCTAACCCAAACCCTAACCCTGACCCTCATCCTAAACCTAACCCTAACCTTAACGCTAACCTTAACCCTGACCTTGACTCTAAACCTACACCTAACACTAACCCTAACGCTGACCCTAACCATAACCCTAAACCTAACCCTTACCCCAACCCTAACCCAGACCCTAACACTGACCCTAACCCTAAACCTGACCCTAAACTTAACCCTAACCCTCAACCTAAACCTAAATCTAACCCTGACCCTGACCTTGCCCCTAACCCTAACCCTAACCCTGAGGCTAACCTAACCCTGACCCTAACCCTAAGACTAACCATAACCCTAAACCTGACCCTGACCCTGAACCTGACCCTAACCTTAACCCTAACTGTGACCCTAAACCTAACACTAACCCTAACCCTAACCCTGAACCTAACCCGAAATCTAACGCTAATTCATACCCTAACCCTAACCCTGACCCTAACCCTGACCCTAAACTTAAACCTGACCATAACACTAACACTGACCCTGACACTGACCCTGACACTAAACCTTACCCTAACCCTAACCCTAGCCCTAACACTGACCCTGACACTGACCCTGACCTTAACCCTAACCCTAACCCTAACCCTAACCCAAACCCTCACCCTACCCCTAACCCTAAACGTAACCCTAACCCTAAAACTAACCCTAGCCCTAACCCTAACACTAGCCCTAACCCTAATGCTGACACTATCCGTAGCCCTAACACTAACACTAGCCGTTAACCTAGACCTTACCGAAACCCTGGACCTAAACATAGACCTAGCCGTAGCCCTAATCATAGCACAAACCCTAACCCTATCCCTCCCTTAGCCCTCACCCTAAACATATCCTTAAACCTAGCCCAAACCCTTGCCCTAACCCTAACCCTAACTCTAACCCTAAACCTAAACCTAACCCTAACTCTAGACCTAATCCTAACCCTAATCCTAACCCTATCCCTAACCCTAACACTAGCCCTAACCCTAGCCCTAACCCTAACACTACCCCTAACCCTAACCCTGACCCTAACCTTATCCCTAAGTCTAACACTAACCCGAAATCTAACCCAAGCCCTAGCCCTAAACATATCCCTAGCCCTAGCCCTTAACCTAGCGCTAAACCTAACCCTGTACATAACCCTAACCGTAACCCTAACCCTAAACCTAACCCTAACCCTAACCATAGACATAAACCTAACACTAAGCCTAACCCTAACACTAAACTTTACCCTAACGCTAAACCTAGCACTAACCCAAGCCATAACCCTAACCCTAATCCTAAACCTAGCCCTAACCCTAAACCTAGCCCGAACCCTAGCCTTAACCCTAACCTTAGCCCTTACTTTAAAACCAGCCCTAAACCTTAACATAACCCTAACCCTAACCCTAGCCCTAACCCTATACGAGCCCTGAATGTAGCCCTAGGCATAGCCCTAACCAAGCCCTAAACCTAACCCTAACCCTAGTCCTAACGCTAACCCTAGCTCTAGGCATAACCCTAGCCCTAACCAAAGCACTAGCCCGAAACCTAACCCTAACCCTAACACTAACACTAACCAATACCCTAACCCTAAACCTAAACTTAATCCTAGCCCTAGCCCTAACCCTAACACCAACTATAACCCTAACGCTAAACCTCAACCTAACCCTAACCCTAATCCTAGCCCTAACACTAACCGTAACCCTAACGCTAACCCTAACCCTAGCCCTAACCCTAACCCTAATCCTAATACTATCCCTCACCCTAACACTAGCCATAACCCTAACCCTAAACCTAACACTAGCCCTAACCCTAAACCTAATCCTAACCCTACACCTAAGCCCTAACCCTAGCCCTAACCCTAGGCTTAAACCTAACCCTACCATAATCCTAACACTAGCCCTTACCCTAGACTTTACCGTAACCCTAACCCTAAACATAGACCTAGCCCTAGCCCTAACCTTAGCACAAACCAAAACCCTATCCCTATCCCTAGCCCTCGCCCTAAACATATCCTTAACCCTAGCCCTAACACTTGCCCTAACGCTAACTCTAAATCTAACCCTAACCCTAAACCTAACCATACCCCTAACCATAACCCTAACCCTAACCCTAACACTAAACCTAACCCTATCCCTAACCTAGCCCAAATCCTAGCACTAACCCTAACACTAACCCTAAAACAATCCCTAACCCTAACCCGAGACCTGACCCTAAACCCAGCCCTAAGCCTAGCCCTTACCCTAACCCTAGCCCAGACGATAACCGTAGCCCTAAAGCTAAACATAATGCTAACCCTAACCCTAGCACTAATCCTAACCCTAACCCTAACCGGAAACGTAACCCTAACCCTATCCTTAATCGTTGCCCTAGCTCGATTTCTAAACTTAACCCTAAACCTAACCATAGCCTTAACCGTTAACCTAATCCTAACCATAGCCCTAACCCTAACACAGGCCCAAACCCTAGTCATAGCCCTAACCCTAGTCCTAACCCTAACACAAAACATATCCCTTACCATAGCCCTAGCCCTAACCCTAAACCTAACCCTAAACCTAACACTAACCCTTTCCCTAACTCTAGCCCTAAATCTAACCCTAATCCTAAACCTAGCCCTAAACCTAACACTAGCCCTAAACCTAGCCCTAAACCTAGACCTAGCTGTAACTCTGGTCCTAACCATAGCCCTAGCCCTAGCCCTAGACCTAAACATATCCCTAACACTAGCCCTAACCTTTGCCCTAGACCTAACCCTAACCCTAACCAGGACCCTAACCCTAACCCTAACCCTGACCCTAACCCTAAATTTAACCCTAAACTTAACCCAAACCTTAACCCTGACCCTGACCCTAAACCTTACCCTAACCCTGACCCTAAACCTGACCCTAACCCTAACCCTAACCCTAACCCTAAACCTAATCATAAACCTATGCCTAACCCTAACACTAGCCCTAACACTAACCCTAAACCTAACTCTAGCTCTAACCCCAACCCTATTCCAAACTCTAGCCCTAACCCGAACCCTAGCCCTAACACTAACACTAGCCATTAACCTAGACCTTACCGTAACCCTGGACCTAAACATTGCCATAGCCGTAGCCCTAATCTTAGCACAAACCATAACCCTGTCCCTCCCTTAGCCCTCACCCCAAACATATCCTTAAACCTAGCCCTAACCCTTGCCCTAACGCTAACCCTAACTCTAACCCTAAACCTAACACTAACTCTAGCTCTAGACCTAACCCTAACCCTAATCCTAACCCTATCACTGATCCTAAATCTAGCCCTAACTGTTGCCCTAACACTAACACTACCCCTAACCCTAACCCTGACCCTAACCTTATCCCTAAGTCTAACACTAACCCTAAATGTAACCCTAGCCCTAGCCCTAACACTGACCCTGACCCTGACCTTAACCTTAACCCTAAACCTAAACATTAAACTAACCCTAACCCTAATCCTAACCCTAACCCTCACCCTACCCCTATCCCTAAACGTAACCCTAACCCTAACACTAACCCTAACCCTGACACTAACCCTGAACCTGACCCCAACCATGACCCTAAACCTTACCCTAAACCTAACCCTAACCCTGAACCTAAACCTAAAACTAACCCTAACCCTAACCCTGACCCTGACCTTGACCCTAACGCTAACCCTAAACATGAGGCTAAGCATAACCCTAACCCTAACACTAACACTAACCATAACACTAAACCTGACCCTGGCCCTGACTTTGACCCTTACCCCAACCCAAACCGTGACC
Source organism: Cynocephalus volans (assembly GCF_027409185.1). Lineage (NCBI taxonomy): Eukaryota > Metazoa > Chordata > Mammalia > Dermoptera > Cynocephalidae > Cynocephalus > Cynocephalus volans. The sequence continues at coordinate 49,651,452 of NC_084469.1, forward strand.
CTAACCCTAACCCTAACCCTGACACTAACCCGAAACCTGATTCTAACCCTGACCCTAACCTTAACACTTACCATGATGCTAAACCTAACTCTGACACTGACCTTGACCCTAACCCTAAACCTAACACTGAGCCTAACCCTAACCCTAAACCTAACCCTAACCCTAACCCTAACACTAACCCTGACCCTAATACTGACCCTGACCCTAACCTGGATCCTAACCCTAACCCTAACCCTAACCCTAACCCTGACCCTAACCCTAAACCCTACCCTAACACTAACCCTAACCCTGACCCTAACCCTAACCCTAACCCTAACCCTTAACCTAAACCTAACCCTGACCATAACCCTGTCCCTAACCCTAAACCTGACCCTAAACTTAACCCTAACCCTCACCCTAAACCTAAACCTAACCCTGATCCTGACCTTGCCCGTAACCCTAACCCTAACCCTGAGGCTAACCTTAACCCTGACCCTAACCCTAAGACTAACCATAACCCTAAACCTGACCATGACCCTAAACCTGACCCTAACCCTAACCCTAACCGTGACCCTAACCCTAACACTAACCCTAACCCTAACCACAAACCTAAACCTAAACCTGACACTGACCTTGACCCTGACCCTGACCCTGACCCTAACCCTAACCCTAATCCGAAACCTAACCCTAGCTGTAACCCTAAACCAAATCCTAACCCTAACCCTAACGCTAACCCTGACCCTAACCTTAATCCTAACCCTAAACCTGACCATAACCCTAACCATAAACCTAACCCTAACTCTAAACCTAACCCTGACTCTGACCTTAACCCTAACCCTAACACTAAACCTGACCCTGATTCTTTCCCTAATGCTAATCCTGACCCTATGCTTAACCCTAACCCTAAACCTGACCCTGACACTGAACCTGACCCTGACCCTGACCCTGTCCCTAAACCTTACCCTAACCCTGACCCTTACCTTGACCCTAACCCAAACACTAACCCTGACCCTAACCCTAACCCTAACACTAACCCTGACACTAACCATAACCCTGACACTGACCCTCTCCAAAAAACTAACCCTAACCCTCACCCTGATCCTGAACTTGACCCTGACAATGACCCTGACCCTGACCCCAACCCTAACCCTATATCTAACCCTAAACCTAACCCTAACCCTAACCCTAACACTAAACCTGACAATACCAATAACCCTGACCCTGACCCTCTCCGTAAAACTAAACCTAAACCTCACCCTGATCCTGACCCTGACCCTAACCCTAACCCTAACCCTGAACCTGACCCTAACCCTAACCCTGACCCTGACCCTGACACTAACCCTAACCCTAACCCGAACCCTAACTTGAACCCTAAACCTGACACTGTCCCTAAACCTAACCCTAACCCTCACCCTGATAGTGACTTTAACCCTAACCCTAACCCTAATCCTAAGCCTAACCCTGACCCTAAATCTGACCGTAAACCGAACCTAAATATTACCCTAACCCAAACCCTAACCCTAACACACACACTGACCCTGACCCTGACCCTTACCCTTACCTTGACCCTAACCCTAATCCTAACCCTGAGCCTAACCCTAACAATAACTCAAAACCTAACCCTAAACATAACCCTAACCCTAACACTAATCCTGACCATAACACTAACCCTTACCCTAACACTAACCCTGACCCAAATCCGGACCCTAACCCTAACCCTAACCCTAACCCTAACCCTGACTCTAACCCTAAACCTAACCCAAATCTTAACCCTAACACTAACATTAACGCTGACCCTAACCGTAACACTAAACCTAACCCTGACCCTAACCCTATACCTAACCCTGACCCTTACCTTGACCCTAACCCTAGACCAAACCCTGACCCTAACCCTAACCCTAAACCTAAACCTAACCCTAACACTGAACCTGACACTAACCCGAATACTGATCCTTACCCTGAACCTAACCCTAACGCCAACCCTAACCCTAACCCTAATCCTACATCTGACCGTGAACCTAACCCTAACCCTAACCCTTACCCTAACCCTAAAACTGACACAGACCCTGACTCTGACCCTGATCCTGACACTAACCCTAACCCTAACCCTGATCCTGAACTTGATCCTAACCTTAACCCTAACCCTGAGCCTAACCCTAACCCTAACACTAACACTAACCATAACACTAAACGTGATCCTGACCCTGACCCTGACCCTAACCCTAACGCTAAACCTATACATGACCCTAACACTGACCCTGACCCTGACGTTAACACTAAAAATAACCCTAAACATGAAACTAACCCTAATCCTAACCCGAACGCGAACCCTAACCCTAACCCTAACCCTAACCCTAACCCAAACTCTAACCCTAAACCTAACCCTAGCCCTAACCCTAACACTAGCCCTAAAGCTAATGCTAACCCTAACTCTAGCCCTAACCCTAACCCTAATCCTAACCCTATCCCTAACCCTAACACTAGCCCTAACCCTAACCCTAACACTAAATCTAGCTCTAACCCAATCCCTAACTCTAGCCCTAAACCTAACCCTAACCCTAACCCTAGACCTAACGCTGACCCTAATCCTAACCCTATCCCTCATCGTAACTCTAGCCCTAACTCTAGCCCTAACCCTAACCCTACCCCTAACCCTAACCCTGACCCTAAACTTATCCCTAAGTCTAACACTAACCCTAAATCTAACCCTAGCCCTAGCCCTAACACTGACCCTGACCCTGACCTTAACCCTAACCCTAAAACTAAACATTAAACTAACCCTAACCCTAACCCTAACCCTCACCCTACCCCTAACCCTAAACGTAACCCTAACCCTAACACTAACCCTAAAACTGACCCTAACCCTGAACCTGACCCCAACCTTGACTCTAAACCTTATCCTAAACCTAACCCTAACCCTGAACATAAACCTAAACCTAACCCTAACCCTAACACTAACACTAACAGTAACCATCACCATAAACCTGACCCTGGCCCTGACCCTGACACTAACCCCAACCCTAACCGTGACCCTAACCCTAACCCTAGCCCTAACACTAACACTAGCCATTAACATAGACCTTACCATAAACCTGGACCTAAACATTGCCATAGCCGTAGCCCTAATCTCAGCAAAAACCATAACCCTGTCCCTCCCTTAGCCCTCACCCCAAACATATCCTTAAACCTAGCCCTAACCCTTTCCCTAATGCTAACCTTAACTCTAACCCTAAACCGAACCCTAACCCTAACTCTAGACCAAACCCTAACCCTAATCCTAACCCTATCCCTAATACTAACTCTAGCCCTAATTCTAGCCCTAACCCGAACACTACCCCTAACCCTAACCCTGACCCTAACCTTATCCCTAATTCTAACACTAACCCTAAATCTAACACTAGCCCTAGCCCTATCACTGACCCTGACCCTGAACCTAAACCTAACCCTTACCCTCACCCTAACCCTCACCCTACCCTTAAACCTAAACGTAACCCTAAGCCTAACGCTAAACCTAACCCTGACCCTAACCCTGAACCTGACCCCAACCCTGAACCTAAACCTTAACCTAAACCTAACCCTAACCCTGAACCTAAAACTATACCTAACCCTAACCCTAAACCTGAACCTGACCTTGACCCTAACGCTAACCCTAAACATGAGGCTAAGCATAACCCTAACCCTAACACTAACAATAACCATAACCCTAAACCTGACCCTGGCCCTGACCCTTACACTTACCCCAACCCTAACTGTGACCCCTAAACCTAACCCTAACCCTGACACTAACAAGAACCCTTACCATAACCCTAAACCTAACCCTAACCCTTACCCTGACACTGAACCTGACCCTGACACTAACCCCAACCCAAACCCTGACCCTTACCTTGACCCTAAACCTAACCCTAACCCTGACCCTAACCCTAACCCTAACCCTAACCCTTACCCTAACCCTAAACCTAACCCTTACACTAACCCTAAACCTGACACAGACCCTGACCCTGACCTGGACCCTGACCCTAACCCTAAATCTTAGTCAGATCCTGACCTTGACCCTAACCCTAACCCTAACCCTGAAGCTAACCCTAACACTGATCCTAACCCTAAGAGTAACCATAACCCTAAACCAGACCCTGACCATGAACCTGACCCTAACCATAACCCTAACCGTGACCCTAACCCTATCCCTAACCCTAACCCCAAACCTAACCCTAACCCTGACACTGACCTTGACACTGACCCTGATCCTGACCCTAACCCTAACCCTAACCCTAAATCTAACCCTAACCCTAACCCTAACCTTAACACTAACACTAACACTGACCCTGAACCTAACCCTAACCGTAACCCTAAACCAGACCCTAACAGTAACCCTAAACCTGACCCTAACACTAACCCTGACCCTAACCCTAAACCTGACCCTAACCCTAACCATAAACCTATACCTAACCCTAACCCTAACACTGACTCTGACCTTAACCCTAACCCTAACACTAAACCTGTCCCTGATTCTTTCCCTAATGCTAACCCTGAACCTAAGCTTAACCCTAACCCTAAACCAGACCCTGACACAGAACCTGACACTGTCCCTAACCCTAATCCTAATCCGGACCCTTATTTTGACCCTAAACCTAACACTAGCCCTGACCCTAACCCTAACTGTAATCCTAAACCTAACCCTAACCCTAACCCTAACACTGACCCTGACCCTGACCCTGACACTCACCCTAACCCTAACCCTAACACTAACCCTGACACTAACCATAACCCTGACCCTGACCGTCTCCGTAAAACTAACCCTAACCCTCAACCTGATCCTGACCTTGTCCCTGACCCTGACCCTGACACTGACCCCAACCCTAACCCTAAATCTAAACCTAACCCTAACCCTAACCCTAACCCTAACAATAACCCTGACACTAATCATAACCCTAACCCTGACCCTCTCCGTAAAACTAACCCTAACCCTCAACCTGATCCTGACCCTGACCCTAACCCTAACCCTAACCCTGAACCTGACCCTAACCCTAACCCTGACCCTGAACCTGACATTAACACTAACCCTAACCCTAACCCTAACTTGAACCCTAAACCTGACCCTGACCCTGTCCCTAAACCTAACCCTAACCCTCACCCTGATAGTGACTTTAACCCTAACCCTAACCCTAATCCTAACCCTAACCCTGACCCTAAATCTGATCGTAAACCTAACCTAAACCTTACCCTAACCCTAACCCTAACCCTAACACAGACATTGACCCTGACCCTGAACATTCCCCTGACCTTTACCCTAACCCTAACCCTAACCCTGACCATAGCACTATCCCTGACCCCAACACTGACCCTGACCCAAATCCGGACCCTAACCCTAACCCTAACACTAACCCTAACCCTGACCCTATCACTAAAACTAACCCGAACCTTAACCCTAACACTAACAGTGACCCTGACCCTACCCTAACCCTGACCTTAACCCTAACCCAACCCTAATCCTGACCCTAACCCTAACCCTGACCCTAAGCCAGACCCTAACCCTAAACCTGACCCTAACCCTAACCCTAAACCTAACCCTAACCCTAACCCTAACCCTGACTCTGACCTTAACCCTAACCCTAACACTAAACCTGACCCTGATCCTTTCCCTAATGCTAAACCTGACCCTAAGCTTAATCCTAACACTAACTCTGTCAGTAAACCTAACCCTAACCCTAACCCGAACCCTGACCCTGACCCTGACACTGAACCTGACCCTGACACTGACCATGACCCTAACCCTAACCCTAGCACTGAAACTTAATTTGACCCTAACCCTAACCCTAAACCTGAGCCTAACCCTAAGCCTAACCCTATCCCTGACACTAACCCAAACCCTAACCCTTACCCTGACCCTGACCCTAACCCTAACCCTAACACTGAACCTTACTTTGACCCTAACCCTAACCCTAAACCTGACCCTAACCCTAACCCGAACCCTAAACCTAACCCTAATCCTAGCTCTGACCGTAAACCTGATCCTCACCCTAACCCTAACCGTAACCCTAACACTGACGCTGACCCTAATCCTGACGCTGACCCTGAACTTAACGCTAACCCTAACCCTAACCCTAACCCTAACTGTAACCCTGACCCTAACCCTGACACGGATCCTGACCTTAACCCTAACACTAACCCTAACACTGACCCTAACCCTGACCCTCACCCTGACCTGAACCCTAAACCTAACACTCAACATGACCCTTAACCTAACCCTGACACTAACCCTAATCCTAAACCTAACCCTAACCGTAACCCTAAGCTTAACCCTAACCCTAACTCTGACCGTAAACCTAAACCTAACCCTAACCCTGACCCTGAACTTGACCCTGACACTGACGCTGACTCTTATCCTAACCCTAACCCTAACCCTGACACTAACAGTGACCCTCACCCTGACGCTAACAATAAACCTCACACTAACCCTAACCCTACTCCTAACCCTAAATGTAACCCCAACCCTATCACTAACCCTAATCCTAACCCGAAATCTGACACTAACCCTGACCGTGACCCTGACCCTGACTGTAACACTAACCCTATCCCTGACACTGACCTTGACCCTAACACGAACCCTAACCCTGAGGCTAACCCTAACCCTAACCCTAACACTAACCCTGACCCTAACACTGACCCTGCCCCTAACCCGGACCCTAAACCTAAACGTAACCCTAACCCTGACCCTAACCCTAAATAGAAGCCTAACCTTAAACCAAACCTTAACCCTGACCCTGACCCTAACCCTGAACCTAACCCTAACCCTAAACCTAACCGTAACCCTAATCCTAATTCTGACCATAAACCTAACCCTAACCCTAACCCTAACAATAACCCTGACACTGAACCTGATCCTGGCACTGACCCTGACCCTAACCCCAACACTAAGCTTGACACTTACCTTGAGCCTAAACCTAACCCTAACCCTGACCCTAACCCTAACCCTAACCCTAAACCTAAACCTAACCATAACCCTAACCCTGACACTAACCCGAACCCTGATCCTAACCCTGAAGCTTAACCTAACCCTAACCCTAACCCTAAACATAACCCTAACACTAACCCTAACCCTGACCATAACCCTAACCCTCACCCTAACTCTTACCCTAACCCTAACCCAAACCCTTCCCCTCACCCTATCCCTGACACTGACCCTGACCCTGACGTGGACACTGACCCCATCCCTAACCCTTAGCCAGATCCTGACCTTGACCCTAACACTAACCCTAACCCTGAGGCTAACCCTAACACTGACCCTAACCCTAAGAGTAACCATAACCCTAAACCTGACCCTGACCGTGAACCTGACACTAACCCTAAGCCTAACCGTAACCCTAACCCTAACCCTAACCCTAAACCCAAACCTAACCCTAACCCTGACACTGACCTTGACCCTGACCCTGATCCTGACCCTAACCCTAAATCTAACCCTAAATCTAAACCTAACCCTAACCCTAACCCTAACACTAACACTAACACTGACCCTGACACCAACCCTAAACCTGACCCTAACCCTGACACTAAAACTTACTTTAACCCTAACCCTAACCCTGAACCTAACCCTAAACCTAAACCTAAATCTAACCCGGAACCTGAACTTGACCCTAACCCTAACCCTAACCCTAACCCTAAACCTAACCCAAACCTTAAACCTAACACTAACTTTGACCCTGACCCTAACCGTAACCCTGACCTTAACCCTAACCCTAAACCTAACCCTGACCCTAATCCTAACCCTGACCCTAACGCTAAACCTGACCCAAACCCTAAACCTAAACCTCACCCTAACCCTAACCCTAACCCTGACTCTGACCTTAACCCTAACCCTAACACTAAACCTGACCCTGATCCTTTCCCTAAGGCTAACCCTGACCCTAAGCTTAACCCTAACACTAACTCTGTCAGTAAACCTAATCCTAACCCTAACCCTAACCGTAACCCTGACCCTGACACTGAACCTGACCCTGACCCTGACCCTGACCCTAACCCTAACCCTAACCCTAATCCTAACTCTGACCATAAACCTAACCCTAACCCTAACCCTAACCCTTACCCGGACACTGAACCTTATCCTGACACTGACCTGACCCTAACCCCAACCCTTACCCTGACCCTTACCTTGACCCTAAACCTAACCCTAACCCTGACCCTAACCCTAAACCTAACCCTAAGCCTAAACCTAACCCTAACAATAACCCTAACCCTGACACTAACCAGAAACCTGATCCTAACCCTGAACCTAACCCTAACCCTAACCCTAACCCTAAACCTAAACCTAACACTAACCCTAACCCTGACCCTAACCCTAACCCTAACCCTAACACTTACGCTAACCCTAACCCTAACCCTAACGCTGACACTGACCCTGATCCTGACCTGGACCCTGAACCTAACCCTAACCCTTAGCCAGATGCTGACCTTGACCCTAACCCTAATCCTAACCCTGAGGCTAAACCTAACCCTAACAATAACCCTAACCCTGACACTAACCAGAAACCTGATCCTAACCCTGAACCTAACCCTAACCCGAACCCTAACCCTAACCCTAATCCTAGCTCTGACCGTAAACCTAATCCTAAACTTAACCCTCACCCTAAACCTAACACTGACCCTGACCCTAATCCTGACCCTTACCCTGATCTTAACCCTAACCCTAACCCTAACCCTAACTGTAACCCTGACCCTAACCCTGACCCGGACCCTGACCTTAACCCTAATACTAACCCTAGCACTGACCCTAACCCTGACCCTCAATCTGACCTGAACCCTAACCCTAACCCTCAGCATGACCCTAACCCTGACCCTGACACTAACCGTAACCCTAAGCTTAACCCTTTCCCTACCTCTGACCATAAACCTAAACCTTACCCTAACACTGACCCTAACCCTTATCCTAACCCTAACCCTAACCCTAACCCTAACAGTGGCCCTCACCCTGACGCTAACACTAACCCTCACCCTAAACCTAACCCTACCCCTAACCAAAAACGTAACCATAACCCTAACACTAACCCTAACCCTGACCCCAACCCTAATACTCACCCTAACCCTGACACTAAAACTTACCCTAACCCTAACCCTAACCCTGAACCTAACCCTAAACCTAACCCTAACCGTAACCCGGAATCGGAACTTGACCCTAACCCTATCCCTGTCCCTAAACCTAACCCTAACCATAACCCTACCCTGACACAAACCCGAATGCTGATCCTAACCCTGACCCTAGCCCTAAACCTAACCCTAAACCTAACCTTAAACCTAATCCTAACTCTGACCGTAAACCCAAACCTAAACCTAACCCTAAACCTAACCCTAACCCTAACCCTAACCCAGACACTGACCTTGACCCTGACCCTGAACCTGTCCTTGACCCTAACCCTAACTGTAAACCTGAGGCTAACCATAATCCTAACCCGAACCCTAACATTAACCATAACCCTAAACCTGACGCTGACACTGACCCTGACTCTAATCCTAAACCTAACCGTGACCCTAACCCTAACCCTAACCCTGACACTAACCCGAACCCTGATCCTAACCCTGACCCTTACCCTAACCCTAAAACGAATCCTAAACCTAACCCTGACCCTAACTCTGACCGTAAACCTAACCCTAACCCTAACCCTAACCCTAAACCTAACCCTGACTCTGACACTGAACCTGACCCTGACACTGACCTTGACTCTAACCCTAACCCTATGCCTGACCCTATGCTTAACCCTAACCCTAATCCTGACCCTGACACTGAACCTGACCCTGATCCAGACCCTGTCCCTAAACCTTACCCTAACCCTGACCCTTACCTTGACCCTAACCCAAACACTAACCCTGACCCTAACCCTAACTCTAACCCTAAACCTAACCCTAACCCTAACACTGACCCTGACCCTGACCCTGACACTGACCCTAACCCTAACCCTAACACTAACCCTGACACTAACCCTAACAATAACCCTGACAATAACAATAACCCTGACCCTGACCCTCTCTGTAAAACTAACCCTAACCATCACCCTGATACTGACCTTGACCCTGACCCTGACCCTGACCCCGACCCCAACCCTAACCCTAAATCTAACCCTAAACCTAACCCTAACCCTAACCCTAACAATAACCCTGACAATAACAATAACCCTGACCCTGACCCTCTCCGTAAAACTAACCCTAACACTCACCCTGATCCTGACCCTGACCCTAACCCTAACCCTAACCCTGAACCTGATCCTAACCGTAACCCTGACCCTGACTCTGACACTAACCCTAACCCTAACCTTAACCCTAACTTGAACCCTAAGCCTGACCCTGACCTTGTCCCTAAACTTAACCCTAACCCTCACCCTGATAGTGACTTTAACCCTAACCCTAACCCTAATCCTAAGCCTAACCCTCTCCCTAAATCTGACCGTAAACCTAACCTAAACATTACCCTAACTCTAACCCTAACCCAAAACACACACTGACCCTGACACTGACCCTTACCCTTACCTTGACCCTAACCCTAATCCAAACCCTGAGGCTGACCCTAACCATAACTCAAAACCTAACCCTAAACCTAACCCTAACACTAATCCTGACCATAACACTAACCCTTACCCTAACACTGACCCTGACCCAATTCCGGACCCTTACCCTAACCCTAACCCTAACCCTAACCCTGAACCTAAACCTAAACCTAACCCAAATCTTAACCCTAACACTAAGAGTAACCCTGACCCTAACCATAACCCATAAACCTAACCCTGACCCTAACCCTAACCCTAACACTAACCCTAACCCTGACCCTGACACTGAACCTGATCCTGACACTGACCCTGACCCTAACCCTAAACCTAACCCTGACCCTAACCTTGACCCTAACCATAGGCCAAACCCTGACCCTAACCCTAACCCTAACCCTAAACCTAAACCTAACCGTAACCCAGAACTTAAACCTAAACCTAACCCTACCCCTAACACTAATACTAACACTAACCATCACCCTAAACCTGACCCTGGTCCTGACCCTGACACTAACCCCAACCCTAACCATGACCCTAACCCTAACCCTAACCCTGACACTAACCCGAACACTGATCCTAACCCTGACCCTCACCCTAACACTTACTCTGATGCTAAACTTGAACCTGACCCTGACCTTGACCCTAACCCTAACCGTAACCCAGAGCCTAACCCTAACCCTTATCCTAACACTAACCCTGACCCTAACACTGACCCTGACCCTAAACCGGATCCTAACCCTAACCCTAACCCAAACCCTAACCCTGACCCTCATCCTAAACCTAACCCTAACCTTAACGCTAACCTTAACCCTGACCTTGACTCTAAACCTACACCTAACACTAACCCTAACGCTGACCCTAACCATAACCCTAAACCTAACCCTTACCCCAACCCTAACCCAGACCCTAACACTGACCCTAACCCTAAACCTGACCCTAAACTTAACCCTAACCCTCAACCTAAACCTAAATCTAACCCTGACCCTGACCTTGCCCCTAACCCTAACCCTAACCCTGAGGCTAACCTAACCCTGACCCTAACCCTAAGACTAACCATAACCCTAAACCTGACCCTGACCCTGAACCTGACCCTAACCTTAACCCTAACTGTGACCCTAAACCTAACACTAACCCTAACCCTAACCCTGAACCTAACCCGAAATCTAACGCTAATTCATACCCTAACCCTAACCCTGACCCTAACCCTGACCCTAAACTTAAACCTGACCATAACACTAACACTGACCCTGACACTGACCCTGACACTAAACCTTACCCTAACCCTAACCCTAGCCCTAACACTGACCCTGACACTGACCCTGACCTTAACCCTAACCCTAACCCTAACCCTAACCCAAACCCTCACCCTACCCCTAACCCTAAACGTAACCCTAACCCTAAAACTAACCCTAGCCCTAACCCTAACACTAGCCCTAACCCTAATGCTGACACTATCCGTAGCCCTAACACTAACACTAGCCGTTAACCTAGACCTTACCGAAACCCTGGACCTAAACATAGACCTAGCCGTAGCCCTAATCATAGCACAAACCCTAACCCTATCCCTCCCTTAGCCCTCACCCTAAACATATCCTTAAACCTAGCCCAAACCCTTGCCCTAACCCTAACCCTAACTCTAACCCTAAACCTAAACCTAACCCTAACTCTAGACCTAATCCTAACCCTAATCCTAACCCTATCCCTAACCCTAACACTAGCCCTAACCCTAGCCCTAACCCTAACACTACCCCTAACCCTAACCCTGACCCTAACCTTATCCCTAAGTCTAACACTAACCCGAAATCTAACCCAAGCCCTAGCCCTAAACATATCCCTAGCCCTAGCCCTTAACCTAGCGCTAAACCTAACCCTGTACATAACCCTAACCGTAACCCTAACCCTAAACCTAACCCTAACCCTAACCATAGACATAAACCTAACACTAAGCCTAACCCTAACACTAAACTTTACCCTAACGCTAAACCTAGCACTAACCCAAGCCATAACCCTAACCCTAATCCTAAACCTAGCCCTAACCCTAAACCTAGCCCGAACCCTAGCCTTAACCCTAACCTTAGCCCTTACTTTAAAACCAGCCCTAAACCTTAACATAACCCTAACCCTAACCCTAGCCCTAACCCTATACGAGCCCTGAATGTAGCCCTAGGCATAGCCCTAACCAAGCCCTAAACCTAACCCTAACCCTAGTCCTAACGCTAACCCTAGCTCTAGGCATAACCCTAGCCCTAACCAAAGCACTAGCCCGAAACCTAACCCTAACCCTAACACTAACACTAACCAATACCCTAACCCTAAACCTAAACTTAATCCTAGCCCTAGCCCTAACCCTAACACCAACTATAACCCTAACGCTAAACCTCAACCTAACCCTAACCCTAATCCTAGCCCTAACACTAACCGTAACCCTAACGCTAACCCTAACCCTAGCCCTAACCCTAACCCTAATCCTAATACTATCCCTCACCCTAACACTAGCCATAACCCTAACCCTAAACCTAACACTAGCCCTAACCCTAAACCTAATCCTAACCCTACACCTAAGCCCTAACCCTAGCCCTAACCCTAGGCTTAAACCTAACCCTACCATAATCCTAACACTAGCCCTTACCCTAGACTTTACCGTAACCCTAACCCTAAACATAGACCTAGCCCTAGCCCTAACCTTAGCACAAACCAAAACCCTATCCCTATCCCTAGCCCTCGCCCTAAACATATCCTTAACCCTAGCCCTAACACTTGCCCTAACGCTAACTCTAAATCTAACCCTAACCCTAAACCTAACCATACCCCTAACCATAACCCTAACCCTAACCCTAACACTAAACCTAACCCTATCCCTAACCTAGCCCAAATCCTAGCACTAACCCTAACACTAACCCTAAAACAATCCCTAACCCTAACCCGAGACCTGACCCTAAACCCAGCCCTAAGCCTAGCCCTTACCCTAACCCTAGCCCAGACGATAACCGTAGCCCTAAAGCTAAACATAATGCTAACCCTAACCCTAGCACTAATCCTAACCCTAACCCTAACCGGAAACGTAACCCTAACCCTATCCTTAATCGTTGCCCTAGCTCGATTTCTAAACTTAACCCTAAACCTAACCATAGCCTTAACCGTTAACCTAATCCTAACCATAGCCCTAACCCTAACACAGGCCCAAACCCTAGTCATAGCCCTAACCCTAGTCCTAACCCTAACACAAAACATATCCCTTACCATAGCCCTAGCCCTAACCCTAAACCTAACCCTAAACCTAACACTAACCCTTTCCCTAACTCTAGCCCTAAATCTAACCCTAATCCTAAACCTAGCCCTAAACCTAACACTAGCCCTAAACCTAGACCTAGCTGTAACTCTGGTCCTAACCATAGCCCTAGCCCTAGCCCTAGACCTAAACATATCCCTAACACTAGCCCTAACCTTTGCCCTAGACCTAACCCTAACCCTAGCTCTAACCCTAACACTAGCCCTTACCCTAGACCTAACCGTAAATCTAGCCCTAAACATAGCGCTAGCCCTAGCCCTAACCAGAGCACTAACCATAACCGTAAGCCTAGCCCTAGCCCTAGACCTTAACATATCCCTAACACTAGCCCTAACACTAACCCTAAACCTAATCATAAACCTATGCCTAACCCTAACACTAGCCCTAACACTAACCCTAAACCTAACTCTAGCTCTAACCCCAACCCTATTCCAAACTCTAGCCCTAACCCGAACCCTAGCCCTAACACTAACACTAGCCATTAACCTAGACCTTACCGTAACCCTGGACCTAAACATTGCCATAGCCGTAGCCCTAATCTTAGCACAAACCATAACCCTGTCCCTCCCTTAGCCCTCACCCCAAACATATCCTTAAACCTAGCCCTAACCCTTGCCCTAACGCTAACCCTAACTCTAACCCTAAACCTAACACTAACTCTAGCTCTAGACCTAACCCTAACCCTAATCCTAACCCTATCACTGATCCTAAATCTAGCCCTAACTGTTGCCCTAACACTAACACTACCCCTAACCCTAACCCTGACCCTAACCTTATCCCTAAGTCTAACACTAACCCTAAATGTAACCCTAGCCCTAGCCCTAACACTGACCCTGACCCTGACCTTAACCTTAACCCTAAACCTAAACATTAAACTAACCCTAACCCTAATCCTAACCCTAACCCTCACCCTACCCCTATCCCTAAACGTAACCCTAACCCTAACACTAACCCTAACCCTGACACTAACCCTGAACCTGACCCCAACCATGACCCTAAACCTTACCCTAAACCTAACCCTAACCCTGAACCTAAACCTAAAACTAACCCTAACCCTAACCCTGACCCTGACCTTGACCCTAACGCTAACCCTAAACATGAGGCTAAGCATAACCCTAACCCTAACACTAACACTAACCATAACACTAAACCTGACCCTGGCCCTGACTTTGACCCTTACCCCAACCCAAACCGTGACCCTAACCCTAACCCTAACCCTGACACTAACCCGAAACCTGATTCTAACCCTGACCCTAACCTTAACACTTACCATGATGCTAAACCTAACTCTGACACTGACCTTGACCCTAACCCTAAACCTAACACTGAGCCTAACCCTAACCCTAAACCTAACCCTAACCCTAACCCTAACACTAACCCTGACCCTAATACTGACCCTGACCCTAACCTGGATCCTAACCCTAACCCTAACCCTAACCCTAACCCTGACCCTAACCCTAAACCCTACCCTAACACTAACCCTAACCCTGACCCTAACCCTAACCCTAACCCTAACCCTTAACCTAAACCTAACCCTGACCATAACCCTGTCCCTAACCCTAAACCTGACCCTAAACTTAACCCTAACCCTCACCCTAAACCTAAACCTAACCCTGATCCTGACCTTGCCCGTAACCCTAACCCTAACCCTGAGGCTAACCTTAACCCTGACCCTAACCCTAAGACTAACCATAACCCTAAACCTGACCATGACCCTAAACCTGACCCTAACCCTAACCCTAACCGTGACCCTAACCCTAACACTAACCCTAACCCTAACCACAAACCTAAACCTAAACCTGACACTGACCTTGACCCTGACCCTGACCCTGACCCTAACCCTAACCCTAATCCGAAACCTAACCCTAGCTGTAACCCTAAACCAAATCCTAACCCTAACCCTAACGCTAACCCTGACCCTAACCTTAATCCTAACCCTAAACCTGACCATAACCCTAACCATAAACCTAACCCTAACTCTAAACCTAACCCTGACTCTGACCTTAACCCTAACCCTAACACTAAACCTGACCCTGATTCTTTCCCTAATGCTAATCCTGACCCTATGCTTAACCCTAACCCTAAACCTGACCCTGACACTGAACCTGACCCTGACCCTGACCCTGTCCCTAAACCTTACCCTAACCCTGACCCTTACCTTGACCCTAACCCAAACACTAACCCTGACCCTAACCCTAACCCTAACACTAACCCTGACACTAACCATAACCCTGACACTGACCCTCTCCAAAAAACTAACCCTAACCCTCACCCTGATCCTGAACTTGACCCTGACAATGACCCTGACCCTGACCCCAACCCTAACCCTATATCTAACCCTAAACCTAACCCTAACCCTAACCCTAACACTAAACCTGACAATACCAATAACCCTGACCCTGACCCTCTCCGTAAAACTAAACCTAAACCTCACCCTGATCCTGACCCTGACCCTAACCCTAACCCTAACCCTGAACCTGACCCTAACCCTAACCCTGACCCTGACCCTGACACTAACCCTAACCCTAACCCGAACCCTAACTTGAACCCTAAACCTGACACTGTCCCTAAACCTAACCCTAACCCTCACCCTGATAGTGACTTTAACCCTAACCCTAACCCTAATCCTAAGCCTAACCCTGACCCTAAATCTGACCGTAAACCGAACCTAAATATTACCCTAACCCAAACCCTAACCCTAACACACACACTGACCCTGACCCTGACCCTTACCCTTACCTTGACCCTAACCCTAATCCTAACCCTGAGCCTAACCCTAACAATAACTCAAAACCTAACCCTAAACATAACCCTAACCCTAACACTAATCCTGACCATAACACTAACCCTTACCCTAACACTAACCCTGACCCAAATCCGGACCCTAACCCTAACCCTAACCCTAACCCTAACCCTGACTCTAACCCTAAACCTAACCCAAATCTTAACCCTAACACTAACATTAACGCTGACCCTAACCGTAACACTAAACCTAACCCTGACCCTAACCCTATACCTAACCCTGACCCTTACCTTGACCCTAACCCTAGACCAAACCCTGACCCTAACCCTAACCCTAAACCTAAACCTAACCCTAACACTGAACCTGACACTAACCCGAATACTGATCCTTACCCTGAACCTAACCCTAACGCCAACCCTAACCCTAACCCTAATCCTACATCTGACCGTGAACCTAACCCTAACCCTAACCCTTACCCTAACCCTAAAACTGACACAGACCCTGACTCTGACCCTGATCCTGACACTAACCCTAACCCTAACCCTGATCCTGAACTTGATCCTAACCTTAACCCTAACCCTGAGCCTAACCCTAACCCTAACACTAACACTAACCATAACACTAAACGTGATCCTGACCCTGACCCTGACCCTAACCCTAACGCTAAACCTATACATGACCCTAACACTGACCCTGACCCTGACGTTAACACTAAAAATAACCCTAAACATGAAACTAACCCTAATCCTAACCCGAACGCGAACCCTAACCCTAACCCTAACCCTAACCCTAACCCAAACTCTAACCCTAAACCTAACCCTAGCCCTAACCCTAACACTAGCCCTAAAGCTAATGCTAACCCTAACTCTAGCCCTAACCCTAACCCTAATCCTAACCCTATCCCTAACCCTAACACTAGCCCTAACCCTAACCCTAACACTAAATCTAGCTCTAACCCAATCCCTAACTCTAGCCCTAAACCTAACCCTAACCCTAACCCTAGACCTAACGCTGACCCTAATCCTAACCCTATCCCTCATCGTAACTCTAGCCCTAACTCTAGCCCTAACCCTAACCCTACCCCTAACCCTAACCCTGACCCTAAACTTATCCCTAAGTCTAACACTAACCCTAAATCTAACCCTAGCCCTAGCCCTAACACTGACCCTGACCCTGACCTTAACCCTAACCCTAAAACTAAACATTAAACTAACCCTAACCCTAACCCTAACCCTCACCCTACCCCTAACCCTAAACGTAACCCTAACCCTAACACTAACCCTAAAACTGACCCTAACCCTGAACCTGACCCCAACCTTGACTCTAAACCTTATCCTAAACCTAACCCTAACCCTGAACATAAACCTAAACCTAACCCTAACCCTAACACTAACACTAACAGTAACCATCACCATAAACCTGACCCTGGCCCTGACCCTGACACTAACCCCAACCCTAACCGTGACCCTAACCCTAACCCTAGCCCTAACACTAACACTAGCCATTAACATAGACCTTACCATAAACCTGGACCTAAACATTGCCATAGCCGTAGCCCTAATCTCAGCAAAAACCATAACCCTGTCCCTCCCTTAGCCCTCACCCCAAACATATCCTTAAACCTAGCCCTAACCCTTTCCCTAATGCTAACCTTAACTCTAACCCTAAACCGAACCCTAACCCTAACTCTAGACCAAACCCTAACCCTAATCCTAACCCTATCCCTAATACTAACTCTAGCCCTAATTCTAGCCCTAACCCGAACACTACCCCTAACCCTAACCCTGACCCTAACCTTATCCCT